>NC_133508.1:122055681-122364659 GCF_049354715.1 Callithrix jacchus
GAACATGGTGCACCATCTCTCTTAAACTGTGGCACTAAAGACATCATGAGAATCAAAGAACTAAAGTTTATACTCATGTCCTTTAGGCTTTTCTACTACCCACTAGGAAAAACATTAAAACTTCCTGTTTCAACATATTCCTTTTTATTTTCCTGAAACAAATGTGTTTGTTATTATATACAATGACTTACTTGACATTTTTACCTAATGATACAGATACGCTGAAAAAGATTTACTAGTTAGGTAAACTTGGGTAATACTCCCTAAGCCTTGTTTCCTCATCTGTAAAACAGAGGCAATAAATCCCCCTCCTGGGATTGGTAAGGACTGAGTAAGAGAATTGATATAAGCCATCTAGCCTTGGGTTGTCATCATGATCATTAGCTTGCTTTATCACTCCAGAAAAGACCTCTTAGGGTCTGACATTTGAAAACCTAGAACAGCATTGGTCAGAGGGGTGATATGGCACAGTGTTTTAGCATTGTGGCTTCTAGAGCCAGATTGCCGGATTCAAATCCCAAATCTATCACTTCCTTATGGGTGACCTTAGGCAAAGTGTATTTAACCTGTTAGCCCACGTGTACTTCAGTTACCTTGTCTGTCACACGAAGATAATAAGTAAGAACACCCAGATGCAGGGGTGGCTGAAAGGGCTAAATGACTTATGATACCCAAGGTGTCCAGAACAGTGCTTGGTGCAGAGTAAGGCTCTACGTGTCAGACATTCTTGTGGTTGACACTGCTCTCCAGCTTTAAAGACGGTCAGAATCAAACTCACGAGTCTGGGAAGAGCTGGAAAAATGCTTAGAAACCAGAGCTAAATGAGATGCAGAAACTAGCTATTCTTTCCTAAGTAATTCCAGAGGGTGCTGACTTTTTAAAAATAAATTTAGTCATTTATAACAAAGTTGTCCAGATGCAGCTAAGTGAAAAACACCTGAATGGCAGAAGTAGTGTGCTGAGACTGAGCCATTCAGCATGCCTCTATTACAGCCTAACCATGATGCAAATATATATTTTTAATTTTCATGTCCACTTTCTCAACTAGGTCATACAGATATCAGGGATTGGGACTATATATTGGTAACATTTACTTTCATATTTCCAGTGTGTAGCACAGTGCTTGTCATAAGGCAGACATTCAATCAATATTTATTAATGAGTAAATGATCAATGAGTGCATAAATGAATAACCTGAAGATACAGGTAGCTATTTGCCCAAGCGCAAGAGACCTCTGAATACTAATGGAGTAGAATTTGACCCTTAGGTAACCAGGTGGGAGTCGATAGCAAATGAGAAGTCAAATGAGCAGAAGTGATGTTACTATACCCTGGAAAATCAATTTTACAGCTCCTATGGGTCCATTTTTATTGAACAGAGGTTTTATAATGAATCATCTTGTTTGCTTGGCAATTCTAGTTAGTCTAGCCAGAGCAAATGTATTTCATGGGGCCTTTGGCAAGACTGTTTTCCTTTTCTTTGTATGTGTGTGTACAAGATGATTTACAATACATACCCATGCAATTAAAGTATTGGATGTTTGCGCCTAGTTAAAATGAGATCAGGTCATCATCCCATTCTTATAAAAAGTCTCAGCAATAAATCTCATAAACTTTTTTTTTGGTAGAACTACAGACTCTGAGACTTGCAAGAATTCTTAGAGGGTGTCTATCTATCCTCCAATGCTAGTAAGGCTAGAAGAGTAAGAAAGGCTGAAATACTAATGGTGGTAATGAGATAAAGAAACAGAAGGGTAGTAAGGCTAGAAGGAATCCCCTAAACAGCACTACACACAAGGGTCATCAATATCTACCTAACACTTCCCACAAGGAATTCACCCCACTGCACCAGGCTGCCAGCTCCACTGGAGAGTAGCTCCAATTTTTAGAAAAGTCTTCCGACAATGAGCTAAAATATTCTTTCTGTAGATTCTACTTGGTCCTAATTTTAGCTTCCAGACCTCTGAAATAAAATTTCTTTTCCAGGTAACAATTCTTAAAATGTTTTAAGAGAATTGCTGTCATTTATTCTCTTCTTTGGTGACACTTTCCCAATTCCTTCATCTGTTCTGGATCCTTCAAAATTCCAGTTACCTTCCTACAGGTGCCTACTACACTGACTAAATTCCTCTTAAAATATGAATTGGCCTTAAGATGCATCATGGACTTGTGACCAAAGAAAGCAAAACAATACGTTCTCCAACTCCAGATTCTACACCTTTGATTAACGTGCCTGCAATTGCATTTCCCTTTCTGGACAACCACTTGGCATGATGTCATCTACCCCACAGCATTTCTGGTTCTTAGAAACCCTTACATCTTTTGTTTTTCCAGAACATACACTGTTATCAAAAAGGTCTTACTCATCTTTGTGTAGTTAAGATTTGCAAACATGTGTATGTGTGTGTATGTGTGTTTTATCTAAATAATGAGTATATCTACTGTCTTAAAATGCTGTTCTTGCTTGTTTTGGCATATCATTCTACTCTGCTGATGGCTATTTAGATCTGGAAACTCCAACCTACATGTTAGCTATTCTTCCCACATATTTTACCACTTATATGCAATTTTTAAAATATCTTCTACAAGTCCAATATTACTATTTTGCTCAAGAAATACAGACTAACTGCAGACTTCTCTGGCACTCCTTGAGATTCTTGCTAGATTGACAACAACCTTGTCTTATCTTCAGGTGTAACTGTTCAGTTATTGATGAATCTCCTAACTGTTCTAGCACTCTGCCCACAGTTCTTGGTCAACCGAATATTGCATCCAATTATCAAAGGCCTTCTTGACAGCCACATACTACATACTTTCTAGAGCATTCTATTTAACTAGTCACCTTATCACAAAATGTAAATTAACTTGTTTAATTTACCTGGTATGAATACCACTTTTTTTTTTTTTAATTTTTCCTTAGAAACCCATTCTACACGGCTGGGTGTGGTGGCTCATGCCTGTAATCCCGGCACTTTGGGAGACCAAGTGGGCAGACTGCTTGAGCCCAGGACTAGACTCGGCAACATGGCAAAACTCTGTCTCCAAAAAAAAATACAATAATTGGCCAGGTATGGTAGCACATGCCTGTAGTTCCAGCTACTCAGGAGGCTGAGCTGGGAGGATTGCTTGAGTCCAGGAAGTCAAGGCCTCACTGAGTCATCATTGTGACACTGCATTCCAGCCTGTGTGACACAGTGAGACCCTGTCTTTAAACACACACACACACACACACACACACACACACACACACACACATTTTGCTGAGCATATAAAACTTGTCATCAAACATTAAAATAGTTTACCAATATAAATTCATGTATAATATAAAACCACTCATCTATAAAATATTTCCAATCTTCTGAAGGTGGCTAGAAAATGAAATTTAAAATTCTGTTTAAAACTGACATGTTCCTTTCTTCTCAGATATGTGGGAAGAATAAGAATTTCATTTTCAATCAACTATAACTTATTTGAAATTTAATTTAGAAAATCAGAACAAAATCTTAAAATCATAGTTCTCTCTGAAGCTGAGACAGCCTTTTAGGAAAACCAAAACAAAATGAAACCACAGTTCTGAAATTTACCAGTTACTTCTGTCCTTTCTAATTTCTTCGTTTTATAGATTAGAAGACTGAAGCTAAGTAAATATTAGCAAATAATACAATGAAAGCTAATCTTATCCTGCAAATTAAAACCCTGTTATTTGTTTTAAATGGATATACTGTAATTGTACATATTTATGGTTTACAGTTGGATGTTCTGATACATATATATGTTGTATAATAATCCACTCAGTGTAGTTGGCATATCCAAAAGCCTTATATTCTTAAGAAAAAAATAATTTATCACTAAAGGGAAAAACCTTACTTTATCACTTGAATATTTTAAAGGTTAGAAAGGGTGAGGATCACTGTTGCTAACAGCCCTGTGCCAATACTCTAGCCATTAGCCTCTCTGCATGAATGCTAAGAAATCTGTGCCAACCAGCACTGACATGGGGATCCATGGTGGATTCTTTCACAGATCACTCTCTTGCATAGTATACTCCACCATCTTCTCATGGTCCCATTCTCAACAATTACAGAATCTGCACTCATACATGGGCTACATGCTTTGAGTTACAGTGAAGAACATCGCTGTGCACCCAGTTGTCCAGGCTAGAAATTGGGTGTCATGCTTGACTTCCCTCTCCCCAACCCAACATGTGAACAATCAGTAAGTACCATTGATTCTGCCTCCTCAGTTATCTCCCTAATCCATCCATTTCTTTCTAACCATCCTATCCCTCTGATGGTGATTACATCAGACCACTATCATCTCGAGTCTGAACTACTTTAATAGCCAAATGGTCTTTTTGTCTCCAGTCTCAGCCACTCTAATTCATTCTCCATAGTGTGGTCAGTGGTCTTTATATTAAATGTAAGTCTGACGGAGCTACCTCCTTGCTTCAAAGAATTCCGGCCAAAGGACACAGCGGGATAGGCAGGTCTTCACGACTTCTCCCCGACCGACCCACCTGCCTCCCTGCTCCTCTAACCTCTCCTTTGACCCCTTGTTCCTGTTTTGTCATTTGCAGTGCCCCAGACTGGCCATGCTGTCCTTCATTTCTGGGCTTTGTCCCTGCAGCTCTCTTTGCCTTCGACATGCCTTTTAGGTCCACAATCCAGGTTCCCATACACCACTGCAGGTTTCAGTGCTCTGTCTCATGAAAACGGTAGCTTACACTTATTGTCCATTCAAACCATTTTTATGCATTCTGCCATTTAATCCTCACATCAACACTTTGAGGTAGGTATTATCACAGTCTCTTTTCATAGATTAAGAAACTGGCACCATTTGGATAGCATTTGGTGTAGAAACCAAGCACATGATCTTCAAGGCTGGATCATATGCATCTTCTGTGTGCTCCCAGAGCTCCCAGTGTTTATTATAAAAATTAAAATTATGTGTTTTTATAATGATCTGTTTTCCAAATTTTTTGTACCACAGACCATAGGTCCTTAAGGAAAAGACATGTCTGATTTTTTATGGTCTCCTAGATTAAGCTCAATAATGTTTGCTGAATTAATAAATGTGGACTGAGTATGGTAGCTCATGCCTATAATCCCAGTACTTTGGAAGACCAATGCTGGATAATCACTTGAGGCCAAGGGTTCAACACTAGCCTGAGCAACATAATGAGACCTGTCTCTGCACAAAACTAGAAAGAATTAGCTGGGCATGGTGGTACACATCTGTATTCCTAGCTACTTGAGAAGCTGAGGTGGGAGGATCACTTGAGCCCAGGAGTTCAGGATTACAGAGAGCTATGATCAGTGTACTCCAGCCTGAATGACAGAGCCAGACCCTGTTCTACATAAATAAATAATAAATAAAATAAAGATGACAACACTGCAATATGACATAAGGGTTAGGCGCACATCCTAGGACCAGCGTGCACTCAAATATTAGCTCTTCCAATTACTGTGTGACCTTGGGCAAGTTATGTAACTTCTCTGCCTAGAATAGGAATGATGATAATACATACTTCATATAAGAATTAAATAAGTAAATATCTATAGAGTGCTTATTTAAGCTCTTGGCAAATACAATTATATAAGTGTTTGCTTTTATTTTATTTTTCAAACAGGGTGTCACTCTGTTGCCCAGACTGGAGCACAGTGGCCAAATCCCAGCTCACTGCAGCCTTGAACTCCTGGACTCAAGCACTCCTCCCACCTCTGCCTCCCAAGTAGATGGGACCACATGTGTGTGCTACCATGCCTGGCTTATTTATTTGTAGAGATGGAGGTCTCTCCAGCTGGTTTCAAACTCCTGGGCTCAGGTAGTCCTCCTGCCTTGGCCTCCCAAAGTGCTGGAATTATAGGTATGAGCCACCATGTCTGGCCAGTGCTTGCTGTTATTAGCATTAGTGTTAATGAAGAAACCAAAAGCACCAAAACGAAATGAATATCATTAGTGCAATTTCACAGGCTATAGGAATTGACAAAGATAAAGTGGCAATTGTCAAATATGTGCTGGTCTTAGAATTTAATATCATCACCCAAAAATTTGTAACAAAGTATCAAATATCATGCTTAAGAATTTCTTTAAAAAAACTAAGACTTTGTCTCAGCCCAAAATCTCCTGAAATTGATAAGCAACTACAGCAAAGTCTCAGGATACAAAATTGATGTGCAAAAATCGCAAGCATTCCTATACACCAATAACAGATGTAAAGAGAGACAAATCAAGAACAAACTGCCATTCCCAATTGCTACAAAAAGAATAAAATACCTAGGAATACAACTAACAAGAAATGTAAAGGACCTCTTCAAGGAGAACTACAAACCACTGCTCAATGAAATAAGAGAGGACACAAACAGATGGAGAAAAATTTGATGTTCATGGTTAGGAAGAATCAATATAGTAAAAATGGCCATACTGCCCAAAGTAATTTACAGATTCAATGCTATCCCCACCAAGCTACCAATGACCTTCATCATAGAACTGGAAAAAAACACCTTAAACTTCATATGGAACCAAAAGAGAGCCCACATAGCCAAGTCAATTCTAAGCAAAAAGAATGAAGTGGGAGGCAACATGCTACCAGACTTCAAACTATACTACAAGGCTACAGTAATCAACGCAGCATGGTACTGGTACCAAAACAGAGATATAGACCAATAGAACAGAACAGAGGCCTCGGAGGCAACACCACACATCTACAACCATCTGATCTTTGACAAACCTGACAAAAACAAGCAATGGGCAAAGGATTCCCTGTTAATAAATGGTGTTGGGAAAACTGGCTAGCCATGTGCAGAAAGCAGAAACTGGACCCCTTCCTGACACCTTACACTAAAATTAACTTCAGATGGATTAAAGACTTAAACATAAGACCTAACACCATAAAAACCCTAGAAGAAAATCTAGACAAAACCATTCAGGACATAGGCATAGGCAAGGACTTCATGACCAAAACACCAAAAGCATTGGCAACAAAAGCCAAAATAGACAAATGGGACTTAATCAAACTCCATAGCTTCTGTACATGATTAGAGTGAACTGGCAACCAACAGAATGGGAAAAAATTGTTGCAATCTACCCATCTGACAAAGGGCTGATATCCAGAATCTACAAAGAACTAAAACAGATTTACAAGAATAAAACAAACAAGCCCATTCAAAAGTGGGCAAAGAATATGAACAGACACTTTTCAAAAGAAGACATACACAAGGCCAACAAACATATGAAAAAATGCTCATCATCACTGGTCATTAGAGAAATGCACATCAAAATCACATTGAGATACCATCTCACGCCAGTTAGAATGGCAATCATCAAAAAATCTGGAGACAACAGATGCTGGAGAGGATGTGGAGAAATAGGAACAATTTTACACTGTTGGTGGGAGTGTAAATTAGTTCAACCATTGTGGAAGACAGTATGGAGATTCCTCAAGGACCTAGAAATAGAAATTCCATTTGACCCAGCAATCCCATTACTGGGTATATATCCAAAGGAGTATAAATCGTTCTACTATAAGGACACATGCACACGAATGTTCACTGCAGCATTGTTTACAATAGCAAAGACCTGGAATCAATCCAAATGCCCATCAATAATAGACTGGACAGGGAAAATGTGGCACATATACACCATGGAATACTATGCAGCCATCAAAAACGATGAGTTTGTGTCCTTTGTAGGGACATGGATGAACCTGGAAACCATCATTCTCAGCAAACTGACACAAGAACAGAAAATGAAATACCGCATGTTCTCACTCATAGGTGGATGTTGAACAATGAGAACACATGGACACAGGGAGGGGAGCATCACACACTGGGGTCTGTCTCGGGGAAATAGGGGAGGGACAGCAGGGGGTGGGGAGTTGGGGAGAGATAGCATGGGGAGAAATGCCAGATATAGGTGATGGGGAGGAAGGCAGCAAATTACACTGCCACATATGTACCTATGCAACAATCTTGCATGTTCTTCACATGTACCCCAAAACCTAAAATGCAATTAAAAATAAATAAATAAAATAAAATGAAAAATGAGACCAAAAAAAACAACTTAGACTTTTAACAGTAACGAAAACCAACAACAGCAGATGAATGAGTATCTCCTTGCAAACTCTAAAAAGGAAACAATCTAGAAGTATCAGTCAGAACCCACTTACTTCCATAAATAACTCCTGTGCATAAGGACCAAATTTATAATAAAGATACAAGGAAATGTTTCCTCGGATTTTGCGAACGTTTAGGACCAAAGAAATGCCATTTTATGAGGAAACATTTTTGAATAATTTATTATCTAACAGTGAAAACAAATGTCATCCTCAGACTTTGACAGGGGATTAAGTTGTATATTCTTCAAAGTGAAGCAGATGTCTCTTTAAAACAATAATTTTGTTTAAGAAGAAAATATAAGCAAAGGAGTCAACATTGTGCCGGGATTTTGTAGTGTAATTAAGTTTTGCATTCCTCGTCAGGGACACAGTCTTTTGCTCAAAGATGACCGGAATGGAAATCCCATTTCTTGAAAACAATGGTCGGTGTTTACCAAAGAAGATACAGAAATACAGAAAAGTTTTATTCACTGTAGACCTTCTTCTGAGCAAGCCAAAGCCTTGATCCTCATGTCTACAACATATTTCAATGCTCACTGGAATTGCCTTGTGAAACAGTTAGAACTTTTACCTCAAATGGTAACCAGCCCTTCAGTTTCAACAGTTACCCAGTTCTTTGGCAATGAAAGTAAAGTATTCATTGAGCGGTCTTTTCTTTCTAGATCACAGATCAGAAATGAATTCCTGAAACCCCATATCCCGTTTTTGTGACACATATTAAATCCTACTTAAAACACAGCATAATCATGAAAATCTTGATTTACTTGAGAGGTTTACAAGGACAACCAATGGCACCTTGTAAAAGCTAAGGTTTGCTGTACTGATTATTAAAAACATTTTGAAACAAAAAAAAAACTCATTATAACTAAAAATCTGGAGAGTCCCTGGATTTCACTGTGGAGTTTGTCATTTGGAGGAAAAGAAGAATAAATGAAACCCCCGTGAGCGTCTAGGAAATTCTCAATGGTTTTAGTCAGTCTTCAAGCGTCTACATCTATACTTTCAATTAATTTAATGTTACAACTTCATGTTTTGAGATTAAAATTGACACCTTCTATTCAATATTATACTAGAAAAAATAAAAATAAAAAATAAGATAGGCCCCTACAAATCAAAGATTCCCCCTTCTATGGTACCTGCTTCTGTCTGCACACCCCTCTCAATCAAACTCTCTCACATGTGGCTACACAAACACATATCCCTCCATTCATATGGTTACACAGGTGAGGCTCCTGACAAACCTGATTTCACTCCTGAATTTCACTCCAAAATTGTTAACTTCAAAGCACCCGAGACAGACTGTTCATAATTCCCACCCTGGACCCTATCTCTGGCAAGACTTGAATGATCTAAGGGTTGCCATCTGATTCCAGACTGGAGCAATGAAGTCTGTTCCCAGAGAATTTGCAAATGACAGAAAGAGAGAGACCTCAATATATACACTTAGAAGCTACTAGTTGCCATGTTTTGTACAACATAAACAGAAGGAGGACAAAAAAAAAAGTTTACAGAGGAAGAATAAAAGTAGCACTTGGAAAGAAACTCAGATGAGAAGTGAATAGAGATAATTTCCTGAATGACAAACACAGGGCTTTGCGACACCTGGTTCCAGGATGTTCCTTAGGCATGGTAATCTCCACACCCTTGGGTTTTGAGACACTAATGTTCCTCTCCTTTTTCACTTAAGCTGAGGTGAGTTGGTTCCTGTTTTTGCAATCAAAAGTATAATGAATACAAGAAGTGGAATTCTACATTTAAGTATAGGGCAAGAAATTGAAATACATAGTTCCTTCTAGAGAAGTCATAACCACCACTATTGGATCAATCATTTGCTATAATTTTAAAGTCCCAAACTAAAGAAATTCAGCCACTGGTCAAAAGCCAAAAAGTTCCCAGAGTTTGAAACAAACCTATAACGTATGGTTATGCAAGCTGAATTTTAATCATGCAAATAACAAGCAGAAATCATCTTCCTTACATTTCTTTTAGCTCCGTAAGTTATAAGTTCTAAAAGATGTTTTAAAAGAAATGCACTTAAGTAGATTAGTTTACATTTTGATAAAACAAAAAGTATTAGTGCAAATTATAAACTTTATCAGTCTTATTCATAGCACTCTTAAAAATTGTCCTCTTAAAAAATTTATCTGCTAAAGTACTTATAAGTAAGCACATTTTTTCTTTATGTAGGTAAATGAGGGTAGACTTGGGAGTTCTTTTCAGAAGAAGATAATCATAACAGTCCTATGTTTGAATTTCAAGTTCAAGATCACATTTGGCATGAATTTCAAAGTCTTTCAGGGGTGCTGTTTTGTTCACAAGGAGGTTTTTCTTGTTTGAGCCTTCTTACATAAGACTCTTGGAGGAGAGCAAAGAAGAAAAAAAAAGATTCCCTACATGTAGAGACATGGAAGAATTAGAGTGCAGGAAATGAAAGCCACTGGATAAGCAGTGCTTCAGTCTCTGTAAGCTTTCTGCCAAGGC
Organism: Callithrix jacchus; assembly: GCF_049354715.1. Classification (NCBI taxonomy): domain Eukaryota; kingdom Metazoa; phylum Chordata; class Mammalia; order Primates; family Cebidae; genus Callithrix; species Callithrix jacchus. The sequence continues at coordinate 122,066,279 of NC_133508.1, forward strand.
AATTTCAATCCTCCCCGTAAAAGATGAGGTCTGAAAGAAAGAGGACCAAGTACCAAGAGAAAGTGAGCTCCCGCCTTGGTCTTCATGCTGCTAAAAGTCAGCCAAGCCTGGGGTGAAGACAGCACTGAGCCACAAGTGCAATGCCTGTGGAGGCTCTGGCCTGCAGAAAATCTAGCTCCTGTCTTCACCTTCACATTTAAAACTGCCTTTCTTTTGTCCCCTCTTCTTTCGCCCTCCACACAGCTCTCAGCCAATACTGGAATCCTGAGCAGGGGGTAGTGTACCATTCTTAGATACCCAAGAAACTTCCCAAGCCTAGTAAGTGGAAGTTTCTCTTTGTGACCACCATCCAACAAACCTCTTTTTTCAACTGTGATTTCTTCTCTCCAATGGTATTAAAACACATTTAATGAACTGGGTTCTTATAAGGCAAAACATCAGGAAGAAGGACCTACCAGTCATGAGAGTGTGTTGATCTAGACTTTTCCAAGCTGGAGGTGCAGTGGGTCTATTCTGCATTAAGTTTCAACAAGGACAGTCTTGAGCTGTGGGGTTGCATGTAACACCACACCTGCTGGGTGTTGGCAGAGACTCGCTGATGGATTTTAGTGGTTAAAATCCTACCCTATGCTAATAACATCACTCTTCTAAAGAGACCTAAGTGCTTAACAAGTTCATTTGTCCAAACGTGGCATTCTATAAGGAAAGTAGGTAGCCCAATTATCTTCTCTGGCAAATCAAAAGTCTGCAGCTTTGGGGCTATTCCTGGAACCCATCAAGCTGGCTCCTTTCTCAGGCCTTTTGGAGAGCTGTTGCCTGCCACCTCTGCCTGGATGGGCTCTCCCAGGTCGCCAGTGGGCTCAGTCTATCTTGCATTTAGGTTTCTATTTAAGAAGTCCATGACCACCCAGTCTAAAGTAGCCTCCCTACCCTCATCCTGCCACCCTTACCCCTCTCCCCACTTTGTTATCAGAGGTCTTAACAATTCTTGACATTCTGCTCTAATTTATTTGTTGATGGTTCACCTACACTAGAATGCAAGCTCATGAAGGCAGGGACTTTGTCTTGCTCATCACTCTCTTCCCAGGGTCTAAAGAGGGCCTGGCCTATTGCAGACCTCAGGAAATGTTATATGAATGAATGAATAAGAATGGAGGTCAGATATCTCAATTTCTAGCTTAACATGTGCTCACTTTCCTGTCAGCTTTAATTTACTCTTCTATGCTTCCTGCCCTTGGTTTGCTGACAGGCGTTGACAGACAGATAGCTCTTGTCTTTTCAAATGTCTTGTGCTGCAGCAGAAAGGTTTCATTTAAAGGTATGTGAATTATAGAAACCTGACATTTATGGAAAGCATAAGGAGAAAGATTTACTGCACTGTTTGTGGGAGTGGAGACTGATGCAATCTGTTGGAGGACAATTTAGAGATAGCTGAATAAATTTTAAACTTGTATTTTCTTGACCTACTAATTATTGAATAAATACAATTCACAAAAATAGACCCAGGAACACTCAGATATGTATATAAAAGGACACTCATTGCAGGGATATTTTAAGGCAAAAAATTAGAAATAGCTCATAAAATATCAATCAGTATGGAATACAGTGTAACTTTATAAAGTAACTGAAGAATTAGACATATGTTTACAGAGACATGAAAAAATATTCATATACTGTCAAGTGAAAAAAGATGGAGAACTATTATGACTATTAAGAACACATTTCTATACAAAAATAATTACTCTGTGTGTGAGTACTGTACACACACATATCTGCCCCACCCCGCCGGAGTCTTATTATTTGCAGGCAAAGTGTCTTCAAAACAGCATATTAACCTGTTAACACTGGTTCTAAAATCTCTAAAGAGAGAGCTAAGGGGGACTTCCACTTTCTAAATCATAAATTCTACAATGTGTACATTTTAGAAACAAGCAAATTACATCCACAATAACAAAAACAATGAAGATTTTAAGCTTCATTTAAATTCTGGTGCCAAAGCACCTCAATATTTGTAAAACTATTTAAATCCTGAGCTCTGGGCCCAAAGTTCACATTAACAAATCTGGTCACTTCTCCAGGCTTTATTTATTCCTGATCCATAAATGAGGCTAAGAATACTTGTCCTTCTACTGCTTAGGGTTATTGGATGGATAAATTAAATCAATGGGAAGAACACTGAAAAACAGTTCTAAATCACTAAGTAAAGTCTAAGTGGCCATTACATACATTGTTTAAGCTTCTTGTTAGCATTCTACCTGTATTTCATTGACCCATAAGAATATACTCTAGGAGGACTTTGTATTATGACTTTACAGTGTATTATGACTTTACAGATGAGGAAACTGAGGTGTAGAGAAATTGAATTTCTTCCTTGGAAAGCAGAACTAGAATCAAACACTCAGACTTTATTCCATACTTTATCCTACTTCCACTTCCCACACTACTCAGAGAGCAGGTAGGTAAAAAGGCCATGTAAACTATAAATCTGTCAAGCATCAAAGGGACTAGGATTATAGTCAGGAGCAGTAATAAGCACCTTTTGAACTAGAAAAGAAAATAAAACTGCAGTGAAAAAATTGTATGTTTCTTATCCTGCACTGTGTTGGTCCATCATTACCAAAACCAATTAATCTTTTTAATTATGCTCAAACCTCTTTGTACACTCTAAACTAGAAATCAGAACCGTTTAGGAAAACCTCTCCAGAATATATATTCAAGGTTTTATAAAAAGAAAAGAAAATGTTGGCTTTGATAAACTCAACATCTGTTTACTTGAGGAAAAGTTAGATTTCTAGAAAAAAGTAGGGGCAATGAATTCACCAAGCTATGAAAAGGATACTTTATCCACTGGGAAGTTTCTGAGAGTTTGCTTGTTATAGGAATACTACCCATATATACAAACAAGGTATACAAACACAGCAATAGGACACATTCTACCAATTCCACACAGCTGCAATCCTGTCATTACTCTTACCAAGGCTTCACATAAGAGGGCTCATTTCTAAATAAGGTGAGTAGGCTCCAATTCCCTCAGCTTCAAGTAAGCAAATTTTAGCCTGATATTACAAATACAATCAATTTCCCAGTACCACAGGTCCAGTAAGAAAATAGACAAATTCAGAATTGTAAGTTTATTCATTATAAAAGATATCAAAAAGACTTTCCAGACAAATTCTCATGTTAAAAAGGGCATTTTAAAGATGTTTCAGCTGTATAAAGCGACAGTAGAGAACGACAAATCACACTGCTCCAATTAAGGTTAGAAATGCTGTCTAAATTGTGTTTCCTTGAAAGTTCCAGTCTTATTAGAGAGTCTCAAAACACAATATTGCAGAACTGCATACAATTTTTTATTTTCATAATGCTATAGTGATAGGCTCCTGTGTCCAATTCAGATTGGTGACATTCTGCTTGAAACTAGTAAACCTTGTCATCAGGCTAATTTTACAAGTCCCTTCTCCCTTCTCATTTATAGCTACTTATATTTCTCTGCTTTTCTTTATGCCTTTCCATACGAAGCATTCTCTAAAATATTTTTGGGCAAAACTTCATTCCATGCTTCCTCAAGAGTGCAGTAATACTGGAAGCACAGTTTGCAGGTCACTGTAAGAGGTCAGTGAAAAGTCCCCTGGTGTTAATAGCTTGAGTAATATTGTTTTCTCCTTCAGACCACACCATTAAATTGTTTTCATTACCCACAAAGGAGTTATTTGTGTCAGAGCAAATGAGATCCCATCCAAATTCAAACTGGCTAATTTCAACCTAATAGTTTTTTCCTAATAACTAGAAAAACAAGATGGTGACAAAAAATTGTAAAGTCTTTTTATGACATACAAGCAGAAGAGAAGAAACACATTTTTTAAATAGGTCCTACAAGAGCTTTAATGTGCTATCTGGAAATTTTTGAGGGGGCTACCCTGTAGTTTATTCTCCTATAATTGGGAGGGTATGAGGTATCTTCCAAAAGCTTTACAAGAAATTATACCTTATGTTCTCTGGGGACATCAGAGATGTACTTCTCTATTTCATTGAGTTTTCTCCATTTTTAACCCACCATCTTCTTTGTTCTTTTAGTCACCCAAATTTAAAACTCTGAAGCTAGATTCATCCTTTTGCTACTCCTGTCAGGCTCAGTGTGTCACCACCTATGGAAGCTTCTAACATTTTAATGTATTTTAAATCCCATTCTTCCTTTTGCTTTCTTGCTGCTTTCATAGTAACTCTTGCTTCTGAAATGCTTGTGCCTAGGGTAAGGGCATTCAGTTGTTTCTTCAAAACAGGCATGTCAGGGCTCTACTAGTGGACCACTGGATTAGAAACCAGCATGTGTGTGCAGGAGTAGAGGGAGAGTTTATGCATATGCTGGGCACGTTGCCCTGGTGATGTTGATATAAAGCACCACACCACCTCCTAAAACCACATTTCTGTGAAGAATTGTCTGGCTGGCTCTGTTTTGGCAAACTTCCAAACCCAAGTGCCTGAAGCCAGTTGGAGTCCATCAGCAGGCCCAGACAGTGAGTCCATCTCTGATCAGGGAATCTGAAGACCCCCAATCCTCAGCTGTGCCCATTGACTGGGACCTGGGCATCTGCTTTATATCCTAGCTCCACTAATTAGGGTTCCCAGGGTAACCTGCCACATACTCTAGCTCTGCTGACACTAGGGCCCTCCCTAAGTCCTGTAGATCTTTCAGGGACTTACCATCACTCCAGAAGTTGCATCTACCCTTCCTGATTCCCAAGCCACCCTACATCCATGGCCAGGCCCCATTAATTGCTGCCAGGTTTCCCTGAATTCCAACTACAGAGCCCAAAGTGGACTTAAGCACCTGACTGCTAAAGGAAGTGGAATCTGTGGTCCCCGAATCTCCTGCCTGGGTTCCACCCCTTCCTTGGTGACTCCTGGGCACTATTCTAGGGCCCATGTTTTTGTGGGAACTGCAGTTTTGCTCTGTCATCTAGGAGCTGCCACTTTACACTGGTCTGTCTGCAGCATTCTCTTAATACCACCTTCAACAGCAGGTATGGGCCTTTATGAGTATGCCCAGATTTAGCCAGTTCCTTCCCCCACTGAAGTGTTCAGTAAGCCCGGCCACAGCCCACCAGGCACCTGAGGCTTCTACCCACTGCAGAGCTCAGACAGAGGCTGCTGGAAGGGACAAGTGTTGTCCATCTGGATGTGGCCAGCCACCATCTTATATGGCTTCCTTCACCTTTAATGCAGGTCCTTTGACTTAAGAACCCCCAAATGCCCCTGCTGTGCCCTGAGGCTGGTGACTTTCCCTTCCAAATGACAGATGTACAGAATCCAGTGGTTGATTCTTGGCACTATAGAACACATTCAAAGAGCCTCCCCGAGCCAGGAGGCCCCGTGTATTCCCTTGTCATGCAAAGACCAGCAAAGAAGAATCGAGAAGCCTAAATATTCTCCAATTTGAGCTGCAAGTTGCCTTAAAGCAGAGAAACAATATTTCCTTCCCAAGTTGAACAAATGAAGAATGGTCCAGTTATTACCACATAAATTAGCATTAACCTCTTGTAAGACAATCTCTATTTCCTTCTGAGGGTGCACTCCATACAACTAAGACACAGTTTTAGTTTTAAGCTGCATGCAGATTCAGTTACAGCCTCCAGAACAACTGTGTCACCTCAGCATCTTCTGAGGTCTGCTGTGTCACCTCAGCATCTTCACTAGTTCTCTCTGTCCCAGCAGAAAGCACTGAGCTCCACTCTGAGATAACATTCATAAGTCTGCCACATGTCCAGAGTCACAGAGGGATGTCTAAGCAGTCGTGCAGATCCTAGGAACTCTGCTACATATTTTGCAACATATGTACCCTCAGAAGTAAACTTCTTAGTACGACACCTCTGGAGCATCCTTCAACAACAGTACAATGTTTAGAGATCCTTCAATAGAACACCAGGCCTAATTGTAAGACCCCCTAGAACCAAGGAGCTTGGAACATATCCTGGGGAGGAAAACACGGACCTTCCAAGGGAAGAGTTATTTAACCTGTATGAAAAGTTTTGGCTGGGTGTGGTAGTTCACGCCTATAATCCCAGCACTTTGGGAGGCTGACATTGGAGGATCACTTGAGACCAGGAGACTGAGACCAGCCTGGACAACATGGTGAAACCCCATTTCTACCAAAAAAAAAAAAAAAATAGCTAAACATGGTGGTACATGCTTATAGTCCCATCTACTCAGGAGGCTGAGGTGGGAGGATCACTCGAACCTGGCAGGGGCAGAGTTTGCAGTGAGCCAAGGCTGTGCTACTGCACTCCAACCTGGGTGACAGAGCCAGATGTTGCCTCAATAGGAAAACAAACAAAAAAACTAACGACGAAGAGGGACTCCGGAGATCCCCCAGCCTCTAGTCCCAACCCTACCAAAGAAATGTTTCATGCCTTAGGATCATTCACAAAAGTCAATTCCACACCCAGGCCTGCATTCCAGGAAGCAATTCGTGGCTGATGCGCAGAGTAAGAGGGGTCCCGGGTGACCTAGAACCAGTCCCAGGGGTTATGAACAGCACAAGGACCCAGGCTGAGCCAGTCTAGGTAGACCAGCCTGGAACCACTGACTGTCACCCAGGCTGCCTCTCCCACCTGCTGTGGTGCTGCTGAGATGGTGGCTCCCAGCACTGTGAGGAGAGCATGCCCCGGGCCAGGGGGAGCCTCCAGCACACCTTGACATATGACCTAGGGCAGGTTTCCATCTATCTGACCCTCCATCTCCTCATATTTAAAACAATGAAAGCAACAACTTCCAAGAGGATTAAACGTTATATATAAATGCCTGGCACAAAGTGGTGATCAGTTTTTTTAAATCTTTTTTTTCTTCATAGGACTGATATTAGAAATGAGACAATTATACATAAAAATGCCTGACAATTCAAAGTGCTTCATAAACGTTGATTCTCTTCTTCATTCTACTTTCTGATCCCTCTGACCTTTGTTCTTGTGACCAAACCCTCCACTAACTGCCAGTTCCCACCCCAGGGCCCACCCAATAAGCATGTTCATTGGCTCATTATATAAACATTTACTGAGTGTCCACTGTGTGTCAGGCACTGCACAAGTGAAAACACACACACACATTCTTGTCCCTGAGGAGCTTACAGTCTGGTAAGAGATAGAGGCGCTTAGCAAATAAATTTTAATAGAGTGGGTTACTTTTATGGGTTCTTTTAATATACAAATAGTATACTACAGAAGCACTGGATAATTAACTCTGTCCTGGGGAGTCAGAGAAAATATCATAGAGAAAGCAGACTCTTGAGTTGGATCCTGAAAGATGGACCGGAGTTTGCCATGCTAAAAAAAACTGGAAGGAGCCTCGAGCAGTCACTGCACATGTGCAGGACAGCGAATAGCTTGGCAGGACAGAAGCAGGGGCCCCGTGGGGAGAGTGCATGGAAAAGGAGGCTGGGAACAAGATTGGGAAAGCAGCCTTGTAATCCCAACTAATTTGGGCTTTATCCACTTTGCAAGAGCAGACAAGAAAAGATCAGAGCTAACTGTGCTTTTTAAGAAAATGCCTCAGCTGGTGGTTGGGGAAGGCCTGGAGTAGGAAAAAGTTGGAGGAGGGAATCCAGACGGAGATGACCGTTAGCAACCCACAAGTTTTGGTCTAAAGGCATGTAGTAGGATCTGAGATACCATTGAAGCAGATGTGGTGCCTTCTTTCTTCCTTCCTTCCTTCCTTCCTTCCTTCCTTCCTTCCTTCCTTCCTTCCTTCCTTCCTTCCTTCCTTCCTTTCTTTCTTTCTTTCTCTCTCTCTCTTTCTTTCTTTTTTTGAGACAGTCTTGCTCTCTCTCTCTCTTTCTTTTCTTTCTTTCTTTCTTTTTTTGAGACAGTCTTGCTCTGTCGCCAGGCTGGAGTGCAGTGGTGCGATTCCGGATCACTGCAACCTCCCCATCCTGGGCCTAAGTGATTCTCCTGCCTCAGCCTCCCAAGTAGCTGGGATTGAGGCACGAACCACCACACCTGGCTAATTTTTGTATTTTTAGTAGAGATGGGGTTTCACCATATTGGCCACAATGGTCTCAATCTCTTAACCTCATGATCCACCCACTCAGCCTCCCAAAGTACTGAGATTACAGGTGTGAGCCACCATGCCCAGCCGATTTGGTGACTAATTTAGGTTTGTGATTAATTGGTTATAGGTGGTGAGAGAAATGGTACTACTAAGCTTTCCAGCTTGGAAAGCAAGGCAGATGGAACCCATTGCAGAGATCCTATATAAGAGGTGGAGCAGGTTTGCAGGGCAGCTGATGCTTGTGGTGCCCCCAGGACATCCAGGTGTGCACCTGACAGCAGCTGGAAACAGAGATTGGGATCTTCTGAGAGGCTGAAGATGGAGAGTCTGCTTTGGGAAACGTTCACATGGAGGGGTTGGTTAAAGCTGCAGAAGTAACATCACCTGGAAAGGACTTGGGGGACCAAAGGAGAAGGAACAAAGTGCATTGCAGAAATGGTCACAAATGAGAGACTGGAAAAGCAGCAGAAAAGGAGGAAGACACTATCAAAGGGAGCATGAAACAAGCAGCCACACAACAGGAAGATTAAGTAGATCACTGAATTTGGCAACTAGGAACACAATGGTGGCTTAATCAAACACAGCCTTATTAGAATAGTATAGAAAGAAGCTAGCTTACTATGGTTTCAAGTATTAAGAAGACAAACAAGAATTTTAAAATCTGCTGGGTGTGGTGGCTTGTGCCTATAATCCCAGTACTTTGAGAGACTGAGGCAGAAGGATTGCTTGAGCCCAAAAGTTTGAGACCAGCCTGAGCAACACTGGGAGACCCTGTCTCTATTTAAGAAAAGAAACAAAAAAAAAGAATAGTAATCTGGCAATGAAGGAGAGACAGCAGTAGTTAGAAGGGGAGTTAAGGTCAAAGCTTACATTTTTGAGTGATCAAGTACATAGGAAAGCAAGAATAAGGATGACAGTAGGCTCATGGCTCCAGCTCCTGGCTGGAAGGAACAGGCCCTAGTGAAAAGCTAGGATGGTAAGGATGTGGCCTGTGCAGATGGACTGAGATATGAAGGAAGGGAAATTAAGGGAGTTCATGCCAGATGAAGAAAGAAAATACTGGAAGGTCAGCTGGGGAAGGAGAAAGGGCAAAGCTCAAAGACCTTGGAGAAAGTGGCAAGGCTTGATTAGGTCTTGCTCTTGCCTGACCCTGTCTCTGAATTTTAGTTCCCAAGATGAATCCCTCTTCCTGCTTCTTCCATCTCTGCCTCCCGCTAGATTTCCATAAGCTTACAACCCACTGGCCTGCTTCTCTTCTCCTTCCCTGCAGCCCCTGACAGGCCTTCCTGCAGCATCTACCATGATGGACCAGCTCCGCCTCTCTCTGGCATCTGAGCTACCTCCCATCCCCAGATCCCGGGGACTCTCCCACAGTCTCCTAAGTGATCTCTCCCTCTCAAACCCACAACTTACCTTTCTCTGCTTTGCATTTTGCAACTCCCACCTTCTCAACCCTCAAGATCCCACATGAGCTCTTTCTTGCCAGATGAGGCAGTTCAGCCGTGGGCTAAAGACTGGCCACAGGCCTATTTAATTTGATCTGCATGGTCTTTTAACAAAAAGTGAAACTGAATGTCTTTACACAGGGCATGATCTGTCTAGTTAGCCACAGGCACCACCCCTCCCTATTACCTTATATCCACTCCACACCCAATTCACATACCCATGTTATCTGCCTGGTCTTTGTTAGATATTTGACAAAAAGTCCACAAGACCCTAGGATCCAAGGCCTTCCATTCTCTGGCTCCAGTATGCCTCTCAAACCAGATTGTCATTACTATTCCAACTCCTCATTCCAGAAATAAGTCTGCCCAGTTTCCCCTGTCTACCCACGGCCCTGGCACGGCCTCCCTAGGTATGTGTATGCCTGTCTCCCGCCCTGCCTCACCTCCTATCTGCAATGCCTTGCCCTTTGCTCTCCACCTGTTACACTGAAATCAGGTTTATATTCTACCTCATTGAAGAGGCCTCTGTGGACTATCCCAGCCCACAGGATTTTTCAGTCTAGGCCCCCTCACTTGGCCCTTGTGTATAATTCTTTGTGACTTCAGTCATCTTTTTTGAGTAAGTTTCTCATTTCCCCAGATAAGCCTGGAAATAGGGTTCTCTATCAGTCATACACAGGAAAAGCCATACAGAACAGATGTGCCTCCATGTCATCTCTCACGTGAAACAACCGTTGACTCATAACCCTCGGTCATCACCTGACAACCATAAAACACTACAGCAAGCACAGATTCACAATGCCTTCAGGGTAGAGGCCATGCCTCATAGCTAGTGCACTGCCTAAAACCTAGCAAGGTAGACAATAAATGTTTATAATGAGAAAACATAAAATGCAGAAATCTCCTCTTGCTCAGAAAACATAAAGAATAAAATACGCTCACTACTGAGCAATAAATTCTCTGACTTGATGAAAACAACCCCTGTTGTGATTCACTGTCACTCAGGCATCCAAGGACAGGTATATTTTGCCAAGGCAAGAAGTTGAGACCCACTATAAGAGGCAAGAACTAGAAAGTCCAGAGCTCCAATCACAACGCTGCAGTAATTTACACGGTAAACTTGGTCAAATCTCTCAACAGATATTGATTCTTTGAGGTAATGGGATCTTTCCACCACATTCTCTGCAGAGCTAACAACAATCTGGTGATGAGCGAGAGCAGGTGGCTGAGCTGGAGGGACAACTGTCAGTGCACAAGGGAAGATGACCCCAGCCAATAACCCTTGGTTCCCCTACCCTTTATCCCAGCTTCTGTGTTGATCCCTAGGTCCACGATAGGGCATAATTCCAGCAAACACCCTTTACTCCCAATTCCCATCCATGTTTGACATAGCCACACACTGAACACAGAAGTCCCCAGTGGAAATTTTCAAAGTACAAACAGTGTTAACATGGAATTTAATAAATTCTACCATTGGTCGGCACACACCATACCATTCCAGATGTTACATTAGCCCAGTGTTGTGACTCCTGAGTCACAGACGATGACTACATTTCTCCTTTGGCAGAAATCAAAGCCCAGAGGGAAGGCGTTCCTGAGTTCTGGAACACAAAACCTTCCAGGGGTCTGGGTGTTGGCAGGAGGGTTGGATGTAGTTGAGTTCTGGAACTTCTCTGCAAACCTTCTTTTCAAAGAGGTCAAATTTGAGACATGTTTCTGTACCTTGCACTCAGAAATTATTCAATAATTGTTTGCTTCAGCTTAGGAGGAAGGCTTCAGGTTTCTAAAAGGAAGAAAAGCCAGACAGAAGCTCTGAAGGAGGGTGCATGAGAGGAGAATAAAAGAAGCCAAGTGCACTTGGTGTAACAGAACTGAAGGGGTCTAGACTGGAGGAGATGGAAGAAGGAAGAGGGCAGGGCAGTGGTTACATTGGAAACAAGAACACTGATTTGGGAAAAGCACTTCTGAACTGACTGCAAAGGGTGGTGTCTGAAACAGTGGCATGGAGGAAAAAGAAAGGACCAAGAACCAGACTTGAGGTAACAAATGGCTACAGATGGCAGAGAAAGGAAAGAAGACAGACTCCTGGAAATGTGGTGTTGGAAGAGGTGTCAAGATGGCATGGAGTGCCATATGAAGGATTTTCTTTTTTAATTTGAAGCTGTTTTCCTTCTAGCATCAGACATAGAGGTCATCTCAGCCCCCACATTTCCCCTCAGAACAGGAGGGGATGTGTCAAACAGCAGCGTAGAGGGGGCAACAGAGTGGCAACTACATTTTTGCACCTACCCACTGACGGCCTGCCCTGAAAGCAAATATCTCCCTCCCATAGCGATGCAAGCACACAGGAGAATCATCTGTGACAAAGGTACTCTTGAGACTAGCTGTTTCAAGACAAAATCCAAACACCCCTGGACTCAATGTACTGAGTACTGGTGCCTGGATGGCTTAACTCTGAAAAGAATCGTTTTCCATCTGATAGGACTCTCTGCACAGCAACAAGAGAGCCCCTGTGTGCCAACAATCTGTTCGTTTCACTCAGCATTTCTTAAGGCAAAGCTTTAACGGTTGGTTTATTTTACTTTTTAACAGATATTTGATTACTAAGGCGTGCAGGTGGTAAACACTGAAAGCAGGCTTCTGTGTTGCGGAAGCAACTACAAGGCCACAGAAGCTGAAAACATGTTTCAGAATTCCTCACGAACATATGCACATGGACTTTTTTCTTTCTTTTTTAATGGAGCAAGAACAGTTCATTGATGAAGCCCATGAACAATACAAAACGCCTGTGTTTTGGTCACACTTCTTTTCAGTCACAGGGCAAATTTTCCAATCCTAGCAAAGATGGTAATAGCACCTGACAAACTAGCTACTCTCAAAAGATTTGTTAGCAAGATGGGGAGTTTCTTACGAGGACCGTCTCATAACATAGCTCTATACACAAGATGTTGGTGCTGTATCACAGGACTCTTGTCAAACTAATGTTTGGTGGCCAGGGTCTCATTTATAATGTTTTATTCATAAATGTTGCAACAGTGTAATGAATTATTAATAGAAAGATCATCTGTCAGAGACAGGAATCATTAACAGAATTTCATGGGGGAGAGGGTGGTTTATGGGGACTAGCGATGCAAGCATAGAGCTTTTCAGTTCTATTGTGACCATGTGTTCAGACTGTCCTGGGTTTCCAGTATCAGAGCTGGTAACATTTGCCATCTGTCAAGGCAGCCTCTGCAAAGCACACCCAGTCAGCTTCCTCTTGGCTACTTGTCCATTTTATAAAATCTGCCATCATGATGGCACCAATAGTAAGCTTCTAGTGCCTGTGTCCAGGATACTTGGTAATATTACTGGACATAAAAGGGCATTCTGCTTGAAAACAAAGCATGGCTCTTTAGAGACAAACTGAGGTCTAAGAAGAGTAGCTAATATTTACTTAGTACTTACTATGTACCAAACATTATGCTAGGTGCTTTATGTCAATTATCTCATTGAATCCTCAAAACCTCACCATGCCAAAGATAGGAATATTATCCCCTTCTTACAGATGGGAAAACTAAGGCACAAACAAGTTAGATGAATTGCTCAAGGGTAGACAACCTGGACTTGACAAAGCTAGGATTTAAATCCAGTTCCCCCCTTGACTCCAAAGCCCCTACTCTCACCAACGATTTTAATAAGCATAAAGTTTAAAGAGTATACAGCTGTCATTTTCCAGGAGATGCTTTCATAGCTGTCACTACCATGCTGCAAAATATCTGGATCAAGGGAGAGCTAAATGTTGAAAGAGGATGTGACTTTATAGGAATAAACTTCACAGAAACCCAGGGAGATACAAGTTGTAAACCTTATGACTTGGGTCCACATCATTCCAGCCTCGTCACTTACAAAAGTCTATTAACTGACCATGAAGAGTAGAGTGTGGGGCCAATCTCCTGGGTTGGAATCTCAGCTCTGCTACTAACCTTGAGCAAGACATTGAATCTTTGTGGGCCTTGGTTTCCTCATCTGGTAATAACAGAACCTCCCTCAAGGGATGTCATGAATACTAAATGAAACAAAACATGTAAATTACTCAGAACCGTGTATAACCCACAATGAATATTAATTAACTATTAATAATTTTACCAATTTCCTCATCTGGTAATAACAGAACCTCCCCTAAGGGTTATCATGAATTCTGTGAAACAAAACATGTAAATTACTCAGAACCGTGTATAACCCACAATAAATATTAATTAACTATTAATAATTTTACCAATTTCCTCATCTGGTAATAACAGAACCTCCCCTAAGGGTTATCATGAATTCTGTGAAACAAAACATGTAAATTACTCAGAACCGTGTATAACCCACAATAAATATTAATTAACTATTAATAATTTTACCAATTTCCTCATCTGGTAATAACAGAACCTCCCTTAAGGGTTATCATGAATTCTGTGAAACAAAACATGTAAATTACTCAGAACCATGTATAGCCCACAATGAATATTAACGATTAATAATTTTACCAATATGGGTCTGTGGGCACGAGGCTAAGCCCACTTGAATTTCCTTGTCTTAAAAACAGATCTGCATAGAGTTGTTATGAGGGTTAAGTGAAATAAAATCCTAAAACCATGGAACACGCTGATCTCATCACAAGAAGCATTCAAAAAAATGCTCATTTCTTTTCTCCTTCCCAAGATAATACTATCACTTAACCTTCAGAAACCTCAGCTTCTCATATTATAAAATTATAAAATAAACAAGGGCTGGGCACAGTGGTTGACGCCTGTAATCCCAGCACTTTGGGAGGCCAAGGTGAGCAGACTACTTGAGGCCAGGAGTTTGAGACCAGCTTGGGTAACATGGTGAAACCCTGTCTCTACTAAAAACATAAGAAAAGTAGCTGGGCGTGGTGGCACACACCTATAATCCCAAGTATACAGGAGGCTGAGGCACAAGCATCACTTGAACCCAGGAGGTGTAGATTGCAGTAAGCTGAGATCCACGCCACTGCACTCTAGCCTGGGTGACAGGGCAAGATGGTCTCAAAAAAAATAAACCTAAAAAACATGATTCTCACCTATTCCCATGCCCTTGTCTATCTCGCAGGCATGTCCCAGCCAGAGCCCGTCAACGGCCAAGATGGAAGTGAGGAAACCTGGGTTCTGCTTTTAGCTCCAGCATTTGAAAAGCCACTTACCTTCCCCTCAGCCTCAATTTCCTCATTTATTCATTGTGGTACATCTCAACAAGTGTGTGCCAGATACAGTGCTAGCTGAGAGTACTAGCTGTTAAATATGTAAAGACAGATAAATAAATAAGGTACAGTCCCTGATTTCAAAGTGTGTACACTCTAGTGCAAAATAAAGGCATGTAAACAATTAAGCGCATTGACTGTTGTATGGACAAGACTGACAGGCCACCCAAGTGAGGCTGTAATCCCATTTACTCCAGTAGGGCAAAGGGAGATTCAAAGAAGGTAGACCTTTGAGTTAGGTCTTACAAGATGAATGGGAATTTCCCAGGCAGAACTAGAAGAAAGGTATCCTAACATCTGCAAAGGCTTAGAGAGGCAAAATGGGGAAGTGTAAATAATTCATTATAGCTGGAGTATAAGATACATCTAAGAGAGTGGCAGGAAAATCGAATAATAATATCTTAACTACTTACTTGGCAGGATTCCATGAGACCAGAGAACAGTGTATTAAAACACTGAAAAAGACACAGTACTGCAGAAACATCATGTATGATTATTATTAGTACTCTAGCAAGGCTCTTTATGGTACTTAATTTTCACCCATTTCCTCCTAGCATGAGAACTTGAGCTATTGTTTCTTTGCTTACTGCCAGTTTGCCTCCTTCCTTTGTCCCCTAAGAGAAGAAAGAGAATGATTTAGCATCAATCTAAGTGGAGAGGAGGGAGGAAGAAGTAAGAAGAAAAACAACCAGCTCCTGTTTTTAATTACCACAAACCCTAAGTCTCTTTTCTAAGTCCCTTAACAATGATACTTTATATTTTAAAAGAGTTCAGTGCTCTCTGGCAGAAAAGAAACCTTGACCCTAAAGATCATGTTTTTTTCAAACGTTCTTGACAATAACTCATGATAAGAAATACATTTTATATCACAACCCAGCACACACACATGCACACAAAGAAAGGTTATAAAACAGTACTGATACCTGTTAAATGCAATGCACTCTGACATTTTCTCTTCTTGTTTTATGTCATTTAAAAAAGTATTGCTTACAATCTCACCAGTGCATCAAAACTTAGTTTGAAAAACGTCACTAAAAGACAGGAGGGTTCATGGAAGACTTCAAAAGAATGGTTTGCAAATCCCTCCACTCTTTCTTTTCTCTTGTATTTTAAGACATTGCACAATAGAGGAAAGTCCCCCCCGTTTTCTGGGAAACAACAAAACATTTCTGTGTGCGTAGCTCAGATGGTGTGTTGTTTGACAATAAGTGAGACGTTTCCATGTGGGGTTTCTTGAGTGTTTGTTTGCTGTAGCTGACTAGGCGTGTTGACAAATAGGATTTCAAAACCCCTTCTTAGGCAGGGCCTTGGTGCTCTTTGAAAAGCATGTCTCCAATGTCTTTCCAATGAGAACATTCAATAAGAACTTTTTTTACATAAAGGGCCCATCATACATTCTAACTCAGAAGTGCCAAGCATTTTGCCTCAGGGCTGCTGAAACGGGAACATGATGCCTAGATGCCTTTCCAATCGTGCACGATTGAAAATTCACATCACCATCATCACTACTACCACCACCCTCAAGGAAAGAGTCTGCATCCCTATGCTCTGTTAGCTTTTGTGTTCAACCAAAATCCTAAAGCTGCAAAGGAACACAAAGGTCATCTGATCTACTCTCCTTCCAAAGAGGATAGCCAACTAAGCTTTGCTGGTTCACAGGTGAGTTATTTTCCACTGCACCACAGCAAGTATTTGTGCTCTGTGGGGCCTTCCTCATGGTAATGCACAAGCTTTAAATGTTTTTACCATCACACTTCTGAGTATGCCATTTCTCCCTCTTAGACTATGTCTTCCTCCAGCCCATGCAAATCCCATCTATCCTTCCAGATTACATCTTAGCCCACTAAGAAGCCACCTCCATACTCAACAGTCCCTGTCCAGCCTTTCTTCTTCTGAAATGAGATTAAGCTCACCGAATTCATGCAACCATGTGTTTAATAGACAGTTAATATGTACTTAGTGACTTTCTAATATTTAAAAGAAGAGTGTTTGTCACCGTATGTTCTCACTCATAGGTGGGTGTTGAACAACGAGAACACATGGACTCAGGGAAAGGAGCATCACATACTGGGGGCAGTTGGGGTGGGTAGGGGAGAGACAGTGGAGGGGGAGGGAGGGGAGGGTGGGGAGGGATAACAGGGGGAGAAATGCCAGATATAGTATGCACCTAAAGTAAAACAAATAAATTTTTAAAAAAAGAACAGTGTTTGTAAGAAACTTTAGGATTTAATCTTTTTTTTTTTTTGATACAGAATCTTACTCTGTCACCCAGGCTGGAGTACAGGCGCGGTATCTCGGCTCACTGTGTCATCTGCCTCCCAGCTTCAACAATTCTCCTGCCTCAGCCTCCTGAGTAGCTGGAATTACAGGTGCCCGCCACCATGCCCAGCTAATTTTTGTATTTTTAGTAGAGACAGGGTTTCACCATCATGGCCAGACTGGTCTCAAACTCCTGACCTCAAGTGAGCCACCCACCTCAGCTTCCCCAAAGTGCTGGGATTTTAGGCGTGAGCCACCACACCTGGCCAGATTTAATCTTAATTGAATCTTTCTTACAAAATATGTATCAAGGAGTAAATAGAAACGTTTAGCATTTTATCACAAAGATATTTAAAATCCTGCAATTATTAAAGACATGACTATTAAGCTATTCATCTTCATATGATCAGAACCAGTGATTATATGACGGTTAATGCCAGCACTGTTGATTTTTCTAATAAACTATCATTTGGGAGATGGCTGCTTTCGGCAATTGAATTCCTACATGTAGTAGATAGGGAACTGGGGGCTTCCTCCCTAGTAAGATACTGTGGTAGTTGCTGCTGTCATGGAAAGAGGCTCTGTGCTTTGATCCACAGAACTGTGTTTGCTGCTGTCCCACAAGATTCATATTCTCTCTCAATCTCTCTCTCTCCTCTCTCTCTCCCCACTCTTCCTTTTCATTCCCACCTTTGGTTACTGTTATAATAGGATAATTGAACTTTGTAACTTGTAAAGAACTTAAAGGTGACTGATGCCACCTGATGAAGAATTCGAACCAAGAAAAGATTAGCTGACGTGCTTCAGATCATCCTTGCAGAAAATGAAAGAATTGGGGGTAAAACCCAAATTTTTCTGTTACCCAGAGAAATCAGGAGCTAGAAGTATTAAGCCTGACACCACCTAGCTCTTGAGTTTCATTTCCCTTGCCCGTGAACTTCCTGTCTTCCACCAGCT
The DNA here is from genome assembly GCF_049354715.1 of Callithrix jacchus. Lineage (NCBI taxonomy): Eukaryota > Metazoa > Chordata > Mammalia > Primates > Cebidae > Callithrix > Callithrix jacchus. The sequence goes on from NC_133508.1 coordinate 122,084,228, forward strand.
TCCTCTGTCTTACCACTAAGGAATCTCCCTAGGTCCCTGACGCCAAACTGTCTTCCTTCCATTAACCAATTCCCCAATGTTGTCTCATCTCAATTGCATGATTTCCCTTTTCCTACTTGGCAATTTCACCGTTGATTCTGGTTTTCTCTTACCCAATACCACACCTTCCAAAACCTCCTAGCTCCTTTCTTTTAACCCTTTGCATAACTATTGCAGACAGTTACATACAAAACCGAATCCTGTGACCATGACTGTCTTGCAGAGTCCTGTTTCTCTACCTAGGCTTTCAGAATCTGTGTCTATACCATGCTGTATGCCGTACTATAATACGATGAGAAAAGAAAGTTTTCTCTTTAAGCGGGCAGGTAATTTCTTAAGACATATAGCCAAGCAAATGATTATGCCTAAAGTTAAGCAGGGACAGAAGCCCAGTTCGTTGACACTATCTGTAAGTACCAAAGTTCATTATTTATCAAAAACATCAATATCTTCTCCAGCTTGAGTGGAAATGTTGATTAATGTAAACCCTCTCTTTCTTGTTCTTGTCCATTTCTTTGTTAAAGTGTCAGTGGTGTCAAAGCAGAAGACAGGACAAAAAGATGGGCAGTAAAAAGTCCGACAAATCAGAGTATGGTGGTAAACATGCAAACCCTGGAGGCCAGCTGCACAGTGAGTCTTGGTTAACAGCCGAGTGACTGGATACATGGCTTAAACTCTCAGTTTCTTCATCTGGTAAATGGGTATCATAGCAGCATGGACCTCACAGGGTTTCCATGAGAATTAAGTAAGTTAATGTTTGTGAAAACACTTAGGACAATGCTTGGCACATATTAAGCATTATATAAATATTTGTTAAATAAATCTTCAGTTTGAAATTATTTTAATAATCACACTCTGTGTCTGCTGACCTCCATATCTTACTAGCAGGACCTAGAGGCATTGTGAGGGTTTCTATACCACACCACACACACTCTCACTATATATCCTCCAATATGAACTGCTGCCTGATAATTCATTTTATAATTCCTTCTCACCAGGAATGGACAGAAGTGTACTCCTGAACCTCTCTCAGCAACAGTCCCCATTGCTGCAGCCACACACAGTGAGAAATGGCCTCTCTGCCTTAGAAGACAAGGTCTGATTCCTCAAGGCCTTAGAAATAGAAATTCCATTTGACCCAGCAATCCCATTACTGGGTATATATCCAAAGGACTATAAATCGTTCTACTATAAGGACACATGCACACGAATGTTCATTGCAGCACTGTTTACAATAGCAAAGACCTGGAATCAACCCAAATGCCCATTGATGATAGACTGGATTGGGAAAATGTGGCACATATACACCATGGAATATTATGCAGCAATCAGAAATGATGAGTTAGTGTCGTCTATAGGGACGTGGATGAATCTGGAGAACATCATTCTCAGCAAACTGACACAAGAACAGAAAATGAAACACCGCATATTCTCACTCATAGGCAGGTGATGAAAAATGAGAACACATGGACACAGAGAGGGGAGTACTAAACACTGGGGTCTATTGGGGGGAAAAGGGGAGGGCCAGTGGGAGGGGGAGGTGGGGAGGGATAGCCTGGGGAGAAATGCCAAATGTGGGTGAAGGGGAGAAAGGAAGCAAAACACACTGCCATGTATGTACCTATGCAACTGTCTTGCATGTTCTGCACATGTACCCCAAAACCTAAAATGCAATAAAAAATAAAAATAAATAAAAAAAAATAAAAAAGAAGACAAGGTCTGTGAAACCACAAAAGTTCTTGTTTGCCCACACATTACAAATTCTACCTGTAATCCATAATTAGCACTGGGGAGGTGGGGCAATAGGCCACATCCCTCAGAAAATAATAGAAAGGGAAAATTCGATCAAACCACATATCTTCTTGGTACAGGGCTCACAGCCTTTCTCTCCTGCCTTTCTTATTTTTTTGTTTCTGTTTTTGTTTTTGTTTTTCAGGCTCTAGCTCTGTCATCCAGGTTGGAATGCAGTGGTGCAATCACAGCTCACTCAACCTCAACCTCCCGGGTTCAAGTGATTCTCCCACCTCAGCCACCCAAGCAGCTGGGACTACAGGCATGCACCACCACAGCCAGCTAATTTCAGCATTTTTTGTAGAGATGGGGTCTCTCACGTTGCCCAGGCTCTCCCTTTCTTTCTTAATTTTACTCCAGTCAGGCTCTTAGCTACGCCAAATTTGACCGTCTCAAGATCAGCACAAGTCCACAGCTTTGGTAAGGCCAGCAACACCTGGTCTTATGCCACCTCTCAGGGGTACCGACACTGCTAATGCTTCCTCTCCTCGACTGCCTTCTTCTCTTGCTTCTAATTCCCCAGAGTCTCCTGGGTTTTCCATTCCTTCTAGGGCTCCTCTGCTGGCTGCCCCTTGCCTCCTGACCTCCTTACATTGCAGTGCCTGCCCTGACGCTCCTTCCTTGGTCCTCTTCTCCTTCATATCAACATTCATGTTTATGGTGAGTTCATATAGTCCTGTGATTTAAAATACCATTTTCCCCCCAGGACTCTCAAACGTCCAGCCCAGACCTAAATCTTGAATTCCTGATTCATACATCCAACTGCCCACTCAATAGGATTGGCATACCCCCGCTTGGATGTCTTAATAGGATCCTAAATTTATCTTGTCCAAAACCAAACTCCTGATCTTCCCCTCAAACCTCCTCCTCTTTAGTCTTCCCCATCTTGGTTAATGACATTCCCCACTTTCACCTCCACCTCTTATCTTCCCTTCTACCTTATCCATTAGTAAATCCTTTTAAAAATATCCAGAATCTGGCCAGGTGCAGTGGCTCACACCTATAAACCTAGTATTGTGGGAGGCCAAGGCAGGCAGATGGCTTGAGCTCAGGAGTTCAAGACCAGCCTGGGCAACATGGTAAAATCCTGTTCCGACAAAAAATACAAAAATTATCCAGGCCTGGTGGCATGGGCCTATAGTCCCAGATACTTGGGAGGCCGAGGTAGGAGAATTGCTTAAGCCCAGGAGGCAGAGGTTGCAGTGAGCTGAGATTGTGCCACTGCACTATATCCCGGATGATAGAGCCAGGCTCAGTCTCAAAAAAAAACGAAATCCAGAATTTGACCATCCCCTTCAACTACCATCTGGCCATGGTGATCTCTCCCAAGTACTGAAATACTCTATTAACCCATTTATGCCAGAGCTTGCAAATTTTTTTGTGAAAAATCAAAACTTGGTGATGAGCTTGAGCAGTAGGATACAACCCCCACAAGCTTAGTGTTCCAATAGTGGAATACTAGGCATAAGTAGGTTAAACAATTTTCCTGCTTTTGCAGTTTCTTAAAACAGTAGCCAGGAAGATAACCATTAAAATATAAGTCAGATCATGTCTCTTGTTTAAAACCTTCCCATAGCTTCTCAACTCACTTAGAGAGTAGCCTGGCCAACATGCAGAGACCCTGTCTCTACTAAAAATACAAAAATTGGCCAGTGTGGTGGCACGTGCCTGTAAGCCCTGCTACTCAGGAGGCTGAGGTAGGAGAACTGCTTGAACCCTACCTCAGGGAGGTGGAGGTTGCAGTGAGCTGAGATCATGCTACCGTACTCCAGCCTGGGAGACAGAGCGAGACTGTCTAAAAAAAGAAAAGAAAAGAAAAGAAAAAACATGACCCTACCATTATCTGAGTAGCCCACCCCCTACCTCATCAGCTCCCTGGCCTTATCTTCCCCTATTCCCCCCGCTCACTCCATGCAGCCACAGTGGCATCCTTGCTGGTCAGGGCTCCTGTGCTTACCGCTTCTCCTACCTGGAACACCCCTCCCCAGACACCAGTATGATTCACTCCCTGACTGCCCAAAAGTCATGTTCCAGGCATCCCTCACAACACTTTTTAAAGTACTAACAATACCTGCTTTGCTTAGCACTCCTCACCTCCCTTCCCTGCTTTATTTTTCCTTCCTTACCTGATTCATTTTTCCACAGGAGGCTCATTGTATTTTACTTATTTTGCTTACCCCCATTAGAATATTTATTTTGTCTTTCCTTATTAGAGTGTAAGCTCCAGATGGGTGGTGATTTACATTTGTTCTTGTTCACTGCTGCATTCTTACTGGCTAGTACATGCGTGGTACATCGTAGATGCTCAGTAAAGATGTGCTGAATGAATAGGAATGATGGCTTGCTTGGTTCCTCTTACCTACCTAAGACAGTCATCACTGTCTTCATTAGCTTCATGGGTGTCCTCCGGCGGCTGATGGACCCACTTGTATGTGGAGACAAGACGTTGGTTTTCCTCTTGACGTACATGTAGATCCGCAGGTACACCACAACCATGACGAAGAAAGCCATGAGGTTGGAAACCGTCCAGAAAACAAGGTAACTCCTGCTGTAAATGGGGGCCAGGGAAGAGCAGGCAGAGATGTTGCAGAGGCAATTCCAGCCCAGTGTGGGGACTGCCCCCATAAAAATGGCAATGGCCCAGACAAGAAATATGAGCAGCGTCACCCTCTTTTTGGTCAGGTTGCTGTGGACCCGCATCCTCATGATTGACATGTGCCTCTCCACGGCAATAACCAGTAAGTTGGTCAGGGAGGCAGTCAAGCTAGTATCCAGAAGCCCCTGACGGAGAAACCAGCGGTTGACAGTCAAAGTTTTTGAAACTGGGCCTGTGTTAAACATCAGGAATACATAGGCAATTCCAGCGAAGAAATCTGCAGCAGCTAAGTTAGCCAACAGGTAGTAGAAGGGGAAATGAAACTTTCTGTTTTTGATCACTGCCGCAATGACCAGAGAATTAGAAAAAAAAATAAACAGGCAGAAAAATGTCCCAACACACAAAACAATCACAAGCTTTGTTCCTGTCCACTCATCAACAGTGTCAGTGTTGCTCCTATTATAAAAAAAGTCCATGTGCTTATCATAGTGACATTCATTCATTGTGGAGAAGAAGTGAACATCCTAGAAAGAAATTTAAAGAAGAAACAAATATCATTTGTAAAATCAGTCACTAAACCATCAATTACTATTTGTAAGCCCCTTCTGGCAACTCCCATCAATCACTTAAGGTCTCAGTGCAAATGTCCCTTGCTCCAGGACCCAGCCTCTGACCTCCTACCATAGCATTTAGCTCACATTTTCATTGTTTACCACGCTGGGCTGCTCAGGTTAGGAGGGTGTATCTCTATTTTGTTCACCATTATAACCATAGGATTCAGTTGCTCTGTCTGCCTCATGAGGGGTAATTGTTGACTGGTTGGCTGGCTGGCTGAATGAATGAATGCTCATGGAGGCATCAACAGGGCAAATGTGCTGAGCCCTGCAATATCCACTCTGCACTGGTAACAATTACAACACATTATGTTAATGCTTCCCCTGGCTCCCAGTTCATTTCTTGTTTATGAATATGTTCATTGATCAAGGGGAGGTTTTTAATTCCAGGTACATTCTTCCCAAGACAATGGGAGTTGAATTACCATTCACATAACCAAATGAATTCTCCAAGACACCAATTTTCCACAACTTCTGATTTCACTCCTGATCCTCCTTAAGAGACAACTCTGGTATTCATCTGTTAAGTATATGATACAGGGATGGAGACTTTGGTTCTAATACCCACCTCCTTCACCTTCTGTTCACTTCTTCCATATAGTTTCCTAACCCAAACTGTACCAATGTAAACTTGCTCAACACGGCAGCTGGTGGAGGATCAGGCCTCCATAGGCAAGACTGAGATTTGGAATTGGGGCAGATCTCCAACTCAATGTAAGAACATACCTACTAAGTGAGGGCATGTCCTTGGGACACTTTTCTGAAAGAAGACCCCAAACTGGGATATCAGGCAGACAAGGAAGACACTAATCCTCTCAGTAAAAGATCTCTTGAATCCCAAAAGTGGGGGATCCTGGCCAAGAAGGGGCTGAGCAGAGGCCCCACGGATGCCCATCTGTCTACATGTGGTGGGGAAAACCAAGTATTCTGCCTCACAGTGACATGGTCACAGCCATGAAGGGTCCTACGGAAAAAGATTGGGTTTAAGGCCAGGATTTTAGCTTCTGGGAAGAATGACATCTGCTCTCTCACTGAGAATGAGGCTGCAACTTATTCTCTGGAGAAGCAGAGATTCAATCAGCACAGGGACTGAGCAGCCCTCTAGGGGTGAATGCAGTGGCTGTGACAGTAAAAGCTTAGTAGAAGTCCCCAGAAATTCTAAAATCTAATCCCACGACCAGAATCAAGGAGACCAGATAATAATATTAAGTAGTACAAAATAGAAATACATCTCAGTCTTCTTTAATTTATATTTTAATGGTATAATAATACTTTTACAAGAATTAGATATTGCGTTTCTGCCACAGCAAATGGGAGGTAAATATCATTTTATAAGCTTAAAAAACAAAACTGGGAGTAGTCTCAAATGGTTCCAGGGTCTTTCAATTATAAGAAAGACAAACGGTTTTCAATCACAAGAAAAGACAATTACAGTAGACAATGGTTCCAGTATCTTTCAATTACAAGCAAGGAAGACTCAATTTTCATAATGACAACATAAAAATTACTCTCTTTGGCAGACAGTCACCAATATTTAACTGTAAATATCAAATAAATTCATAAAATATATATTTATACTATATCATAATTTTACCAAATGAAAAATACAGAAAATATAATGTTAATAGTTTCACAATATTCTATTATATGACTAGACCACACCTTACTTAACTAATCCTAAATACTGGACATTAGTGTTGCTTCCTGTATTTCACTTTTATAAGCAAGGCTGCATTCTTGGGCATTAGTCTTTATATACCTGGCCAATTATTTCTTTAGGAATAACCCATAGATTTCAAATTGAAGTAAAGGATATAAATCTATTTAAGGGTTTCTGATACGTCTTGTCAAACTTCACTTAAGAGATATCTTTTTGTTGTTGTTGTTGTTGTTGTTTCAAGATGGAGTCTTGCTCTGTTGCTCACCCAGGCTGGAGTGCACTGGTGCAATCTCAGCTCTCTGCCTCCCGGGTTCAAGCAATTCTCCTGCCTCAGCCTCCCGAGTAGCTGGAACTACTGGCACGTGCCACCACACCCAGCTAATTTTTGTGTTTTTAGTAGAGATGAGGTTTCACCATGTTGGCCAGGCTGGTCTCAAACTCCTGATGTCAGGTGATACGCCCATTTCAGCCTCCCAGAGTGCTGAGATAACAGGTGTGAGCCACTACACCTGGCCTGAGAGATCATATTTTTAACTCTACCAGCAGCATGTGAGAATTAAATACAAAGTTACTAATCTACTGAAATTCAATTTAAATACCTAAAGAGAAATACAGCTTTCAACCATGTTGAAAGAAGCCTGAGGAACTTGTGAGACTCTTTTTGCAACACTACCATTCAAGGACACAGCATTTGCCCCCTTCTGGAAGCAGATATCAGGCCTTCACCAGACACTAAACCAGCTGACGCTTTGATCTTGGATCTCCCAGCTTCCAGAAAAGTGAGCAATAAATTTCTGTTTATTTATTAATTACCTAAAGTACTTTTGTTATTATAACAGGAACAGACTAAGACACTACATGGGAAATTTTAATAATACAATTATTATGTGTCTTTTCTAATTAAAAATAATGTATGTATTTTACTTTACATGCCCTATATATCTAAGAGAAACACATTTCTAATTCTAAAATTCAGATTATCCTTGACTAATTTATTAAAAATATAAAGATGAATATGTCACAAAGACACTGGAATTAAGACACTACAAAAATACTGCTCAAATTTTCCTAATTTTATTTTGAAGGGATCTTAAAATTTTAGTTTTATTTCTTATGTTTGGTCAAATTTTTAATTATATCAAGCACTAAAACCTCAATGATTTTTACTTCAAAAATTTCCGAATGCAACTGTCCCTTGTCAAAACCAAAACAGTTTAAGACGTGTTTTGAGCAAAAATTGCCCTGAGACTGAGAAGCAATTTTGTCTTACAATGTTATCACAGAAAAACTATGATTAGCCAGAACTCCCACTAAGCAGTGCTGTACCCTGGCTCCAGATCCTACTTTTGGGAGAAACAGGGAATGAGAGCAAAAAACTTCATATAGGAAATTGGTGAAAAAGATTCCACAGAATGGAATTCTATTCAGTCTATAAAATACATACTCATTATGAAGTTGCAGTAATATAAGAAAAGGCCCATGTCATTACTTTAATACACAATACACATACAAAAATTTGTGTAACTATTTTAAATGATATACAAGTCATTACTTTAAGATGTAATATACATACAAAAATTTAGGTGCGTGTTAACTATTTTAAATGATATAGAAAAAGATAATGAAAAAATCTCAATACGTGAATAGTTAATGGTGGAACCGTGAGTCATTTTTTAAAAATTCTTTCCAATTTTTTTTCATCTACTACCTTTTCTGTAATAAGTAAATCAAGACTTTTAATCAGGAGCATATATCCTACTTAATGTATTCTATCTTTCTTCTATAATTATGGCTTTGAAAAATCAAAATTAATGTTTAAAGAAAATGCCTCAAAGATTTGCATATGGTCAGTTTATTCTTACTAGCACAGCATACTTTAGGGTTTTTCAGTGACAACAAAAATAAAATAGTATTCTACTTAATCTTCACATAAACCAAAACTTGGCTTGCTAAACCCTGACCACACCAGGGCATATCTTTCACCAATTCTATAAAACATTTCCTAATGCTATCACCACAGATCTCCCCAGTACATAACATACTATCTACAGATCAACATATTGTCTTAGCTAGAAATTACCAAAAACTTTTAGCAACCTTATAACAAATGACTGATTAGTTATCTCCTGGCCTCTCTTAACCATTAAAACATGATTCTGTAATTTTCGACAAATTAATAAGTTACTTCAGTTCTAGCCTAAATGTCCCCTCCACAAAGATACCTTCTCTGACCAATTCAAGATTGCTCCACAGCTCTCATTCTCAGAAAGTCCTGGTTTACCTCCATTAGAGATACCCAGTTGCCTGTGACCCAATATTTTCTTTTGTGTTTAAGCATGTATTGTCCCACCCCTAGACAATTCCACGCCAGCAGAGCAGGGAACTTGCCTTTTATGCTCACCTCTACAGCATCAGTATTTGTTGAATGAATGAAAGAATAAATCTCTGCCCTACACTATCTTTTTCCATATCTAAAATGAAAAGTTTCTGTGAAGTGCCTTGGTGGACTTACACATCAATCACTAAATATGACAATTAGCGAGCTCTGTCACCTATTAACCAAGTGTTCTCAGATACATTACCTAATATCTCTACTTTATTATTACTATTTTTGATTATTAATATTTGAGTGCTTATTCTCTGCCAGGTGTTGAACTATAATTACATAGATTATCTCATGGAATCCTCCCAACAATTATGTAGATACTATTATTATACTCATTTTACAGTTGAGAAAACTGAAGCACCCTTGTCTAAGGTCACACAGCTAGAGATTCTATTCAGGCAGCCTCGTTGTACAGCCTGCATTCTTATCTGCAACACTGCTTTCTCTCCACAGGCATGTGAAATGCCAGACAGAACCAAGAACTATATTTATACATACAATAGTTACAGAATTACCAAAATAGAATGATCTGATCAAATCACATTAAAAGACTGCCCCATACTATAAAAAACTGGGGCCATTCTAAACAGTCTTTGGCTTTTTCTTTTTTTCTTAAATAACTCTGAGAAGGGTAGAAAAGATACTTTTCTGAAAATATGTTTTCAATTTTCAGGTCAATTTCAGGACCAGGTTGACACTGCTAAACTTACTTCTGTCAAATCCCAAGCTGTTTTTTGTTTGTCTGTTTTTCTACTAAAGGTTTAGAGGGTTTGACAGTTCTAACCTAGAAACAAAAGATGCTAAACTTTGGAGCAATTACCACAACTTCAAACTTCAGTAATTTAAGACTTCATAAAATGATGGTTTAGAAAATCTATATGTGGAATCCAAATGAAAACTTCATGAGCAAAGCTTTCATTTAGACTCTTCCAAACTTGCTTCCCTGAGAAAACGTCCAGCCAGCCTAGAATGTGGAAACAATTATGAAAATTAAGACATCTGAAAACCACTCAAGCAGCTTTTATTTCTAGCTACTTCTTATGAGAAAAGTTGCTGCCTGGCCTTTTAGCTGGCTTTCAGTAACACTTTCCTCTTCCTCCTAGGAAGTATGATACATCAAAGACATGGTCAGTCGATACTGTGCATATCTTCTTTCTCTATAGTTCACAAATGTAGAATGGTCCTCTCCTCTCAGGAAACCCCATCCAAATGGGAGTTGGATGTTAGGTTAGTTGGTACTCTAGCAACCAATCCTAGGTAAGCAATCACAGTCTGTTCATGAATTCCTTTTAATAATTCACGTTAATGGCAAAATCGGATAGCATGGAAGATTTACATCCACATGGAATTCTGGAGGTTCATTTTAGCCATTAGTTTCAAGGCCTTTGCACTTGCCATTCCTTCTGCCCAGAAGCTTTTTCCCCCAGATACCCAGGGGGCTCATTTCTCTACCTCATTCCTGCTCAAATTCACTTCCTCAGAGATCCCTTCCCTGCCACTCTCTAAAGAGCACCACATGACCTCACCCCCTGCTGCACTTAAGCCATTTACCCTGCTTTATTTTTCTCCACAGCATTTCTCGCTACCTCAACTATCTACTTGTGTTATGGTCATTCTTCCCAACTAGAAGGTATGCTTAGGAAGGCAGAGAATGTATGTTGTTACGGTGCCTGCAACAGTGCCCAGCACACATTAGGGACTCAGTAAATTCTTGTTAAATGTAGAATTAAATGAAGTATTCTTGTGCACTCATGCCTACAGGCCCCCTAACCTTTACCCAAACTGAGCATTATTACTTTATACTTCTGTTTATTCTCTAATTTGGGTCTCACGACTCATTCATTCCCTGGGTAGACTTGGCTCCAAGTCCTGCAAGCTGAGAGGTATGAAGAGTGGGTTCCCTAACTCCAGAAAAGCAGCTCACCTGAGCAGACCAGTCTGGGTCACACGGAAGGACAGTCCCATAATACAGACCTCTCCCTGTTAGTATGAACACAAGAAACAAAGATTCCTCTTTGAATAATACTTCAAAAGAGATAGGAATCCAATGGCCAAAGCTAGAACAACCCAAGCAACAAAGTGAAGTGTATTGAATTATAACCCAAAGTATATAATCAACATCCATGAGTCCATACTGATATAAATGACTGAATAAAATAATAAATGGAAAGATGAGACAAACCTCCCAGGCAGAAGAATACCAAATAAACAATATAGATATTACCCCGTAAAGGAGGGGGAGCACAGCTTCTTTATATGAAGGCAGCACATAGGGGCCTCTTTCCAAAGAGCACAGTACAGAAATGGGGTTGGGAGGGGTTAGTGATGTCTCCACAGAGAAACTTGACAAACACTACTTCAGGATAAGTAAAAGTAAACATGCTAATCAAAATGCTTAAAATTAATAGGATTTATATATAATATAACTGCACATGGTCTATTATACAGGAAATAATCCTTAGGTCATTGTATAATTACATTTCAGTAGCTTTACTGTTTTGTTTTGTTTTTTCTTTTTCTTTTTTTTTGAGATAGAGTCTCATCCTGTCACCCAGGCTGGAATGCAGTGGCGCGATTTAGGCTCACTGCAACCTTTGCCTCCCAGGTTCAAGCAATTCTCCTGCCTCAGCCTCTCAAGTAGCTAGGACTATAGGTGCGTGCCACTACGCCAGACTAATTTTTTTTTTTTTTGTATTTTTAGTAGAGACAGGGTTTTACCATGTCAGCTAGGATGATCTCAATCACCTGACCTTGTGATCTGCCTGCCTCAGCCTCCCAAAGTGCTGGGATTACAGGCATGAGCCACCACACCCGGCCTTCAGTAGCTTTACTGTTTTAAGGGGTTGAGAATGTCAACATCAACAGTGATCAATCACATTGCTAGTCTGTAATCTTGATAAGATGTGTTACTCCATGACGGAGATCACAGAATAAATCGCAGTTTACTCTGTGATCTTCCTCCCAAAAACCCGTAACCCCAGGCTAATCATGAAAAAAACATCAAACAAATCCCAGCTGGGGAGCACTCTACATTTCTGACCAGTACTTCTCAAAACTGTCAAGATCATCGAAAACAAGGAAAATCTGAAAAAACTGTCACAGCCAAGAGGAGCCTAAGGAGATATAATGACTAAATAGGATATGCATCCTGCGGGGGGGATCCCGGAACACTGAAAGGACAGGGGTAAGAACTAAGAAAATCTTAACAAAGTAGGATTTTAGTTAATAGTAACATATCCCTATCAGTTCATTAATTATAACAAATATACCACAGTAATGTAAGATTTAATAATAAGGGTTACTGTGTGTGGGAGGGGGTATAATATAGGAACTCTCCGTACTGTGCTCAATTTTTCTGTATATAGAAGATTGCTCTGTAAATAAACAAATATTACAAATAATTTTTAAAGAGGAGGCATGTGATTGACTCTACTACACTACAGTAATTTAAAATAAATAAAGCCCCTGTGTTTCATAAGCAGTTACTTTACTCTTTGATATGGTAAAATAAACAGAGGAGTAGCAATTTGTTCAAGATTAAATTTAAACAGATATTGTCTGTAACTGAGAATGAGATGCCTCTGATATTTTTGGATAAAGCGAACATGTTTATTTTACCCTTGTTAAGGGTAGGGCTACAATTCTGTTTCCCTACCTTTATATTCTAGATCATTTCTCTGGAGAAAGCTAAACCCTCAGCATTGCTAAAGTTTCGTTACTCTATTTCTTTTGAACAATTTATTTATTTATTTATTTTCTGAGAGGAGTCTCTGCTCTGTCACCCAGGCTGGAATGCAGTGGCAAGATCTCTGCTAACTGCAGCCCCTGCCTCCTGGGTTCAAGTGATTCTCCGGCTTCAGCCTCTGAAGTAGCTAGGATTACAGATGCCTGCCACCATGCCCAGCTAATTCTTATATTTTTAGTAGAGATGGGGTTTCACCATGTCGGCCAGACTGGTCTAGAGCTCCTGACCTCAAGTGATTTGCCCACCTCAGCCTCCCAAGGTGCTGAGATTACAGGCATGAGCCATGGCACCTGGCCTCTTTAGAATTCTTTAGAAATCTTAAACTTGGACATCTAAAATTGCTCTGATCTAGATCCTCTTTCATGTAGCAACAAAGTCTCCATAGCACACTGGTCAGTAGGGGTTTCAAGAGGAGAAGCCACAGAGAGGCAAGCACACAGTGGGTGTGCTTGGGAAAATACTTAATACAAATGTAAAGCTTAAGGGTCTCAGGTCATCTTCAGCTCAGAGATGGTGACACGCTGGGAAAAAAACTGCAGCCTGAGCTTAGCAGAATAAACAGGTTGGTTCTTGTGTCAGTGCAAGTTTCGGAGCCCTTCAGCAGGGAGGACAGCCTATAGCATGTCAGGGGACTCACCTACTGTTCTCTCCCCATCAAGTGGGGTTTATAGAAAGCCTTGGTATATATACACAGCTTCTACCCTAGGACTTGTTTAATAAACAACTAGAATCAAAGATATTGTTCCCCAGATATTCCTGATGGCTGAAGACTGTCTTAAGCCTCTTGATTAAACAGGAAAGCATACATGAAAACATACAGAATTGAACTAAAAAGGTGACACATGAATTTTATGTGATCAGCAAATGCCTTGACTTAGTTTATTCAAACATAACACAAATCTTTACTTGTGTTTGCTTTATATAATTTTAATCTTTGTCTAACTCATTAGGCTAGAAAGATGACTAATACATTTTGTCCTTTGACTCATAAGACAGAAAAAGTAAACATGCTAATCAAAACACTTAAAATTAATATTATTTATATATAACTGCACATGGTCTATTATTCAGGAAAAAATCCTTAGATCACTGTATGATCACATTTCAGTAGCTGTACTATTTGAAGGGGTTGAGAATGTCAATTTTTTTTTTTTTGAGATAGAGTCTAGCTCTGTTACCAGCCTGGAGTGCAGTGGTGCAATCTCAGCTCACTGCAATCTCCACCTCCCAAGTTCAAATTATTCTCCTGCCTTACCCTTCTGAGTGGCTGGGACTACAGGCCCATCCCACCACATCCACTAATTTTTGTATTTTTAGTAGAGGCAGGATTCACCATGTTGGCTAGGCTAGTTCTAGATCTCGAACTCCTGATCTCAGATGATCCACCTGCCTCAGCCTCCGAAAGTGCTGAGATTACAGCATAAGTTACCATGCCTGGTCAAGAATGTCAAATTTTGAAGTGCGAACATTCATAGCTGAGAGATATTCTTCTTATACAAAGGACCTTGCCATATGCAAAAATATATTTTGAGACATTTCAAAGTGCTCATTTATACCAAATGACTTCTGCTATGGCATAAATATGTCCCCCAAAGTTCATGTGTTGGAAACCTAATCCCCAGTGCAGTAGTATTGAGAGGTAGGACTTTTAAGAGGTGGACTAACGGATTACCTCTGTTATTGCGAGTGGATCTGTTATCACAGGAGTGGGCTCCTGATCAAAAAGAATGAGTTTGGCCAGATTTCCTCTGTGTCTTACATGCTTGCTTCTCCCTTCCACATTTCCACCATGAGGTGACCCTTGCCAGAGCCAGTACCATGCTCTTAGACTTCCCTGTCTCCAGACTCTGAGAAGTCCATTTCTTCTCTTTATAAATAACCCAGTCTTTGGTATTCTGCTTGATAGCATCAGAAAATGAACTCAGGCAAATATCCATGAAAAGGAAATTCTATTTCTTTACATTGTAAAATTCACAACAGACAAAATTTTGGTTTAAATTTGTTTGTCCTAGTCGAACTGTGGTACCGTATTCCCTTTCTCACTCCATTTCATGACCTGTCTCCCATCTCCAGTCCTGAGGTCTCTTTCTCCACATGGTTTGTTCTAAACAATCCTGTTGCCAGCAACAGGTTAACAGTGACCTATGGCATCTCCTTCTTGGTTCTGGAGATCATACATACCCGGGTTAGTGCCTGTCTGAATCCTCAAACTCTACATAGGAGGGAAAATAGTATGTTTAAAGCATGCAGCTGTAGTGGGAAACAGTTCTTCTAATCAAAGCTTCAAAGATATTAAAGAAAAGCACTGTTACTGCTAAACAAACAAGCCAGAAAGGCTCTTCAAGAATCCTATGCCTTGATCAGAAAGCAGGATCCATCACTGGAGAGGAAGGCTCATACCTCATATCCCTCCTCTTCTACCTCCCTCCCTCTCCTACCCTTGTCTGGTAGTAAAGGTATTCAGGTCGTGTAAATGAATATAACACATATTCGAAGGCTGTGCCTAATCTCATCACGTGCATCCTCCAGCTCCCCTCCCTACGCTGTATCCCACAAGGCTGGCCCTTAGGGACTGCTTCCTTGCTTTCCAGCTTCTGCCAATGAAAGGCACATCAAGAGATGGGAAGGAGGGAGGAGGGTAAGGTTGAGATACTGATTTCTCCTGCCTCCTCCCCTCCAGGTTGCTGTAGGTTGGCTGGGTAACCACTGTCAGGCAGCCCTCTATATACAGGAAACCTCCCTTAGCTTTCAGGTTGAGAGGTGTTAACCGCTCCCTGCTGTTTCTAGCTCAGGGACACTGTACCATCTCTTCTTGGTTTCCATGATCTCTGCCCTTACTCTGTAAATAGTACCCCTCCCTGCTGCTCCAGTTCCAGATTGAGTATATCACCTCTTTCCCATGGAACTCTACAGTTGTCTCTTAAAGTACATTGTAATAACAACATAAACTGTTATTTGAAAAGTCATACATGTTATGGACTTTCTTAAATATTTTAGAGTGATTTAGTGCACATTTCCTAATTATAAATACAACAACTCTCAGAGAAAGAATGAGGAATACATCACATTCCCAAGAGCATGGACCAGTATCACAATTCTTTTGATGTCCTCAATGTCCCCTCACAAATACCAAAATCCTAGTAAATTTCTCTGCAGATAGTAAGTGATTCAATAAATGAGTGATCTACCCATGGTTTCCTGCATACTAAAGTCTACCTCACAAATGTCTTTCAGTGACATTCAGAATCAGTTCCAACTCTAACTGTATTCCAACCTTTTGCACCAGGGAAATTTCATATATGATATGAATACACGTGTTAATTCTAAGGATTAGCCAGATTTGAATTTAGACACTACAGAGAAGGAAGCAATAGACTTTTCTTAAGATATCTGGCAAGGGATAAGGTAATGACAACCTGAGCCAAAGAACACTGCAGCCCGATGCAAGGCAAAAGCAATCAAATGTAGCTACAGAGCTACACCTAGGTGTACACCATGGTTCATCCTACACAGTGGTGTTTCCATAACTGGCCAGCCACGGGGGATGCTGGATAAGTGTTGCTCTCAGAAAAGCTCTGTTGCCTGCAGCCTTAGTGGAACTGCTATCATGGTAGATGATCTTCAGACCCTGGGGACATAGTCCCTAAGTAGACAAAGCAGCTTGGGGGCTCAGAGCACTGAGAAGGGGGCTCAGGAATAAGCTCTTCCATATTCCACAGCCTCATCTCATTGTAGCATTCTTAACTTCTGCTCCTCCATCTGCTCCTCCCAATCTGAATACAAACAAGCTTCGGGAAGATCAGAGGGAATCCTCATCTTTGGAACCTCTGTAATCTGTACAACTGGAACTTTTCTGCATGTTACATTGATGCTCCTAGAGACGATTTTTATTTACCAGATTCAGACTCTTTCAGCCACTGGGTGGGTGGGGAGTCCCCTGATGTTGCACTGCATATGCTGATGGCTTGACCACCGGACCACAAGCTTCTTAAGGAAAAGAACAGTTTCTTACTCATGATTGTGCCCATCATGTCCAGTACAGTGGCATGTAGTAGATGCACAACAAATCTTTAGTCGATGAGTTAGTTGATTACTTTCAGTTAGTTGGATATAAGAAGATTTGGAAACCTGATCACAATTGTGTTGAACAATGTTAGGATGATACCAAAGAAGAAAGCAAGTATAGGGTACACTTGAAAAAAAAATGGCTGAGAAATACTTGTGACCTCTCATGACATTCAACATATTTTATTAAATATTTGTCTTAACCTCACTTCTAAACTTGTTAGGAGTAGGGCTGGTATCCTTCTGTCTCTCTGATTTTTGAACCACAAACCGAATCTGGCACAAAATTTTTTTTAAAGTATTCAATTTTATTGGATAGTTCCCAAATCTTCTATTTCCAGTCCTTATTTTCTACGGTTTCACTGAGGAAGCTGACAATAGTCATTGTGTTCTTCAAACTCCCTTCCTGCCACTTCCGTGACTTCAATCTCCTGGTTTTTTCCCAATGTCCTCAGTATTCTTATCTCCTGTTTTTCCACCAGCCTTGAATTGCAGACACATCCAGACTTGGTTCTCTGCCCTCTCTTCTTTTCCCTTTAAATTCTCTTCCACCAAAAATATTATTGCTTAAATTATTTCCTCTACGTGGATGACCCCAAATAATTATCACAAGCCCCAACACCCCTCCCAGCCTCTTTCATGCTAAGCTACCACTTAGCATGTCAGGAACCCAGTGTGCCTTGGAGATAAAACAAGAAGAAAGGCACCATGAGGGGAACCCTCTGAATCTGAACCACTCACCTCAGTACTGTTAATATGAAAGAAAAATTAACTTCTGTCTCTGTCAAGTCATTGTAGTTTGGAGCCTCTTTGCCCAAGAAGTCTGCAGCTCTAGGTGAAGGAGCTAGAAGAACCAGAACATGAGCCTGTTTTGGCTGCTCTTTACAGCTTTTAGCTAGCAAGACAAGAGAGAGAAGAGCTCAGGCAAGACTTGTTTGCAAGTATGTAAGCAAAGGTGGAAATAAATGGACAGTGTCCAGAAACCGAGGGCCTTGGAGGATCCAAAAAGTCAGTTGGCCTGTGTAGCTCCAAAGAGTAGAAAAGTGTATTTACCACTCTCAACCTATCTCAAAGGCCTCTCAGTAAACTTTTGCCAAGGACAATGGCAGGCAGGCCTGCAGTAACAATTGGAGTATGGGTGCATCTTCCTACCCAAGTCCATACTTCAGAGAACTTCAGAGTACACGCTACTGAAGAGAGGCAGAGACAGATGGGCCAAGCACAGAAGCTGGAAAATAAGTCATGCTTAAGAGCTTGACTCAGAGTGGGATTTGGATGTGGTAACAGACCTGTCAAACTGATTAAAAGTCTATCAAGTTTATAAGGAACTGTAGTGCCAGGGAAGCCATAGCTTGGCCTGGAAAGGCCCATGTTCATTCTCCCACAAGGAGTACACCCTTCAGATGTGGCCACAGAGGGTAAAGAACAAGGAAGGACTTCCCAGGGGACAAAGACAAAGTCAGGGCTTCTGGGAGGCCCCACCCAGAGAGCAGAAGCATGGACCAATCATGGAACTGATTCCAGCAGGGCTTCATCATTTTTAGGCCCCTGTTACGTGTCTTCAATTCTTCTAAATGGTAGGTCTTATTTTGGTTTTCTTGTTTCTACTCATCCATTAAATAGTGGATGTTTGTCAGAACAAAGAAAAGAAAGGACATTTTAGAGTGGGTATTTAAAACAGAGGATAAAGAAAGAACAGCCAGACCCTGTGGAGTTCTGGGGTCACCTACATGCTGAAGGAAAGCATGGCAGGCTGTGAGTCACAGTAGGGGCAGGATGGTGAGGGGAGAGAAGGGGAAGCTTTGGCATCAACTGGACCTGGGTCAGAGGCAGGTGCATCACTTTCAGCAGTGGCTCTTACCTGGCACACTGCTGATCTGGCCAGAACCTTTTCCTTCTCTAAAAATAGCATAATCATGATGACAACTGTATAGGATTGTTGGAAGGACTAAATTAAAGCAATATTTCTACAGTGCTTAGTGAGATGCTTAGTACATAGGATGTACTCAGTAAATGGCAGACAGCACTTCCAAAGGTTAGATAACTCAAAATTTCTAAAAAGTTCAGTGAAACAGAATTTTTCTAGCATTCCAGAAGATTAACTGTTCTTGCTCTACCACCTCAATTTAACAAGCAATGACAATAAAATGATCCTGTAACTACACTAAAATACCTATAGTCCAAGAAAGAATTTCCCCCTGCCTGAGTATAGCTCAGTGATGCAGTGACTAAGCTTAAGACACTGACATTTTTATTCTCCTGTTGCTTGAAACAAACCAGGGAGGCAGGAGTGGAAAGGGGGAAGAGGAGAAAGAGGAGAGGAAAGGCAATGCAGTGTGGCAGAACACAAGATTTAGGTCCAGACACTAGCAGATAAGCAGGTGAGCCAAGTATTGAGAGAGCATGGCCCCCACAGCTAACATCATACTCAACGGCAAAAAACTGAAAGCTTTTGCTCCAAGATGAGGAACAAGGCAAGGATGCCCACTCTCACCACTTCTATTTGACATAGAAGTCTCTATGGAAGTCCCAGCCAGAGCAATTAGGCAACATAAATAAATAAATAAATAAAAGTCATACAGATTGGAAAGGAAGAAGTAAAATTATCTCTGTTCATCAACAACATGATCTTATATGTAGAAATCACCAAAGACTCCACCAAACCACCCATTAGAACTCATAAACTAATTCAGTAAAGTTGCAGGATACAAAATGCACATATAAAAATTAGTTGCATTTATTTCTATGCACTAACAACAAACAATCCAAAAAGGAAATTAAGAATACAATTAAATTCACAATCGCATTAAAAAGAATAAAACCCTGAGAAATAAACTTAACCAGAAAGGCAAAAAAGACTCATACACTGAAAACTATAAAACACTGATAAAAGAAATTTTTAAAGACACAAATAAAGAGAAATACATTTCATGCTCATGAGTCTGGAGACTGTGAAAATATCCATACAACCCAAAACAATCTATAAATTTAATGCAACCCCTATAAAAATCTGAATGGCATTTTTTACAGAAATATTTTTTTAAAACTCCTAAAATTCATATGGAACTACAAAGGACCATGAATAGCTGAAACAATCATAAGAAAGAAGAACAAACCTGGAGGTGTCACACTTCCTGGTTTTAAAACATACTAAAAAGCTATGTATGGTAGTATGGTACTGCATAAAGTCTGACACACAGACCCATGGAAAAGAAGAGAGGGTCCAAAAACAAACCCACACACACGCACATAATCAGCTGATCTTTGACAAGGGCACAAGAATTCACAACAGAGAAAAGATAGTCTCCTCAACAAATGGTGCTAGAAAAAAGTGGATATTCACATGCAAAAAAGCCCTGGAGCTAGCCAGCCTGAATCTAAAGCCTTGCTTACCAACAAGTTAGTTAACTTCTCTATCTTAATTTCCTCATCTACAAAACGAGGATAATGAGGGTAACTTCCTCCTAAGGCTGATAAGAGATTAATATGAGGTACCTGGACTAGCCCCTAAAAAATAGTTCTAATTTAATTATTGTTATTATCAGTGGGGCCTGAGAAATAGAGCCTCAATTTCCTTTTTTGTAAAAGGGAGACAAGATCTAACTTGTTATTGGGACAAAGTGAATGACGTAGCAAATGTAAAGCCCCAGTCCACTCCAAGGTCTAGAGGACTCAGAGAAAGTTCACTGAGCTCCAGGGTGAGCTTGTTCCCAAAAGGCTGGAAAAAGGGGGCCTCAACAGAGAATATTGGGAAGAGGAAGCCAAAGAAGAATCCTTTCCCTCAGACTGGGTGGGTCACCACAGTAACATCCCAAGGCTAAGGCTTTCTTTCTTCTACCCCCTTAGTCAGAGTCATGAGCTAGTGTTTTTCACTACCTTTTAGTCCCAGAGTCCCAGATGAATGTGTACAATCAGGAAAAAGGGGTTTAACCAGCCAGGCTGAAAACCTAATGTTTAACATTCTTACCATATTACCACACTTCCTCTAAGCCACTCCATTAGGATCTTGGAGTTATCCACCAAAACACATTCACTGACATACCAGTGAACAAATTTCAAAGTTTACCTCTCTTTCGCCATTTGATCCCTCAGTGAGATGGGCAGTGCAGCATTCTCCATTTCCATAGTGGAAAATTAGAAATGGAGAACTGATTCACCCTGACCAGCTCTCATCCTTCTGGCCCAGGGCTTTTTTTTTTTTTTAAACAATACTGACCATTGGAGCCTCTTTTTGGAAGCAAAATCTCTGCCACCTGACCCCCAGAGAAATGACAGATGTAGATTTGTTCTCCGTAGTAACATTAATGCCTTTTGCAAACATTTTCTGAATCTAGAAGAAATATAATGATTGCAGTGAATGTCAATAAAAATCTTGCAGCACATCTCTCCTTAGAATTTTTGATAAGAGTTTATGAGGGAAAATCCATATAATCAAATGAAAATATCAGAGTAAAACTCTAAATACGTCATAGAAATTACCAACCATTAGTCAGTTTGCCTGTTTTGGAGAAAGCTCCGAAGAGAAGAAACTCAGTTTACCTCTACAATTTTAAATGACATTAATTAACACCTTCTCCTAAAACATTTTACTTTCCCCATCAACAAAAAAAAGTATATCAGCTGAAATAGGCCGCAGATCTCATTGTCTGTCTATACGAAATTGGGGTGGAAATGAACTGAGAAAGACAAAGAATAACCTGCTAGCAATCCATGGAAAGTTAACCTTGCTGACATTCCTTTTCACTTCCCTCTGTTGGATGCTCCTGGAATTTGCATTTGTAGAGAGTTGCATACTTGCAATGAACAAGTTCCACTGCTCCTGATGTAGTGGATTCTACCTAACCTTTTATTCTTCTCATCCCTGTCCAACTAACATTCCCTCACTGTTCACCATATGTAAGACAAAGACAGAGGTAAATGAAGACCTGTATAAAGATGCAAAATTTTCCCAGGAACTCATTATCTAGAGCAGCCAGGGCCAATCCTCTCCTCCTCCCAGGGATTCTTAGCACTATCTGGAGGCATCTGCATTACTCATGACTGGGGGTACTATTGGCATCTACTGGGCAGAGGCCAGGAATGCTGCTGCACATGATACAATGCACAGGCCAGCTCTCCACAACAGAGGAGTATCTAGTCCAAAATGTCAGTAGTGCTAAGCTTGAGAAATCCTAACCTAGAGGGTGAGATTAGATATACAATGCAGGGTTAAGTGTGGCAGAGCTGTAATAGAGGTAAAAGTGGAGTGCTATTAGACTGACAACATGTAAACAGGTGGCTACTACTCAGTGTTGAAAAGAACATGGGGACAATGTACCCTTGAAACATGTTGGTGAGAATGTAAACTGATAGGACTTTGGGGAAAGACAATTTGGCAATGTATAATGAAAGAGTTTAAAATATACATAGTATCCCTATCTTTGCTTTCCTTCCATTCCTATCTTCTCTCTTCTTTTCCCTTGTCTTTTCTTCCTTCCACAGAACAGAACAATCAGCATGCAGCTGAGAATGCAATATGAGGCGGTGAAGGGGGGCGGGTGGGGTTGGGAAGGTACATGGAGACTAGAACTATGGCTGGGAAGCCCCACGGAGCCGTGAGCTAGAGGGACTGGAGGCTGACGGTGAAGCTGCCTAGAGACACAGGCTAGCAGGCCTGGCAGCCAAGGACAAGAGGCAGTGGCAAAGGTGGTGGACACAGAGGAGGCAGAATGACCTTCACATTTCAAAGACTGGTTACTTTAGGCAAATAAGCATAAATATTGAAGATAATGAGATGCAGGTTTTCTAACTGCACAGAAGATATGTACAAACATATAAAGGTAGAAGAACAGAAAGCTCCTTGGGTGTTAGAAATTGGAGGTATTAGTATGAATCATGATTTTATAATAAACAGCCTAATACAGAAAAATTTATAAATGTTATGTGTATACACATATACACATATATTTCCCAGCTCTGTCCTCTGAAAGCTCTAGAAGCAATAATATCCCAGTAACAATGGGCACATCAAAGTTCATGTATTCATGTCTAAATATAATTCTCATATTGTATATTAGAGCTCAAAACTTATTCATTCCACAAAACTGCAACTTTGTAGCTTTTGATCTACATCTTCCCTTTTTCCCTGCTTCCACTAATAAACAACACGAGTAGTGCAGAGTACAGTTACTAATACTGTATTGAGGCTGAGCATGGTAGCTCACACCAGTAATCCCAGCACTTGTGATGCCAAGGCAGACGGATGATTCAAGGCTGGAGTTGGAGGCCAGCCTGGGCAACACAGTGAGACTCCTCCTCTAAAAAATATTTTTTAATTAGCTGGGCACAGTGGTGAGCACCTGAAGTCCTAGTTACTTGGGAGGCTGAGGCAAAAGGGCTGCTTGAGCCTAGGAGTTAGAGGCTGCAGTGAGCTATGATCACACCACTGCACTCCAGCCTGTAGGACAGAGATACCCTGTCTCCAAAAAAAGTAATAAATCCTGTGGTTTGCTAATTTGCCAAGAGAGCAGATCTTAGGTCCTCTTATCACAAACACAAGAAAGGTAACTATATGAGATAATGGGCACGTCAATTTGCTTGACTGTGGTAATCACTTCATTATATATATGTTTATCAAGATAAATACATGAAAATATCATGTTGTATGCCTTAAAGATATAAAATAAAAATAAGACAAAAATACTATTCTCTACTAAACGGGAAGCCTAACTACATCAAGGAAAGTAAAAGATGAGCCTAGATCATCTGGGGAAGCCAGGAAAGAAATACACAATGAATGATAGGGATATGTTAAAAGGACACAGGGGCCAGCTCCAGGGGGTCTCCACTGGCCAAATTGAGCACAATTTGAGCATTAAAATAAAAAAAAAAATCGTGAGACTTCAACATATTGAATACCTAAGGAATCCATGAATACTTCCAAATAAAAACTGACAGAAAAAGAAAGTTCTTCATTATAGTAGAATGCCAGCAAACAAATGTAGAAAGAGTGATGGCAATAAAGAATCACCATTTGAGGCTGGGTGTGGGGGCTCATGCCTGTAATCCCAGCACTTTGGGAGGCCAAGGCAGGTGGATCGCTTGAGCTCAGGGGTTTAAGACCAGCTTGGGCACTATGGTGAACTCCATCTCTACAAAAAATTCCAAAAAAAAAATTACCCAGGTGTGGTGGTGCACACCTGTAGTTCCAGCAACTTGGAGGGCAGGAGGATAACTAGAGCCCAGGAGGTTGAGGCTGCAGTTAGCCAAGATCATGCCACTGTATTCCAGCCTAAGCAACAGAGTGAGATCTTGTCTTAAGAAAAAAAAAAAAAGAATCACCATTCGGCAACATTCATAGAGTGGCTGATTCAGGCAGATGTCATCAATTAACGTAAGTCTGCAGGTAAAGGTTTAATGAGGAACAGGCTATTTGCATAAACTTAGAATACTTCCCCACAAATGCCAATACATTTCAAAGGAAAAATGGTGAATTTATGATGGAGAAATCTGGCAGACACCAACATAACCAGGTGATTGAGGTCAGTAGGCCAGTAGTGGGACGGGATGGCACCATGTGCCTTTTGTTGTGAGAAGCTGAGTTTCATTTCTGAAGGATTTCTGCCAAGAATGCATGACTTCAATCAGGTTCTGAGGAAATATCCAATATACCCAGGTTGAGAGTCATCCTACAGCATGTAGGACCTATACAACTGCAACGACTTTAGGAACAGGGAAAGTCCAAAGAACTATTCCAGAAGAGACATGGTAACTAAATGTAACATGAATCCTAGATCAGACAGGTAGAAGAGACATTTGGGGGATAACTGACGAAACAGGAAGGGGCTCTGTGGATTGGATAGCAGTGTTGTGCCAACGTCCATTTCCTGATTTGATGGGTGTATGCTCGTTACATAGAAAGCCAGAGTGCTTGTTTTCTGTTTTGTGTTTAATGCTGAAGTGTTTAAGAGTGATGGAGAATAACATCTACGACTTGCTCTCAGTATAAAGACCAATGATGTATATGGTACGTGTGTACGTGTGTGTCTATATATCTATATATATGGAGAGAGAGAGAGAGAGAAGGATGGAGAGAGAGAGTGAGAGATTGAGATTTCAATCCTAATACCATAGAGACATAGAAAATGATCATACTACTTATTTTCTCTTCACCAGACGCATGTCATAGTTTTTGTCTAGAGAAAGGCCTTCCTTACCCCCATTCAAATAACTGACTTATTAAAAATCAAGCAGGGCAAGGGGTAAATGACTCACTGATGTGCTCCCAATAAACTCTATACCTGATCCCTTGCTTTGGTCTTCTATAACTAGTCACTGCCAATGGCTCTGAACCTTAACTCTGGATTTCTACCTTCTTAGAGAGTGAATGCTGCTGACAGACTCCACTGCCCATCTTTGAATTACATGGTCTGAGTCTGTCTGGGGGCAGCTCCAGAATTTCTACAGAGAATGTGTTTCAGGACAGCTTGGCTTAAAGGGGAGATCAGGGGCTTGCCTCAAAGCTGCATTTATAAAGCAAGTACACTACTTTTACTTAGATGGCATGTTTGCTTGGATGGAGGGGCTAATGTGCCCTGACAAGCCCTGTCAACCCAACCTATCAAGTCATCCCTTGATAACACCTTGGTCAATCTGCATATGGTAGAGTCAAGGCCGGGGTAGAGAAGTTCCAAGTTAATGTCCCAGGGAACAGTGCAGACACAGAACTAGCTGATGAGTAATTAGGGAGGCTGATAAACATCCTCAGGAAGAAGTGAGGCAGGCTGTGCTGGGCAGGTTCTTTCCAGAGTGACACCCAGTCTAGACCAGCCTGAGGTGTACAAATGATTTACATCTGAGAAGGGGTAACAAGGTTCATGGCATTAGGGCAGTATCAGGGTTCATGGGCAAGGGAGGAGTTCAAGGCTGTAGACAGATACAACAAGAGGCCAGGCAGGGAGGGGAAAAGGAATAGAGGACATATGACTGGGGGTGATGAAGAGTGGGGTGGGACAACCCAGGATGTCAAAGCCTCCCTCTCAATGGGTACTTACCCCCTGGCTTGCCAGGACAGGCAGATAGCAACAAACACCTTTCAGACCAAATTAAATAATTAGTTTAATTTAGGGGTGGGGGGCAATGCCTTGGGTCAGTTTAAAGCTTTGCAGAGTGAACTACAGATCCAAGTCAGCAAGAAGGCACAGTGGAGTGAAGATGGCCTAGGTCGACCCAATACATTGTCCAACGCTGCCATCAGCACTCTCCTCCTGACACATGGAGTGGGTGGCCAGCTGTTGGTGTTTGTCCACTAAGAACAGAGATGTGCAGACAGTACAGGTAATTCCAAGATGAAATTAAAGCTTCTCTGGAAGTTTTCCCTGTGCCTTCCACCATGTAGTGTTGGGTAACCTCAGTCCTGAAATTTATCTTCCTCTCATATTCCCCACAGAGCAGTTTCTCAACCTTTGATTCGATTTCCTTCTTGAAGTCCAGTATGATGTCAGAGGACAGGAGGGAAGAATGTGAAGGAACTGCAGGAGTGCCCCCTCAGCACTCAACCCCTGCTCGTGGAGATACTGCCAACTCCCCTGCCTGGGGCAGCCCACATCTGGATGCCCTGCCTCTTTAATTCCAACATTTATATGCTCTTCACAAGGTACAAAGCTCTTTCACATATATAAGTTAATGGACTCCATCAACAACCCATGCACATAGGTACAAAAGTAATTATTATCCCCATTATATAAATGAAAAAACTTATTCAAACATAACAATCTATTCAGGGTCACAAGAACTCACAAAAGTGGGACTAGGATTCAAACACAGACCCCTGTATTCCAAGTACCTCTAGTCCACCATTTGTAAAAGCACAAAATCTCAGCACTTATGCAGACAGCTCCCCAGGCCCACCACCACCTCTTCCATCCATAGCAGGACTCCTCCACAAATACAGAATCCAGGATAAGGGACAAAGGATCATCAAGGCCAGAAAGAGGGAGGCTCAGTACCTGTAGGAGGAATGAAGGAGGAGCAAAAGGCCCATGGCCAGGAAGAGAAAAAGCAAGTAAGAAAAGTGTGTATAACATCTCTAAGTCACCTAAGGCTTACTGTTTACACAAATGTCAATACTTAAATTTTTATCTAGGAGGAAAAGAGGGCAACCTGCATTTAAGGAGTACATCCTGTACATGACAGACCATGCTCAGTGCTTTCTCTTTTAATCTTGGAAAATGGTATAATCTTCATTTTTACAGGTCAGGAAATTAAGGCTTAGAGAGGTGAAGCTATGTGCCCAAGGTCACAAAGCCTGGACAGGAACAAAAGCTGGTCTGACTGCAAAGCCTTTGTCTTCCCTTTATGCCACATTAATAATGCCTTGGGCCTGGTCTCTGCCATTTAGAGGCTTGCAATCAGACTTAACCACTCTGTTGGGTATAATCACAGGTCAGAAAGCATTTGAACTAATGTATACTCCAAAGAGAATGGCTAATGGGTAATTTGAGTTATAGTAATTCCCATTTGAGTTATAGTGATTCCCCTTGCCCCAACCCAAAGAAATAAGAGGTTGGTCTTAAGCTATCATGCACTGCCACTCCTCAGCAGCAGGCTGAGAAACTTGGAGAAGCAGCAGCCAGCCTTAGGCATGTGTGAACAAGTGATGTGCACACAAGTGATGTGCACAAGAGAGTGTGTGTCTGGGTGCTGCCTGGCTACAATGCTGTGTGTGCATGTTTTCCACTGTGCACATGTTTTAGAAAAATTAGAGAGTTAACATGCAGTTTCTCAAATAGATTCCTGTGTACACACATGAAAAACAATCTCATATTTTAATGTTTTCAATTCAGTCTCCATTCATAGAAAATATATGCAGGCCTGTTCTAACAAGTATCTTGCAAAATAGTGAGATATCTAAAATAGGTCTGACCTGATTTTTTAAAAAAAAGAGTCTGGTAGTTGATAAATGCACTTGAAAGGTTTAGACAAGAGGAGTGTCATCTGTCATTAAATCCAAACCTCAAAGTTTTGAATTCTAAAGACAAAAAAAATTTTGCCAAAATGACTTATTTTCCTAGTTATATGGTAGTGACAATCAATGTAAGTGTTGTCCAAACGGTTAGACGCCCAGATCTCCACAGGATAACGAGGTCCTTGCAGTCTCAAGGCACAAGAGACGACTCGAAGATTATCTCAGTTACACAACCCTCACTGGTAGGGTTTGCTTGCTGGTCTTTTTAGGATAGCCCAGTTTGTTTAGACAAGCCTGGAGTTAACAAAGCCAAGGTGTGTGTTTCTAACTGTATCGCTTCTGTCCAAAAAAGAGGAAAACTATTTACCCGACTCAGACCACTAAACAATATCGGATCCACTTGTCCCTGGGAAGCAGGGTTAGCAACTGTTGATAGATCACTGGAACACCCAGCAACTCTTCTTAGCAATACAAAAGTCCATGCATTAATGAAACGTGCGGGTACATGGAAGAAACCTATTTGCAAAGAGGAGATTGTCTGTTTGTAACGGACATTTGCTTTATTCTCCAACTGATACAGACTAAGTCGGAACCATGAGAAGGTCCTTTATTTCTAAATGTCATCCCAGGACTAGGTAATGCTACTTTAGGAGGAAAAGCAGGAGGAAGAAATGCGTTGTAATGACAACAGCAAATTACAGGGGGAAATATTTCGTGGAAATTACTGAGTTTAAAAACACTGACCTGCAAATGCTTTTCAGGGCTATTTTAATGATTACCTTAATAAGACTAAAATGTTTCCAATATTCACAGTCACTCCTCAAATTACACGCTTGAGGAATTTCTAAGCAATTTTGTGTAGCTGCAACTTGTTGAGGGAAAGCGATAAAGTAACTCTGCTACAGAACAAAGCACTTTTGTCACAGTGGTGAGGGGCCATACCCTGAACAAACAACCCTGACAGTGTTGCTAGTTACTAGTTCCCCAATCTTTAGAAGCCTGCACGTGGTTCAAGATGTTCCCCAGCGGACACACCCCATACCAGACGTAACTGGAGGCTGAAAAATGTTACACCCCTAGGCTTCACGAGGGAACCCCGTTTCCTAATCACCATCGACGGCAGTGAGACTGAGTTTGCAGAGAACCACCTGTGCAAGGGCAGAGGCAACCTGTGCCGCGCTCTCTTCGCCTCTGCGCCCAGCCCGCCGGCCCTCAGCGGGGACCGACGCAACCCCGGTTTTGCATCTAGATTGCTTTTTGCTCCTGGGGGGGAAAAGGTGGGAAAACAGTAGGTTGTGCCACACACCCGCCGGGAGAGCCTGTCCCAGGAGTTTGGAGTGGGTCTGGAGCCCAGGCTTGCACGCCAGGCAACCCCGAAAAGCGGCCGGTTGGGCCCCGCGGGCGCCCCTACGCCCGGGCCTCCCAACGCGCGCTCCAGCGACGACGGCTCCGGGAACCCTCCCGGCTCCGGACCCTCACTCACCGCTCACGCTCACCCGCGCCGCCGAGCCCGGGAGCGGCGGCACCTGCGGCTGCTGCATGCCCTCGGGGCCAAGCGCGACGGGGTGACCAGGCGCCGGGTTTCGACAAGGAGCGTAGTAGCAGCGGAGGACGCGGCGGGCGGGCGGCGAGGCGCCTCTTCTCCAGCGGCCGCCGCGACTCAGCCAGAGCAGTAGCAAAGTTTGGCGGTGCGAGGGAGGGACCGAGGGGCAGCGGCCCCGCCCGGCCCCGCCCTACTCAACCCTGCGGGGCGCGTCCGACGTTCCCACGGGAGAGCGCCCCCAACCGGCGAGGCCGCGAGCTGCGTGCTCTTGCTGACGAATTCCTGCCTGGGATCGTCCCCAGGTGGGTGGTTCGCCCTAAGCGGGAGAGGCGCCCAGTAAAGGACCGCTAGCACCCACAAGCCTTTCGGAGCCATACCTCGGAGCTCCGATTTAGAACGCAGTCCCTCTGTCCCTCTGGCCTCAGAGATTTGTTTGAAGTGGCTGCGGGAAGTGCAGCCCACACCCACTACCCGTGGGAGGCAGGTTCTAGGCCAGGCCCACCTAACGCTGGAGAAGTCAAACCCAAAGCTACCCCAGGGTGCAGACAGCCCCCAGAGGCAACCAAAAATATTTAAGCTTCTTTTAAGAGACTTCTTGGTCTCCTGAGACAAATAGTCCTGAATGCTTTGTTTTTCAAAGTTGAAATATAAAACCTCCACTGACCCACCTTTAGTAAATTAGAAAGATGCAAAGTAAAACAAATGTCATGAGGGCATTGTTCTCTCTAAATTCTGCAAAGCAATAACGAAGTCACAGAAATGTTCAAAGTTGTGCTTTCCTGGCGACCCTACAAAAAGCAAATACTGTGAGGTGAGGTCCTTCCCACTCAGGCTTCAAACCCTTGAGAATCAATGAGAGTGATGTGTCCAGGGGCCGGGTGTGGTGGCTCACGCCTGTAATCCCAACACTTTGGGAGGCCGAGGTGGGCGGTTCACGAGGTCAAGAGATGAGACCATCCTGGCCAACATGGTGAAACCCCATCTCTATTTAAATAAATAAATAAATAAATAAATAAATAAATAAATAGAGAGTGGTGTGTCCAGGCGTCTTCCTGTGACCCTTTGCCATCCATCTATCCATTCATTCATTCATCTTGCATTCAGCATTACTACTGGGCCCTTCTGTGTGCCAGCTAGGAACCACATCCTTGCAAACGACCTGTTAGATAATCTGCCCCCTACCATCAAAGAGATTCTGTTCTCTCTGCAGAGGATGTTTTAATAAGGTTACATCCCTTACCAGTGGGTCTCATCCTATAGACAATAATAGCCTACTGTGTCTCAAACCTCCCCAGGGCTACAACTAAGTTTTTATCAGCACGTGAAAATTACTGTTTCATCTGAATATTCGGAAAATTTCTGCAGTGTCTTGCAGTTGAACTGTGTAGAGAGAAGTACAACTTGCAAAGGTAAGGCCAAGGAAAGATCATGTGTTTACCAGAACAAGCAGAAACCTTGCATATGATAGAGCTCAGTGGCCAACATGGTGAAACCCCATCTCTACTAAAAATAAAAAAAATTAGCTGGGCGTGGTGGTGCATGCCTGTAATCCCAGCTACTTGGGAGGCTGAGGCAGGAGAATAACTTGAACCCAGGACACAGATGTTGTGGTGAGCAGATATTGTGCCATTGCACTCCAGCCTGGGCAACAGAGTGAGATTCCGTCTCAAAAAGAAAAAAAAAAAATCTTGGTCAAGGGAGAAAACAGCTCAGCTCAAACATCACAGTGTTGAAGGGCAACCCGGTAAACACAGAAATACTCAACCACCAGCATTTAGTGAATACTTGACTCATCAAACGGGTAGTATGTTGAGTAAGTTGTAGGCTAGACTGTAAACAACACTAAGAGCCTTCTTTTGCTGGGAAAATCTGTTCTGAATCCAAACAATTTACTAACAAAGGCACTTTGGAAACATATTATGTTGCATTATGTTGTACCTTGGGAACTCTCTGAACTTGAGGTAATTGCAAAGCAGAACAGGAATCCCACAGAGTTGAATCTGAATCCTTAAAAAGTGAAGAGGGCATGAGGAGCTGTGCTGCAAAAGGAAAGGACATTCTAGCTAGATGGTTTGTTTGTTTGTTTGTTTGTTTGTTTGTTTGTTTGTTTGAGACAGTCTTGCTCTGTCACCCAGGCTTGATTGCAGTGGTGCGATCTAGGCTCACTACAACCTTCACTTCCTGGGTTCAAGGAATTCCCTGCCTTGGCCTCTTTAGTAGCTGGGATTACAGGCACCAACCACCACGCCCAGCTAATTTTTGTATTTTTAGTAGAGATGGGTTTCACCATCTTGGCCAAGCTGGTCTTGAACTCCTGACCTCGTGATCCACCCGCCTCAGCCTCCAAAAGTGCTGGAATTATAGGTGTGAGCCACCACACCTGGCCTAGCTAGACAGTTTTTAACAAATGTGGGTCAGGTCTGAGGGGAAGGCCAGAAAGTAATACAGAGAAACAGATTCGGAGAGTAAGAGCAGTGATTAAAAAAAAAAACTTAAGGGCTGGGTGCGGTGGCTCATGCCTGTAATCCCAGCACTTTGGGAGGCTGAGGCAGGTGGATCACAAGGTTAGGAAATCAAGACCATCCTGGCCAACATGGTAAAACCCCGTCTTTTCTAAAAATACAAAAATTAGCCAGGTGTGGCAGCATGTGCCTGTAATCCCAGCTACTTGGGATGCTGAGGAAGCAGGATCGCTTGAACCCAGAAGGCGGAAGTTGCAGTGAGCCAAGATCATGCCATTGCACTTCAGCCTGGTGACAGAGTGAGACTCTGTCTCAAAAAACAGAACAAAACGAACAAAAAATTTATGGGCAGAACCAGGAAAGACAAGACAAGAGGCAAAGGATAACTAAAAAGAAAGATGCGACTTCCAAATCCTAGTTTTTAGAGGGTAGCCCAGGGATTATCCCACCAGAACCTCTTACAAAAAATCCTTGTTCGGCCTGCAGTGTCTCACTTCTCTACCAAAATGTTTTTCTTAGCAAAGCCAAATTAAAATTAACATCAAAATGGCGAGGATGAAGGCTGAGGGTATACTTTGTCCTAGACATCACTGGCTGGAAAGTCATTCAAAACTTTCAACAAACATTTGTTGGTCAGCTTCCTGTATACAAGCATTGTGTTTTGCGTTCCTGGAAACACTAAGAGTTATAACATTGTTCCTGTAAGGGGGTGAAAGGGGTGTTCCACTGTGCTTGACAGAATGGAATTGTGATAGCTAAAAGAACAATTGGGGACAGATGTGGTGGCTCACGCCTGTAATCCCAGGTCTTTGGGAGGCTGAGGTGGGTGGATCACTTTAAGGCCAGAAGTTTGAGACCAGCCTGGCCAACATGGTGAAACCCTATCTCTACTGAAAATATAAAAAAATTAGTTGGGCATGGTGGCATGCTTCTGTTATCCCAGCTACTCAGGAGGCTGAGGCAGGAGAATTGCTTGAACCTGGAGGCAGAGGTTGCAGAGAGCCGAGATTGCACCACTGCACTCAACCTGAATGACAGAGTGAGAATCTGTCTCAAAGAACAAACAAACAAACAAAACTGCCTCCTGCCACAGTGAGAAGCAATGTTGGACTCAGGCAAAGTTTCTTCCTCTCCGGATTTATGGAAAGAGGCCATGTTCCTTTGTCCCCAACTCAGCTTGGGGCTTGAGTCATATGGGCAGGAATTCACGGATTTGTTGTTCTTAACTTTGTGAAGTATATGAACTGAATCTCTGCTGAATTTTACTCATCTGTACTAATCAGCAAAGAGGATGCCTATAGCAGATGAATAGTGTGGGAAAGTAGAATGGGAGCTGTAAAGTGGCACCTGAAGTAACAGTTCTGAGAAAAGACTGAGCAGGCAGTTAACTCCATAGAAACCACGGGCAAAGAGAGTACAAGAAAGGTAGGTGGCCCTGTGGAGTTTCTCTCAGTAGCATGTGAATAACTTCAATTGAAAGTTATGGAAATAGTCCCTAAATAACAAAAAAATCAAACATAAAAATCAACGTATGTTCATTTAGATTGAGCAAACCATATATCACATGTATTATGAAGTAACTTTACATATGAAGAAATAAAAATACTTCTTAGATATTCATCCTGTCACTAATTCTGGTTTTTGTTTGTTTATTTGTTTGTTTGTTTGAGGCAGGGTTTTGCTTTTAATACTTCTGAAACCGGAGAAGTTCCCTTATCCCCCTCCCAGGGTGTGCCACAGGGGTGTGGCTCACTTCTTCAGTGCCCTGCTGCTCAAACCCCTAGGTGGACCGTGTAGACAGGCAGGTCATGGGAGCGTTTTGGGGCTCCAACCCCACAGCAGCATCTAGGGTTGAGTGCCTTTAGCTCCCAAAGCCCCAGTATGCGCGTGTTACAGTGTGCTCTTTCAACTTAACAGTGAAAAGCTTAACATCACTACAGAAAAATAAGCCAGAAATATGAACGATGGGCAGAAGAAGAAATACAAATGACCAAAATGATATGAAAATAAAGTTCCAACGGTCTAACAATAAAAGAAATATAAATTAAAATGAGATGTCAAATGCTACCTATCAGATTTGCAGAGGCTTTGGATTACAGAAATTCCCAGTACTGACTAAAGTTTAACAGAAATAGGTAACTTCACGTGGGAATACAAACTGGTAAAATTTTCCTGGTGGGCAATTTGCAGTATAACATATTTAATTCATTCTCAGAAGTACTTTTTAAATCTCTCTACATTACCATGTGTTTTATGATCATTGTCAGGCAGGCAGCAGTTGTGGCTTAATTGTCCTTGCCTGACCTTATGCATCAAATTTTAAAGAATAGCTGTCAGTGATTGGAAGAAAATCCTGGAGGAAAGTATAAAGCACATTTCCTTTCTTTCTTTTTTTTTTTTTTTGAGATGTAGTCTCACCCTGTCCAACCAGGCTGGAGTGCAGTGGCACAATCTTGGCTCACTGGAATCTGTACCTCCTGGGTTCAGGTGATTCTCCTGCCTCAGCCTCCTGAGTAGCTGGGGCTACAGGCACTGGCCACCATGCCTGGCTAATCTTTTGTATTTTTAGTAGAGACAGGGTTTCACCACGTTAGCCAGGATCTCCTGACCTCATCAAGCACATTTGTAAAAATGCAGCATCACAAGGCTTCTTATGGCACTCAGATCATGGACCACATGCAGTCGTCAAGTGATTCAGAAGAATGAGTAAGTTTGGAGTGAATACCTTCACCAAAGTTTTAGCTTCTACTTTATGGATACACGAACATAAGATATACTACTAATTTTATGTTTCAATAAGTCCAGAAAACTCTTTCAAATTGTAAAACAAAAGATATAAGTGGTGTTTAATTGGTATTTTCTTTCTTAGTGTTAAATAAAATAATAATGCATCTTATAATTTATAAGGTTCTTCGATGTGACGAACTATGATATATCAAAAAGACACCATTTAACCCAGTAGTTTGCCATCCAGAAAGGTATCCTACAGACACCATTGGAGGCACACAAAGATTTTTATAAATGTAAACATTTCAGTATTGTTTATACAACTGAAATGATAAAAAGAGCATAAAAGCCAAGCCTAAAAGTCCCATAGGAAGTTGATCAAATAAATTACCAGACATCTCCAGATAGGCTATTATGCAGCTGTAACAAGCATGTTCCAAAGAATATATAATGACATAGGACATATTCATCACTTCAAATTAAGTTTTTTAATAAAAACAATATAAAACTATATAATCAAATCTGTTTCTGTTTCTTTTTTTAAAGTGTGTTCATTTGAAGGAAAAAAATACTGCAAATATATACCCCTCTATGTTACCTGTAGTTATTTGGGGATGGTGAGATTATATGTATTTTTAATTTTCTGTATTATTTTGCATACTTTCAAAATTTTCTGCAATTAATATATAAAACATTTATATCACAAATTTCTAAAATATAACATTTTAGTGAACTCCCAAAAATTAAGTCATGCCTTTTCAAACAAATACATATAAAGAAAAATGTATACAGCCAAATAGAAATTTGAGGGTCTGTTAAATGTAAATTGTCCAAAAAAAAATCAGAATCTAAGGTAGGTTTTCTATTTTACTCAGTTTCTGGTTCATTGTAATTTCATGTATATTCACTTGAGTGTTATTTTAGCATACCTGTGAGCTTCGCTAGTGCAATACTGTGGGCAAATATTGTAATTCTCGAAGGGGAGTTTCAAGCAGAAAATAGAAAGCTAGCATTGTAAATCCTTTACAAATCCTTTATAAAGAGCATTGGAGATTACGGGACGGAAAGTAATAATCCACCACTACTACAGTAAGCATACTTTAGAACAGTCAGGGCAACAGCGCCTTAAAGCTCCCAGCCAAACGCCTTTATTTTCACAACTACTCTGCCTACCTTTCAGTTTTGAGGAAATTCTATTTGAAGACAATAATTGAGGTTTTCTTTTACTACCATTTCTTGTTGCCCTCATGACTCCTCAGCTCATTGAACCAAGAGACTCTATTTTTTTGAGTGCATTTATCAAGGGTGGACATAAAAACCACAAACAACAACAACAACAAAAAACAACAAACTTTGAAAAGAAAAATCAGACAGCAAAACTTTGGGAGGCCAAGGTGAGCCGATCGCTTGAGCCTAGGAGTTCAAGACCAGTCTGGGCAACATGGCAAAATCCAGTCTCTACAAAACATACAAAAATTAGCCAGGCATAGTGATGCGCACCTGTAGTCCCAGCTACTCGGGAGGCTGAGGTGGGAGGATTGCTTAAGCTCGGGAGGTGGAGTAAGCCATGATTGTACCACTGCACTCCAGCCTGGGTGACACAGCAAGACCCTGTCTCAAAGAAAAAGTAAGAAAAGAAATGAAAAAGAACAAAAGAAATCAATTCTCAGCTTGTAAATAGATTTTCTTAAACTCATAACAGAAAAACTAATTTAAACACCAAGGTTTATGATTTGCAAGAGATGGGTTCTCTGAAGCTTCAAAGGGCTTAAGTGCAGAAAGAAGTGAAACATAAATGTTTTGTCCATAAACAGTCAATCAAAAGAGAGCAGATAAAGAACCAGACCACCCTCCCTGGAGGTTAGATAGGGTTTCCCCACCCGGGGAGGAGAATTTGAATTGAAGAAGAGATAGCACGGAAAGCCATGAGCATGATGTTTCTGACCCCTCACTATTCCTCAGGCTGAGTTATTAGAGACATTTAGGTCTCTCCTTAAGTTTAGGAACCCAGGAATAAAGTGGTAGATTGCATTATTATTTAAAAATATAAGCTGCCCCTTTCCAGAGGAGAATTCAACTTCTCTCCCTTATTGATGTCAGGCTTATCCATTTGACTTGCTTTGGCCAATAAAGTGTGAGCTCTTCTAGCCAGCACACGGTTCACATTTATTCTCTTCTTCCTCTACCCTGATATCGGCAATATCAGCATCCCCAGCAAGGCCAGGCAAGTGAAAAATAAACCTTTGTCTTTCTAAGCCACTGAGATTTCAGAGCATTTGTTACCACAGCATAATGTAGACTATCCTGACTGTTACAAATAGAGCAGAGGTCCCCAACCTTTTTGGAACCAGGGACCAGTTTTGTGAAAGAGAATTTTTCCATGGACGAGGGTGGTAGGCGGATGGTTTCAGGATGATTCAAGCACACTGCATTCATTATGCACTTTATTTCTATTATTATTGCCTTGTAAAATATAATGAAATAATTATACATCTCACCATAATGTAGAATCAGTAGGACCCCTGAGCTGCTTTTCCTCTACTAAATGGTACCATCTGGGGATGATGAGAGACAGTGACAGATGATCAGACATTATAATCATCCTAAGGAGCTGCACCTAGATCCCTCACATGTGCAGTTCACCATAGGGTTTGGGCTTCTATGAGAATCTATAATGACACTGCTAATCTCACAGGAGGTGGGGCTCAGGTGGTAATAGGAATGATGGGGAGTGGCTGTAAATACAGATGAAGCTTTACTCACTGGCCCACTGCTCACCTCCTGCTGTGCAGTCCTGTTCCTAACAGGCCACGGACTGGTACTGGTCTGTGGCCCTGGGTTTAGGGACCCCTGAAATAGAGTACTGTGCCCTGCTTTCCACCTGAGACTTGGATAGAAAATATTAATGGAAGTGCTTCATACCATCCTGATATGGGGAGCAGCAGTAGACAGCAGAAATAGACAGAAGGGACTGAATCCAGTTTTCCTGTGAGCCTCAGAGTGATGGAGAACAGCCCTCAAGTCAGTTCTTTGCTTCTAAATATCTAAAAGGAAAGCTGGGTAGGGAAGGTGGTGAATGCAGCAAGGACAGAGGCCAGCATCCAAAGATTAGGAAGGAGAATCACCCCCAAAGGAATGTAGCGAGCCAGGTGTTTATCACCCACCCACTCTACCCCAACACCTGAACACCTTAAAGTCCCTTCAGAACCTAGATGCCACACAGGGAGAAAATGAAAGGAGCAGAAGCCTAAGTATAAACTTAAAATGACTGAGACTGCTGCATTTGCCTGAGTTTACCCGGAAAGTCGTAAGACTAAATTCTTTGGTCAGAGAGAAATAGGGGGTTCAAGATAGAATTCAGATCCACTTTTATAAAAGCAGTTGTATGTTTGCCTGCCTGTTTGCAGCCTGAGAAATGTATACACACTTCACCAATATACTTTAAGAGAACATTATGGAGATTGCATGAGTTCAACAGCTGTGGAGTGCTGAGGGTCCACCCAGGCAAGATGAAGTCAAGCGTAGAAAAGAATAGCAGCCTGTATAACAAGCTACCTTCCCCCAAGCCTGATGCCATGCTATGCCTAGATATTGGCTTTGCCTAAAGCAGCCATCAAGGACCTGCTTCTAGCAACACGTTCAGCTGCACAAATATTTATTCTAGTAAACCTGAAAAAGAAAAAGGAAATAGTTGTAAATAAATCCTGCCAGAATTTTCTGCATTCTATGCACTAAACCTTTTTCCTTGTTTTGCAAAAGAAAGCTGTAATATGACGCTAACATTCTCATCTCCGGGATTGATTTTTTTTTCAATTGGATTTGAGGGACACTGGCCAGATTAATATTTAATGTTTTTCTGTAATTTGAATACTAATACAGGAGACTAAGATAATATGAATGCACTATAAAAGTATAAATCTGAGCTTTAACCCTTAGTTCCTCTAAAATAGAGGATTGATGCCTTAAAATGGAAGATCAAGGGCTAAGAAGTTTTCAGCCTTTAATGTCATACAGTTCAAAATTAAAAAACATGTAAGATTAAATAGGACTATATAATATGAAAGAAACATACTATAACAAGTAAATCACATAATTTTATACTTCACTTTGAAAGAAGTTAGTATTACTTATCAGCAAAAAAATATGTCAT
Organism: Callithrix jacchus; assembly: GCF_049354715.1. Taxonomy (NCBI): domain Eukaryota; kingdom Metazoa; phylum Chordata; class Mammalia; order Primates; family Cebidae; genus Callithrix; species Callithrix jacchus. The sequence goes on from NC_133508.1 coordinate 122,122,951, forward strand.
GATAAATTATCTTGCTATAAAAAAGATTTTCTAGGAGGTTCAATATTAGGTTTTTAAATTACTTGGACATGGCTTACTTTCATTATGCTGTGTTGTGATAGAACTAGTATAGTAAAGGCAAATAACAATGATGGGTAAAAAGTATGAATCTGAGTGAGGAAAATAATGAGTAATGTTTGTAGGAATAAGAATATAAGTAAAAAGTTGTGAAAAACAAAATAATATAAATAAAACCTGTTATAGGACTTAGAGTGCCCATGATTTCTAAGACTCACTGTCAGGTTAAAAAAAAAAATTTTTTTTTTTTTTTTTTTGAGGTGGAGTCTTGCTCTGTCACCTGGGCTGGAGTGCAGTGGCACAGTCTTGGCTCACTGCAACCTCCGCCTCCTGGGTTGAAGTGATTCTCCTGTCTCAGCCTCCAGAATAGCTGGGACAGGAGAATCAAACTCTCCTGTCTAATTTTTGTATTAGACATCACCATACCCAGCTAATTTTTGTATTTTTAGCAGAGGCAGGGTTTCATCATATTGGCCAGGATGGTCTTGATCTTTTGACCTCGTGATTCGCCCACCTCGGCCTTTCAAAGTGCTGGGATTACCAGTGTGAGCCACCACACCCAGCCTTCAAGTTTGAAAACTTTTATACGTTCTACCATGTTTACTTGTTATACAACCTTGGGCCAATTTCACTCAGTCTCTGTAACTGTAAATGGAATAATAGCACCTAACTCTAAGTGCAGTGGAAATTAAAAAGAGATAATGTACGAGCTTATCACCTGGAAAAATACAATTATTTTATAATGATAAAATAGTCAACTCATCAAATAATGAAGCTTGAAAATATATGGTCTATCTTCACTAAGAAAAAGTAAAAAATACTTTTTACCTGTCATTGTTATTTGCCTTTACTATACTAGTTCTATCACAACAGATATAAGTAAAAAGTCTGTCTTCACTAAGGTAGACCATATATTTCTTAAATTTTTTATTTTCCATAGGTTTTTCAGGAACAGGTGGGATTTGGTTACATGAGTAAGTTCTTCAGTGGTGATCTGTGAGATTTTAGTGCACCCTTCTCTCGAGCAGTATACACTGAACCCAGTTGGTAGTCTTTTATCCCTCACCCCATTCCCACCCTTTCCTCATGAGTCCCCAAAGTCCATTGTGAAGATAGACCATATTTTGAATCATAAAACAAGTTTCAATACATCTAAAAGAATTTAAATTATTCTCTGGCCAAATGAGAGTAAATTAGATGCCAACAACAAGATATCTTTAAAATCCCCAAATATTTAGAAATTAGATGACACACATATAAATAACCCATGGATCAAAGAAGGAATCACTAGAGAATTTAAAAATTTTGAACAGAATAACAATGAAAACACTATGTATAAAAATTTGGGGGGGGCTGCAGCTAAAGCAGTACTTAAAAGGATGTTTATGGTTTTAACTGCCTTAAAAAGCTAGAAAAAAGAAGAACAAAGACCAACCCAAAGAAAGTAGAAAACAAAAATAAAAAAAATCAGTGAAAGAGAAAACAGTAGGGAAAATCAAGGAAACCAAGAGTTGCTCTGTTGGAGAGACTGAGAAAACTGATAGTCTCATAGCAGATTGGTCAAGATAAGGAAGAAAACCCCACAAATTGTCAATATCAGCAATGAAAGGCGGACATCATTATTGTTCCTACACACATCAAAAAGTTAAAAAAATATTAGATAAATTTGACAAATTGATGAAAACAACAACAACAAATTCCTTTAAAAACATGACTCACCAAAACTGATAGAAAAAGCATAAGATGTCTGACTAGCACTATGCCTATCAAGGAAATTGAATGTGTAATTTAAAACCTCATGAACAGAACTCTAGGTCCAGATGGCTTCACTCATGAATTCTATCAACTATTTAAGAAGGAACTCATGTTTGTCTTATAAAAACTTTCTGAGAAAATATAGGAAGGAAAATTTCTCTACCTGCTTCATGAGGCCCACATAGCTTTAATAGCAAAACCTGACTAGAAGATTATAAAAGAGAAAAATTATAGAGCAACATCATTCATGAACTTATAAAATATATGCCCCCAAAAATTAGCAAATAAAATGTAGCAACATATGCAGATAATATATCATGACTGAGATTTATCTAATGAATATATGGTTGTTTCAACATTTGAAAAATCAAATTTCAGTAATTCACCAGATTAATAAAATAAGAATAAAAATTATATGACTATTTCAATTTATGCAGAAAATGCAGTTGGCGAAAGCTGGCACCCATTTTTTGTTTGTTTGTTTGTTTGTTTGTTTTTTGAGACTGTCTCAATCTGTCGCCCATGCTGGAGTACACTGGTGGATCTCAGCTCACTGCAACCTCTGTCTCCCAGGTTCAAGCAATTCTCCTGCCTCAGCCTCCAGAATAGCTGGGATGACAGGTGCCCACCACCATGCCTGGCTAATTTTTGTATTTTTAGTAGAGATGGGGTTTACCATGCTGGCCAGGCTGGTCTTGAACTCCTGACCTCAGGTAATCCGCCTGCCTCAGCCTCCCAAAGTGCTGGGATTCTAGGCATGAACCACCATGGCTGGCCCTCTTTTTCATTTAAAAACAAAAACAAAAACTCAACTGGACACAGTGGTTCACACCTACCTATAATTCCTATAAGGATGAGGGGGTGCATTGCTTGAGTCCAGATGTTCAAGACCAGCCTGGGCAACATGGCAAGACCCCATCTCTACAAAACATACAAAAAATTAGCCAGCATGGTGGCACATGCCTATAGTCTCAGCTACTCAGGAGGGTACGGGACCACCTGGGTTCAGGAGGTGGAGGTTGCAGTGAGCCAAGATCACACTACTGCATTCCAGCTTGGGCAACAGAGCGAGACCCTGTCTCAAAAAAATAAAAAATAGGCCAGGCATAATGGCTCATGCCTGTAATCCCAGCACTTTGGGAGGCTGAGGTGGGCAGATCATGAGGTCAGGATTTCAAGACCAGCCTGGCCAACATGGATAAACCCCATCTCTACTAAAATACAAAAATTAGCCAGGCGTGGTGATGTGTGCCTGTATTCCCAGCTACTCGGGAGGCTAAGGCAGAGAATTGCTTGAACCCAGGAGATGGAGGTTGCAGTGAGCTGAGATCGCACCACTGCACTCCAGCCTGGGCGACAAGTGCGACTCCATCTCAAAATAAAATAAAAATAAAATAAAATAAAAGTAAAACTTAGCAAATTAGAAGACATTTTTCTCAATTTGATAACGGGCATCTATCAAATACCTACTGCTAACAGTGTGGCTAATGGCAAAATATTGAACACTTTATATGTAAGATCAGGAACAAAGCCAGGATGTTTATTTTTACTCCATTTAACAACCACAGGAAATTCTACCTGTGCAAAAAAGCACAGGTATAATTTAGCACATGTTAAATGAAATAAAAAGTCATCCTGATTGGCAATACATAAAGAGCTACACCATGTTGATGGGTTAAGATTTTAATCTCCCCAATTCAGTCATAAAATCAATGCTATCTAATCACAACCCTACCAGGCCTTTTTGTAGAAATTGACAAACTGATTCTAATTTTATGTAAGAAAGCAAAGGACCCTTTGCAGGGACATAGATTAAGCTGGAAACCATCATCCTCAGCAAACTAACACAGGAACAGAAAACCAAACATCTCATGTTCTTACTCATAATTAGGAGTTGAGCAATGAGAACATATGGACACAGGGAAGGGAACATCACACACCAGGGACTGTCAGGGTGTTGGCGGCAAGGACAGGGAGAGCATTAAAACAAATACCTAATGCATGAGGGCTTAAAACCTAGATGACAAGTTTATAGGTGCAGCAAATCACGATGGCACATGTATACCTACGTAACAAACCTGTACATTCAACACATGTATCCCAGAACTTAAAGTAAAATTTAAAAATAATAATTTTTAAAAAATAAAATTAAAATTAAAAATAAACTTCTTTATTCCATGGTTTTCTCTCTCAAGGAAAAGAAAGAAAGAAAAAAAGCAAAGGACCTAAAATGATCAAAAAATTTTGAAAAAGAAATCAAATTTGGAGGATTCATACTACTTTATTTCAAGGCCATAAGATTACAGTAATCAAGACAGTGTGATACTGAGGCAGGGTTAGTTAAGTGGATCGACGGGACAGAGTCCAGTAACAGACTTCCACATATACAGGCAATTGATTTTCAACACAGGAGCCAACTTAATTCAATAGAGAAAGCATAGTCTTTCAACAAATGGTACCTGAACAGCAAGGTATCTATATGGAAAAATTAGATAAACTTCCACCTTAACTTTATACCAAAAATTTTTAGAGACAAATCGTAGACCTATGCATAAAAGGTAAAATTATAAAATTTCTAGGAGAAAGGTTAGCGGAGACTATAATGAGATAGGCAAAAATTTATGAGATAAGAAACAACACTAAAAGGAAAAAATTAATAAAAGAGACTTCAAAATTATCAATGTCTGGTCTTCAAAAGATATCATCACAAAAATGAAAATGCAATCCATAGACTGGGAATAAATACTTGTTCTCTATGTGTTTAATAAAGAATTTGTATCTGGAATACACGAAGATGTCCTAAAAATTAATAATAAAAAGATAACCCAATTTAAAAGTGGGCAAAATACCTTAACATGCACTTAGCAAAAAGAATGTAAATGAATGGCTAATAGGCTCATGGAAAGATGATCAAAAGTCATAGGTAAATAAAAACTAAAACTTCCATTAGATATCACTTCACATATACTATTATGACTAAAATTGAAAAGACTAGAATGTCAAATGTTGGTGAAAAGCAAACCAACTAGAAGTCTCATACATTGTCAATGAATGGTACAACGATTTTGAAAACCTATTTGGCAGTTTCTTACAAATTTAACCATAGTACTCTATGACTTAGTAACTCTACTCATAATTATTTACTCAAGGGAAATGAAAACACATGTCCATAAAAAGACTTGTATAGCAACATTCACGGCAGCTCTATTTGTAATCGGTAAAAACTGGAAACAACACAAATGTCCATCAACAGTGGAAGGGATAAATAAATTGTACAGCTACATAATGAAATACTACTCTATTTAAAAAAAGGTAATGGACTATAAATACCACAATAGCTAGGACAAATATCAAAAGCATTAAAATGAATGAAAGAAGTCAGACATAAAAGAGTGCTTAGTGTGTTGTTCCAGAACTTTATCCATTATATGAAGTTCTAGAATAAACCAAACTTAAGTATAGTGAGAGAAATCACAGTGACAGGGATTCACTGTAAAGGGTCACAAGACAACTTCTGGGGGTGATGGAAATATTCTATATTATGATTCTTTTTCAAAATCATTGATTTTCCCGCTAAAAGTTGGTATTTGTTATGATTGTCTCTACTTTGGGGTTTAGTTTTTCATTTCCATAATAAAATTTTATAGGAACTATAAAATATAAAACAATTATAATAAGTTATTTTAATGGATTTTTTCCATTTCAGTTGTGGATGAAGTCCCAAAAGCCTAGAATAAAATAGATACCAGGACTCTGTATTCTTAAATAACCTGCTATACCACACTTGTGCAAGTATGATAAATGATTGCTAACTATTTCTTCCAGCACTGGCAATCTGTCCCCTCCGGATAAAAGAATGCAAGTGGAAAAGGTCGAGCAAGGGAATTTCTTTGAAAAATATAACTGAAATAGATGTTTTATCTCCCCCACTCCAAAGCAAAAGAGAAGGGTGATTCCCCTAGATCTCAAGCAAATGAGAACAACATACCATTCAATAAACCTGACATATATGCCCCAGAGCCTTGCTGCTCAGTGTGGTGCATGGAGCAGCAGCATAGGCGTCATCTGTTGGCTTGTTAGAAATGCAGAATCTCAGTCCCCAACCTGGATTTGCTGAATCAGAATCTGCATTTTAACAATATTCCCCAGGTGACTGGTATGAGCATTAAACTTTGAGAGCCACTGCCCTAGAGTTTAAGTGAGCATAAGGACCAGAATGAGGAGCTGTGCTCAAGTTGCCCTGAGATGGCCGAGCAGAGAGGAGAAAAAGGTCATGTCGGGAGCATGCCACACTTTCATTCATGGCAGCACAGAGGCTGTTCATGTTTTCATGAGCCAAAAAATATTCACACAGACTGCCATCAGCTTGAGGCTGGATTTAAGGGGACTTTGCTGCAGAGGCCTCCTTGAGAGCAATGTGATTCATAGGTGAAAAATACAAGAGGCTAAGGTCAAGACTGGAGAAGTGTGCAATTAACTACAAGTAAGGCATTGCTGACTCATGGGAATTTATTGTAATTTTCGGGGGAGGGAAGGAGTTTATCTCTGAGAAACCCAGGAAAGCATCCTATGAGAAAGAGACAGCAACTGAATATTTGCCATCTAAAGAGCCCCTGTAGCAGACAGACAGTATAAGCTTTATAAGAATATACCTTTTCTCCTGTTCCTGTAACCTCCTGGGTTAGACCATAGAGAAATTAGAAACCAAGACCACTGACTCGAGGGACACAGACAAAGAGGAGAAGATGAAGGACACAGACAAGGAGGAGAAGATGAAAGACACAGACTCCCTTCTCCATTTAACTTTCCTGCCTTGAAAAACTCAAACCTTGGAAGGAGAGGTTTAACTTTGACTGAAATTCAGAAATTTAATTATTATACCAGGTAGGTCATTATAGTTACTGAAACAAGACTGTTCTTTGTCTAAAAATAATCACAAGATGCCTAGCTATCTAATAACAATGAGAATATTTATGAGACCTGTCCAATAGTTCACCCAAATGGTTGGTAAAAGGCCAGGCTATATGTTAGGTTTAAATGGTTAATTTAGGAAATAGCGTATTTATCTTTTGTTCACATGTGAGTTGATCTTGTTAAAAAAAATGGAAAATATAGCAAGACACTTTAAAAAGAAAATAGTTCAGTATAAAAAAAGTAAATGGTGCTGGCAAAACTGGCCAGTCATATGCAGAAAACTGAAACTGGACCCCTTCCTTACACCTTATACAAAAATTAACTCAAGGTGGATTAGAGACTTAAGTGTAAAACCCAAAACCATAAAACCCTAGAAGAAAACCTAGGCAATGCCATTCAGGTCATAGGCATGGGCAAAGGCTTCATGACAAAAACACCAAAAGCAATGGCAACAAAAGCCAAAATTGATAAATGGAATCTAATTAAACCAAAGAGCTTCTGCACAGCAAAAAGAAACTATCATCAGCGTGAACAGGCAACCTACAGAATGGGAGAACATTTTTGCAATCTACCCATCTGATAAGGTTCTAATATCCAGAATTTACAAGGAACTTAAATGTATTTACAAGAAAAATACAAACAATCCCATCAAGAAGTGGTCAAAGGATATGAATCCTAAAAAGACTTCATAAAGAGATTTCATTTCCCAGAAACTTCACGTATCAGCATCCTCAGCAGATAGCAACGACAGGAGGCAGGGGCATTTGGTGCTTACCATTGGAGCCAGCTCTGAGCTAAGGGATCCATCAGCCCATATAAGTAAATCTTATATTTTTAAGATCATAGGCTTGTGAAGGCTTATTTTGAATCCCCAATTTTTCAAAAATAAAAAACTTCACATACATGAAATTGTGCCCGTCCAGAACTTACTTTTCAAGTAAAGAATTATTGAAAACTGAAGGTTAAGTAAGGATTTTTGAGATGAAGACTAAGACTCAAAGAGCTACTAATGAAAGAATAACATCAAATCCAAAAAGAAATAGTGTGCACAAAAAGCATACAAAGCATTTTTCCTATGGTAAATGGTAAAAACATGAGTAAACTGGTGTTTTAAATTTTTCACTTTTATAAGCTATAAAAGATAAGTAAATTCAAATAAACATTGCCTGTACTAGACAATAAGTCAAATAACAATTAATCAGGAGGGAGATGAAAAAAGGAACTAAAATACTAGCCAAGAAAAACATAGAAGAGAGAGTGAACAGATATTAGGGATGGCCTAAAGCAAAAAGTCTAAGGTTTCTGTATTATTGAAGAGTAGCATAGAGACTTTTTATCAACTTTGCATTTTTCTAAGTCAGGTAAAAAGTAAAGAGGTTAAGAGTAAATACTTAATAAAAGAAATAGAAATAAACTCCATTAATCCAACAGAAGGAAAGGAAGAGGCAAATAAATAAGAAAAAAAACATGATTTATGGAAAACACAAATTAGGATTATTGAAATAAATCCAAATATATCAGAAATCACAAAAAATGTAAGCAAAATAAACAATTGGGTTCAAATAGAGATATTGCAGTTGAACCAACAAATCCAGCTACATGCTACTTGAATGAGATACATTTAAATCATCATAATAAATATATATACTGAACAAATACTAAAAGAAAGCCTGTGTAACCCTATTAATGTGCATCAAAAGAGACCATAAGACAAAATGTGTTATTTGGGATGAAGAGGATCACCACAAATAGAATAATTCTTCAAAAAGTTACTTTGCCAAAAAGTAAGATTTTGTCTATAAAACCATTTTCTTACAACTTTCATTGCAACATTTAAAGAAGTATTTTTACGAAGGAAAAAAAAACAACACCTTCTTATCCCACCTCCCAAATAAATCATATCTAAAATTACTAAGTTTCGTTTTCATCTTTCTTTTTTAGTTAACCCCATGGCACTCTAACAGCTGCTTAAAATGTTCAGAAATATCAGAGGAAAAGGATTCATGTTCAGTACTTGTGTTATTTTATTTATTAAATCCTAATTGCAAAGAGCAGCAAAAGGAATTGCGGACTTAAGTGAGGGTTCTCTGCGGTTGGAAACACTGATTCTAGTGTATTAGCAGTTATATTAAATATTATAAAAGAAAAATTTCCAGGCTTAAGAGTAGGTAGTTTCAGAAACAGAGTAGGTGTTTCTTATGCCAGGTTTCAAATACGTCTTTTATAATCCATGGGCATTTCAATTAGCTTTCTTTCTTTAATTTTTATGTTTGTGAAATAATATGATTGTCCCGTGTGTGTGTGTGTGTGTGTGTGTATAGTTATTCCTACCATATATCCCCACCACACACCCCTACCATACATCCCTATCCCTACCATATATATATTTTTTGTTTTGTTTTATGTTTTGTAACCATACATATATATATTAGAATATATATGTTAGAAAACATGAAACAAAACAAAATATATGAATATGGTAGGGGCAACAATACCTGCTCTACCTAGCACAGGGCTATTTTGAGGATAAAACTAAACAATACATGTGAAAGCCTTTTGCAAACCTTTTTACTATGTGAGTGTACGGTGTTATTCTTATCTTGAACCCATGTTCCAATGATGGATTCTTAGTATTAAAAGCTTTACCTACCACTTCTTAAACATGCCTGTAATGGCTCACTTATCAATTATCATACACTTTGCCTAACCTTTAAGAGTAAAACTACCATCATTTATATATTTACATAAGTAAATATAATGGTAAAAGAGTTCTCACCATTCACCTTTCTATCACTGAACATGCTACATATATATCCAAAATGTAGAAAAACTGGTGTAAGTATTGAATGTAGTAAATATTTTTTCTTAGTTTTTTTTTTTTTTAGTAAAAAACGTTTTTTCTTGCAAGCATGAGGCTAGAATGTCTTGTCATGCCTTCCTGTGGTTTTAGGCAGGGTCTCACTCTGTTGCCCAAGCTGGAGTGCAGTGGTGCAATCTCAGCTCGCTGCAGCCTCTGCTTCCCCAGCTCAAGCCATCCTAGCATCTCAGTCCCCACCCCCTACATAGCTGGGACTATAGGCACGCGCCACCACAGCTGGCTCATTTTTGTATTTTTAGTAGAGACGAGGTTTTGCCCTGTTGCCCAGGCTGGTCTCACACTCCTGAGCTCAAGCAATCCTCCCACCTCAGCCTCCCAAAGTTCTGGAATTACAGGCATGAACCACCGCATTGGGCCCTATTCTGAATTCTTGGGGTGGCTGATACGGGTTAGAAAACATGAAACAAAAACAAAAAAAAGAAAGTACTTGGGATACTAATAGAATCATTGTCCAGGAGATGTCAGTGGGAAGCGTGGTCCCCAGGTAGATGGAATCTGAGTGCATCAGCCAGGGACATCGTATCAATTATGCTCCTCACAACAGGAGATGGAGGTGGCGATCCCTGGTTGTGCTCCACCACGGCAATGGAGAAGCCGGACAACACCATGACTGGGGTGAAAATAAATATCACTAATGAGAGCCGACCAATGCGTGTACTTCTGGATATGACACCACAGTGCTTTTGTGGTATTCCTGCCAAAAAATTGCATATCCTGAATCTAATCCTGAGAAAACTCCAATCCAGGTTAAGGGGCTATGTGTAAAATAATGACCAGTATTCTTCAAAAATCTCAGTATCATGAAAGATAATGAAAGGCAGAGGGACTGTTCCAGATTAAAGGAAACAAAAGAGGCACAACTAACTTCAATAGTGACCCTGGATTGGATCCTGTGTAAGAGCGGAAAGAATGGTATAAAGAGAATTGTTGCGACAATTGATGAGCTGGATTGTGGGCTGCAGATTTGATAAAAGCATGGCATCATTATTAAAGTTTCTGAATTTGAACATTGTGTTGTGATTACATAAGAGATTATTCTTGTTCTTAGGAAATACTCACTGAAGTATAAGACATCCCCTTTGTGCCTTATACTATTTGTATTATACCCCTTTCATAGTCGTATATGCAACCTTCTCTTGAATAGTTTAGTAAAATAAATTCTGTAAATTAGAGAGATAATATGAAGGGCATCTTCTGAAAGGTACAGTAATTGAGATGCATGTCCAACTGCTGACTTCGTCAGTGATCAAATACTGCATCGAATCATGAAAAGTACGTAAGCGGTATTAAAACACATTATTAATACTGAGTCTCCTGGCTTCTCGCCAGTGAGATGAAAGAGGGGCTGAGTCCAGATTTTATGAGGTAACTATCTTTTAAAAATCATGATTTGGTGATTCATTATTGTACATGCCAGAAACTCCACCCCAGTGAATGCAATTATCTTTTTATAAAGAGCTAGTTAGATAAGATTATAGTTGTGGGCAAGCTGACTTTGATTCATTAATCAGTACTGCCAGACTGGTTTACTGTAAGGGGGCAGAAAGGAGGCGATAGTCAGGCTACCAGTGTGTATTTTCAGCTATAGAAATTTAAAAATAGATAGCAGGTCAAGAAGAACACACCCAGAAATTTGAGAAGTGCATATCAAACTAATTTCCTTAATTCTTGCATAAAAACAGGCTTATTATTTAACTTTTCTCTCTATTCACCAAATGTGTCCAGTTTATCCTTTTCAAAGCTTGCTTTTATTCATTTTCTCCTAGATATTACATCAACCTTGTGAACTACCCAGCTGTAAAGACAAGCTGCTCACTCAGGCAGTTACTACTGTGTAACCTTGGACAAATTATGTAACCTTTCTGTACTCTCAATTTTATTAACCCTGTGTTACAGATAAGGATTCTGAGACTTGGAGTAGCTTGGCAACTTGTCTAAATCACTAAACAATTTAGTGTTAGAGCTGGAGCTTCTTTTTTTTTTTTTTTTTTTTTTGAGATGGAGTCTTGCTCTGTCACCCAGGCAGTGGTGCAGTGGTGCGATCTCAGCTCCACCTCCCAGATTCAAGTGACTCTCCTGCCTCAGCCTCCTGAGTAGCTAGGATTACAAGCACGCGCCACCATGCCCGGCTAATTTTTGTATTTGTAGTAGAGACGGGGTTTCACAATGTTGATCAGGCTGGTCTTGAACTCCTGACCTCATGATTCACCTGCTTCAGCCTCCCAAGTGCTGGAATTACAGGCATGAGCCACCGCGCCTGGCCTAGAGCTGGAGCTTCTATGGGGCTTTCGACTCCTCCACCAACTTAGAAATTATTTTCCATTGAACGCCAGCATTGTTTGAGTTCAAGGAATGTTGCTTAACAAGGTGTGGTTTGAAAATAGAAGTCGCATTTCTCATTAAGTAGGCTAAACATTTTTTTCTGCCATTCAATTCTATTCAATAAGCATTCATTTGGAAGGGAGGCAGCAGAAAGGGAAGAATGGAGAAAGCTTCAGAGTTAGAAGCTTTGGATTTGAATCCAAGTTCTCTACTTTGTGCTCAGTTTTCTCTTTGGTAAAATGGAGATCCTGTTATATAATCTGTATGTTTGCTGAGACAAGTAGCAATAATACATGGACATAGTGTGGATTCAACCAAATACAGCTTTTTTAAAACACGTTATTTGTTGACGGCCTGCTACTTACCAGGAATCTTGATAGGCACATGAAACACAGAGACAGAAAACAGTCCTAGCAGAAGGGGCTCCAGGAGCTCGTAATGGTTCTTAATACCTTAATACAGTATGGATACTAAGCCAGTCATATATGCTGCAATGGTTTTTTCCTCGGCGTGCTTTTTGTTTTTATGCATGTATTTATTTTAAGAGACGAGATCTCACTCTGTCCCTCAGGCTAGAGTTCAGTGGCATGGTCACAGCTCTCGAGTAGCTGGGATTATAGGCGTGGGCTACCATGCCTGGCTAATTTTTATTTTATTTTTTTTGTAGAGAAGGGAATGTCTCACCATCTTGCCCAGGCTGATCTCGAATTCATGAGTTCAAGTTATCCTCCTTTCTCAGCCTGCCAAAGTCCTGCAACCTCCGCCTCTCGGAGGCAATTTTTCTTCAAGCTATTCTTCAGCCTCCCAAGTTACTGGGATTATAGGTACCTGCCATCACACCTGGCTAATTTTTTTGTATTTTAGTAGAGACAAGGTTTCATCATGTTGGCCAGGCTGGTCTCAAACTCCTGACCTCAAGTGATCCACCCACCTCAGCCTCCCAAAGTGCTGGGATCACAGGCATGAGCCACCATGTCGTCTGTGCAGCTTTAAACTCAGAAAACCCTTCTTGACTTCTGAGATCAGATCAACATTTATCTGTAATTTTTTTCAAGTTCTTTTATAGGCTTAAATTTTCACATTTAAATCTGTAATCTATCTGGAATTTATTTGGCTACAGGGTCCTAAGATTCTGAATAGTTACCTGGATGACTCCAGTTGATGATACTGGTTCAGCTGGCTTTTACCCATTTTTGTCCCAATAACTTCACCTTCTAAGCCGCCTGTTGTGAAAATGGATTGCCATTTTTGAAAAGGCCAATGGGGAAGAAATATATATCTGTGGGTTTTATCCCATTTAGTTGCTTCATTTTTAATGTAAGATAATAAATGTAGGCTCTTTTATCTCAGTCACATAAATGCAGAAACTTTGACAAGAGTATTTTCATAAAGGCTAAAAGTCAGGACCGCCCTCATCCTGGAGAAAAGTGAGAGGGGTGTGTAGTCATGTCATTGTGAACTCCCCACCCTAAACTTCCCTTCTCTGCCTGTCATCTCTTCTCCTTATGCTTACCTTTTCCAGGTGGGCCATGGAGCCATTTATGCAAGGGAGATAAAAGTCTAGTAGACGGATCATCACCGATTCACCCACCCCTTCCTCCAACTGTTACTATATTTCCTTAAAGGCTGTTCAAGAAACTTGGCTGTCAAGAGATAAGATATGAGACACAGTCTTCATGTTATTCTGGCTTGGGACTGAAATGCATTTTCCCCAGAGATCAAACCAGGACTTGGTGGCTCATTGTTTGGAAATGACTTTGGACAATGATGGTTTCCCCTCATCAGGCCTCACTGGTCATGCAGGGTCACTATGCTGGAGTGAATCACCTTAAGGCTGTGGGTTAGCTGCCTGAGCACGCTGTCAAGAGCTGAACCTTCCAGGGTCTGTGCCAGGTTGCCCACTGTGCCCCTCAGTGTTGGAGATGGGTGTTCTGCTTCACAGTAAGCCTGCAGGATGGCGAGAGTTCTCCCACTATCAACGTCCAGCCTGGCTCCCCTGACCTGGCTTGGAGAAATGAGGAAAATCCTAATGATTGTTTTTCTGTCCCTGCACTTCATATGGTTCATACATTAAACCCACTTATGCCTAGTGTTCCATTATTGGAACGCTAAGCATGTAGGAGTTATTTATATCCTGCTGCTCAAGGTCATTGCCAAGGTCTGATTTTTCAGTCATGCAAAAATTCTAAAAATTGCAACTTCCAGCATAAATGGGTTTTAATTAAGGAAATGTTAGGAGCTTGCCACCTCTGATCTTTGTGGGGTGCAGTCACTGGGGCTGGGAGAGTCTGAAGGAGCATCACTGGGATTGGTCTCAACACAAACTACTGACCATCTCTGCAGCGTCTGGATGGAAGGAGGCGGATCAGTACTACATGCACTCAGCCAAGGCTACCGTGGCCCAGAAACATTCCTCTAACATGGCTGCATTTACTACCACCCTCCAAATGAAGGCAGTCGTGGGAGTGGTGCAAAGCAATCCTGTCTCAGAGTCCCTCCATCAGTTCACCGTCCCTTCCATCTCCTCATGGCCACCCCCACACGCTGCCCTAGCCTAAGGGAGGCAGCGGCAAAGCACCTCCAACATTTACTTACAACAGCCTCCTTTCCCAGGCAGCCTCATTATGCTCTAAACCTTGTGGTCCCACTCCCAAATCTTGACTGTGGTCACACGTGGGAGGTTGAGGGTAGGGTGCAGTCCTTATAAAGTCCCTATGCAGTCTGTAAGCATCATAATACGGATGTCAAGCTGATTTTGTCAGTGGTTATACCAAATCTTGACAACTTAATAGACACAAAACTGCTGGTGGCCAAGGTCAGAGCATCTCAGAGTGTGTGGGTATAGGAGTTATGGGGAAGGGATGATGCAGAAACAGAAAGTTTTGGTTATGCTTCTTAAAATTGTGAGATGAAGCAATATGCACATGATGAAAATATACATTCAACCCATTCATCCTAACAAATATAAATTTCTCAATAATAGAGGCTACAAAAGGAGACCCTCCCCTCCAAACGCATAGTTCAAAAGCATGAACCCTTAAGAAAATGACAGGGTAATTAGCAGAAAAGTCTTTTGAGAAACAAAATACAGTTGATCCGCCAGATTCATGGGTTTCATATCCATGGATTCAACCAAAAGAAAATGATGGTTGCATCTGTAACAAACATGTATAGACTTTTTTCCTTGTCATTATTCCCTGAATACAGTATAACAACTATTTTAGGTATTATAAGTCATGTAAAGATGATTTAAATTATATGAGAAAATATGTGTAGGTTAGCTGCAAATATTTTATATCAGGGACTTGAATATTCATGGATTTTGGTTTCCACAGGGGTCCTGGAACCAATTCTCCATGGATACCAGAGGATAACAGTATATATAGATAGATAAAACATATATATATGTATATGTATATACACACACCTATATATACATACATATATACCCACATATACATATATAATACATACACATATAATATAGAATACTTATTTTATACATATATACATACACATACACACCAATCTGGTGTATTTCTGAGAGATCATTTTAAGGCACATTTCTCGTGTTTGTGATCGTGTTTAATTACAGGGTAATGGCATTTCTCTCTCTTTAATCTGGATGATTGCAGCAGCTTTGTGACTGAGTTTTCTGCTTGCTTCCCTCCACCTCAGCCCATCCTCCACAGTTTTGCCCTCTCTGGTCATGCAGTTCTCAGATCTAAAGCCCTCCCTCCCATGGCGTACATACTCCTGTGGCCTTGCCTTGTTCCTTCTCTAGTCCTGGCTATCATTTTCTCCTGTATACAGCCTATACTCTGACCACACCAAAGCATCATTTTCCTAACTGACCAGGCTCTCTCTCTGATGTCCAGGCCTTTGCCATTCTTACCCATGTCCAGAGAGCCCTTCCTCCATGCCACACCATGGACATCTGGTCAAATACTATATATTCTTCAAATTTAAGTTCTGGCATTGCCTAGTCTCCTCAACAGGCAGGCAGAAGCTATCTCCATTCTGCTCTCATATAGTACCTTGGGCTGAACTTCTATTATCTTTGTTTTTTCCTGTGATCATCTCTCTCACTAGACACCAAACTTGGTGAGGGCAGGACTCTTGTCATTCATTCCTTGCATGTCTAGTATTTATCACAGTAGTAGAAATCAACAAAAATGTGCTGAATTAACGGTCGTTGATAGCACCATCATTTTCCTTCTACATATCATGTAGTTATCTAGTGTTTCCCAAAACTAATGATGCTTATCACTTCCCTTGCTTAACTTGTCATCTAGGAAACTTCCATGCTTATTAGCTAAGTCTATCCCTCAAACCATGCCTCCCTTCCCCCCAACCAGCCAGAGGAGATTAATTATTGATAGCAGCACTCTGATTTTCCCCCAGAGGCAAACCAAGAGCTGAGACTCAACTCACTGTCCTGCCATCGTAGACAACACATGTAGGAAAGCACAAACACAGTGCTACGTCCGAAAGGGCATGATTAATACCCTCTCCCTCCCTAGCCCTAGCATGGCAGACTCACAAGTGAGGATATAAATTCACTTTTTCAGAGCAAATGTTCCTCTTGGGGGACATCTGCTCAACCTCGAGGAGAGAGTAATGACCACAGCCCATAGGCCATGGGGGATGAGTAATTTACTGCTGCTAGGCAATTAGTGAAGCTAGAAAAAAAATTGCTTTCATTTAAAATTCTCTTTAAGCCATATGTATCATGGCTCATGGGATAATTTATGTATCATTAGAAACTAAGAAACATACATCACCCTAATAAATTGTCTCTCCCATTCACCACAGCCAATAGCTCCCGGAGGTCTGTAAGAAGTCAGAGTTTTGCTGTCCTTGTTATGTAAGGTGGTGTGGAAATGCTTGGCTGTAACTCGTTTAGCTTCATATTCACTCCCTGGTTCTCTGGCAGAGACAGATGGCGAGAGAAACGTTCGCCATCTCTTTCACGCACTGGTTTGCAGCAGCACTTACTATAAATGAGCCCATATAAAGCAACCATGAGTTGTATTTTCCCTAACAAGGCTGGAGGTCATAGGCAACTGGGCAAACATGCTTGAGTTTAGAATGTGAACCACCCTAACCTAAGTCTCTGTTAAGGAAGAAACATTAAATGGAAACCCAGAAAAGGAGGCTTTTCACTGATGGAGGGTGGGACATGGGACAAGGGAGAGCGGCTCAGCACTCAGCCAGCAGGCACGGTGTGGGAACCTTGATCAATATCACCAACCACAGAAGTTTAATCTCCATCTTTGTAAGGTAGGAAGTGGCTCCACAGCCACTTATTTGTGAGCGCAGAAGAAAATGGTGTACCTAAATGCCTGTTAAAATGCAAATCCAGGAAAAGAGGAGGCAGAAACGTAAATGTGTATCACTAAGTGAAAGAAGCCACTCCAGAGAGGCAACGCACTATAAGATTTCAACTATATGGCATTCTGGAAAAGGAAAAATTGCAGGCAGTAAGAACACTAGAGGTTGCCAGGAGTTCAGGTGTGGGATGGTGGTGAGGGAGGAATGGGTAGTGAGGCAGAGAAGAGGATTTTTAGGGCAGTGAAGCCACTTTGTATGATGCTATAATGGTGGATACATGTTATACATTTGTTC
The DNA here is from genome assembly GCF_049354715.1 of Callithrix jacchus. NCBI lineage: Eukaryota > Metazoa > Chordata > Mammalia > Primates > Cebidae > Callithrix > Callithrix jacchus. The sequence continues at coordinate 122,140,505 of NC_133508.1, forward strand.
AAATCCAGAGTGTATAACATCAAGAATGACAGTAATGTAAACTGTGGACGATGGGTGGTAACGATGTGCCAGTGCAGCCTCCTTGGTTGGATTGTAGCTAATATAACACTCTGGTGTGGGATGTTGTTAATGGCAGAGGCTGTGCACATGTGTGGGCAGCAGGGATATGAGAACTCTCTGTACCTGCCTTTCAATTTTGCTGTAAACCAAAAATTGCTCTAAAAAATAAAGTCTGTTTTTTGAAAAAGCAATTCCAACTCAGGTTCTTGTTTTTCTTTTACTAATTTATTAAATTTAAAAGTACATTCATGGGTTCCTAGTCTTCTCTTTTAAAAATCATGCTTTAATCACTAGTTATATAATCCCATCATCAAGATTAGCTACATAACTTGTGGGGCCCACTGAAAAATGAAAATGAGGGGTCCCTTGTTCAAGAAACACTAAGAATTTCAAGACTGATGGTGGACCATTAAGCTAAGCACAACGGTCTTTGAGAATGCACAGATTACATAGCCACAGAGCTGGCCTGCATGTCAGCAGTATCCAGAGTCTGGAATATCTCAAGTGGAAAGAAGAAAAGCAGAGGTGCTCAGTCAGCATCTGCATTAAGACATGAAACCACCGGTTTCCTGTTCCTGCGCCTATTGTCCTTCCTCAAGTGCCTGATACCAGAATGCTGTGCTTAGGGTTTAGCCTGTGAGGTCCTCATCACTCCTCACCCAAGAGCTACTTCATGCATGCTTTACAAACTGAAATTCTAGATATTTGGTAGAGAAAACCATAACCTCGTCGCAATATAGTAGGCTCCCCTTATCCACTGTCTGTGGTTTCAGTCACTAGAAATCAACCATTGGTCTGAAAATATTAAATGGAAAATTCCAGAAATAAATATTTGATAAGCTTTAAGTTGCCTGCCATTTGGAGTGTTGTGATGAAATCTCATGCTGTGTCATCCCATCCATTCTCACATGCATCCTCGCTTTGTCCAGCGTGTCCATTCTGAGACGCTCCCCATCCATTAGTCATCAGCATCATCTTCTACTGACATCTAACCATTGATATGTTCATGGCTCAATGATCCGGGACCACCTTCTGACATATCATCGGAAAGTCAGTAGTGGTCTAATGTTACATCACAGTGTCTGCGTCACTCACCTCACTTCATCTCATCACATACACATTTTATCATTTCACATCATAAGAAGGGTGAATACAGTATAGTAAGATATTTTGTAAGACCACATTTATATAACTTTTATTACAGTATAGTGTTGTTTTAATTGTTCTATTTTACTATTGTTAATACAGCATATTGTTATAATTGTTCTATTTTGTTATTGTTGTTAATCTCTCACTGTGCCTAATTTATAAGTTACACTTTATTTTAGATATGTATGTATGTATACGAAAAAACATAATGTATAAAGGTTGAGTATCCTTTATCCAAAATGCTTGGGACTAGATGTGTTTCAGCTTTTGGATTTTTTTCAGCTTTCAGAGTATTAACATATACATAATGAGATATCTTGGGAGTGGGATCCAAGTCTAAACATAAAATTCATTTATGTTTCATATATAGCCTATATACATAGCTTGAAGGCAATTTCATATACTATTTTAAATAATTTTGTGTATGAAACAAAGTTTTGACTGCACTCCATCACATGAGGTCAGTTGTGAAGCTTTCCACTTGTGGAGCCATGTTGGCACTCAAAGCTTCAGATTTTGGAGCATTTCAGCTTTTGGATTTTTGAATTAGGGATGCTTAACCTATGTGAGATTCAGTATTGTTCGGCATTTAAGGCCTCTACTGGTGGTCCTGAAACATATTCTCTGTGAACAAGGAGGGACTACGTGGTTAAAATGTTCAAACTTCAAGTGAAGCAAAGCAAAATAAAATTTGCCCAAGTTACAAGAAAATAAAGATGGAACTGATTTAGCAGTAAAATGAGGTCTATTCATCTAATGTTACTGCAATATGTGGCTGTCACAAGTGAATTGTTCAGATATCTGGAATCATATCGGCAAACATCACCGCTCTTGATATTGTCAAAAAACAACTCTGGCCAAGACCATGGTGGTAGTTTACTGAATATACCTTCCCAATGACTTTAGAAAGGCCCCTGAACATCAGTGACAGTGCTGGGCTATTTTTACTTGAAGGTCTACAGGGACAAGAGAGCAACTGGCTACCCCTAAATCAAAAGGCTGGGCTATTATGCTTTTCATAAACCCATGATTCCAAGCACGGGCTTCCACTGTACCCTTCTTAGAATTGTTGGGGTGTAGGTCCTCAGCAGGAGTGAGGGATAGTGCCTGGAACTGCATGAGGAGCTTTTCCTAACTACCCTCTCTCACTCTTTTGCATTCACCACTTTGAATCAGCAATGGGTTGAGAAGCAAGTGGGCCTGAATTTCATACATTCTGACAAGTTTGGTTAAGGGATTAGGCTCTTAGTAGAGGACTGAGGGTCTGTCTCACCCAGGGTGAAGGGCTGGGGCTTTGTGACAGCTTGTGCACTTCCTGGACCTTTTCTCTTCTAACAGGACTGAAAGCTGTGCCTCAGGCATTGAGGCTGCTTCCCCTTGCTGCTCCTCTATGGCTAGGTGTGAGCTTCTCAGGGCTGAACTGATCACTGCCTCCAGGACAGGGCTGGATGGGAAACTTTTGTACACTTAAAGTTCTAACTAAAACAAAGTTCACCAGAAGTGTGTGGTGAGCTCTTTATAAAATAAAAATCTTCCTGGCTGGTCCAGATGAATTAGATTTGTGCATTTGTAGACTACGTAACTAAGGCATTTTTTTGAAGAGCTAATAGTTATTACGCATTTAGGAATCATGCCCTTTTCCATGCACTTTATATTTGACTTATTTAATCCTCATAATCCCCCCATTTTATGGATGAGGAAATCCATGCGTGGTGTGACCTGTTCAAGGAGACTCAGGTTGTAGTAGGAGGAGGACAGCTGAGGCAGACAGGTTGCAGAAGCAAAGTTGTTCATATCTGGATCATTCCATGGTTCCATGGAAACTTGCAAACATGGTAGAAAATCAAAGGGAAACAATAGCTCAGAAATGAATTCAATGCCAGGCTCTGCATGAATTACATGACTTAAGTGCCAGTCTTGGTTAAGGTTTATCATCACTTAGAGCAAGAAAGTAACTTGTTCAAGGCCTGAAAGTTAAGCTGGATTTTTGTTTATTTGTTTTGTTTTGTTTGAGACAGAGTCTTGCTTTGTCACCCAGACTGGAGTGCAGTGGCACCATCTCAGCTCACTGCAACCTCCGCCTCCCAGGCTCAGGCAATTCTCCTGCCTCAGCCTCCTGATTAGTTGGGATTACAGAGTACCACCATCTGTTAGAGGCCCAGCTAATTTTTGTATTTTTAGTAGAGATGGGGTTTCACCATGTTGGCCAGGCTGGTCTTGAACTCCTGACCTCATGATGCATCCACCTCAGCCTCCCAAAGTGCTGGGGTTAGAGGCATGAGCCACTGTGCTCAGCCGTTAAGCTGGAATTTTAACTCAAGTCTGTCTAGATGTCTCTTATGCTCACACTCTCTCTTACCACCGCAAGTGAACAAGCTTCAAGTTGTTGCATATGGTTTGAGCTGTGTCACCACTAGCCAAGGAAGTGAATTCAAGGGTTGGAGATACCAGAATGAAACCAGCAGGCAGAAAGAATGTGTCTCCTAACTTTCACAGAGAACTCTCCAAGGAGACTAATAATAAGAGAGAAAATAATTTATCCCAGATACATCTATTAGCAGAATTATAAGACAATATTGTTCAATAAAATCCAAAGAGACAATACAGTTGGTAAAGTGACAATTGTTTAACATTATTAAAAAGGGAGAAAACAATGTTTGCTATAGATGTGGGGTAACCCTGAAAAAACATTTTTCTTCTTAAAATGGTTTTGTCCAGCTGGAGAGAAAGAAATAAAACATGAAAGCCAATAAAAGAATACTAAGAGCATGAAAGCTCATCATTAATCTTCTATTTAAATGGCAGTCACAGCTGCACAATAAGTGAAATCCTTTTAATAGCAATTCTTGGGCCAGGCACGGTGACTCACGCCTGTAATCCCAACACTTTGAGAGGCCAAGGTGGGCTGATCACAAAGTCAGGAGATTGAGACCATCCTGGCCAACATGGTGAAACCCAGTCTCTACTAAAAAAAATACTAAAAATTAGGCGACGTGGTGGTGTGCTCCTGTAGTTCCAGCTATTCAGAAGGCTAAGGCAGGGAAATTGCTTGAACCCAAGAGGCAGAGGTTGCGGTGAGCCAAGATCGAACCACTGCACTCCAGCCTGGGCAACAGTGCCAGACTCCCTCTAAAAAAAAAAAAAAAAAGAAAAAAATAGCAATTATTTTCAGAGACAAAACTAAGTATACAATAAACTCAGAAGTTAACAAGTGGTCCAATTACATATCTGATTGTGGAGTCATGCAAATTACCCCCAAGTCACAAGTTTAATGGTGTCTTGGTTTAAAAATCAAACATAACTCTTCACATATTTTGCAAAAAAGAAAATTTAAAATAATTTTTAGCCAAGTTTTATGTGTGTAGATATGAGTCATTTACTCTCTTAAACTTTAATGGTATTAACTGCATGATTTTTCCCTTCCTAGATTTGATACAGGCATATGAAATGGAGGTGGAGCAAGGAGGGGGAAGGTGACAGGAGGAGGAAAACTGGGTAGGGGATTGTGGGGAGAGAAGACTGACGCCAAGGAGAAAGAGGAAGAGCCCTGGAAGGGGGGTCCTGCCTAATTCAGATTCTCCTCTTTACCAATAACTTTTAAATAGCTGACCACTGAGATAGCTCGAGTATGAAATAAGTCTATGCATGAAGTGATCTTCATCTCTCAAGGTATCATCATAAATATTTATTGAATAACTTCTATATCCTAGCCTCTGTATCTTCTTCACTGCTTTTACGAAATTGGGAAATCCCTTTTGGAGACCAAGTAGTTAAGAGAGATGTGATCTGAATTTTTCACTAGGAAGTTGTTTAGAGATACTGCATAAAATAGTACTAGTGCCATATGGAATGATAAAAATAAATTTATTTAGAGAAAATATACCATATTTCTTGGCTAGACAAAGGTAAATACCCAACACAGTGGAGTTCAATTGTTAAAATGAGTGACCACTGCTACAGGTCACTTCCACATGTCGTGTGTGTACAAATGACCATCAGCACAGCGATGAGGCAGCCAAATGATTCCATTTCCTACTCATCCCACTGGCTATGCCAACAGTTGCTTCATATCATGCTGAAGAAAACCCAGAGGAAAACAGGCCAAGAAAAGCCCACTGCATGAGCATGAGGCCTTTTTGTTTATTTAAGGGTGATCTTTTTTTTTTTTTTTTAAGACAGAGTCTCACTCTGTCACCCAGGCTGGAGGACACTGGCACAATCACAGCTCACAGTAGCCTCAACCTCTAGGGCTAAGGTGATTCTCCTACTTCATCTTCCCAAGTAGCTGGGACTACAGATGTCTGCTACCACACCTGGCTAATTTTTGAATTTTTTGTAGAGATGGGGTTTTGCCATGTTGCCCAGGATGGTCTCAAACTCCTGAGCTCAAATGATCTGCCTGCCTAGGCTTCCCAAAGTGCTGGGATTACAGGTGTGAGCCACTATGCCTGGCCAAGGGTGATGTTTAAACGGCTTAATAGTTCACCAGCTTGGAGTCTCTAGATTGGTATTACAACCAACTTCATTTCTGTACAAATCATGAATTAACAAATGTCTTCAAACCGAAGAATCACCTTTAAAACAAATCCTTATTTGACAATAAACACACATACTTATGACATGGCCTTAAACACTACTGCTTTTGCACACTCTGAAATGTGATCTTTTCCATTCCAAGATCATGTCATAGATTAACAACTAATAGAGAATTTTATTATTGCTGTTCAATTGCACTAATGCCCAGTAGTAGCCTATGGTCCATTCTTTATCATTCAATTTATAAAAAGTAAAGCTGGAACTTCGGTCATGGTCAGCTGGCTAACCACAAGTCCTCTTTCCCACTCCACAGTAAATAAGAGAGTTATTTTGGAAATGCTGGTCCAAGTCATTTGGAGTTCCTCTGCCCAGCCACTGAATAAGGAGGCCTGAACTTTAATCATCTTTAGCAGAAGAACTTTAGTTAATAAGTATCAAGTGATCATCACTTCTTTTCCTGTAACAGAAAGGGAAAGGAGAAAACACAATAATTTAAAATCCTTGAGGAGCAATAGGAATACTCTGTATTCTAGGCTCACATGATTATAGACATGTTGACTGAAACATATAAGAGGAAGAAAAATTAAGACAGGCAATGTATTCTGATTATTTACCAATGTTCGGAATAAATAAGTAAATAAATAATGAAGAAGGACAATGTACGCTGTTTGAAGTTTGAGTAGATGCTTTGGAAACACTGTGAGGAGTCACCTGTCTCTTGAGAACCTCCGTGACCCCAGGGAGGGGAACATCGTACACTGGGGCCTCTTGGCTAAGGGAAAGGGGATAGAGAGGATTAGGACAAATGTCTATTGCATGTGAAGCTTAAAACCTAGGTGACAAGTTGACAGGTGCAGCAAACCACCATGGCACATGTATGCCTATGTAACAAACCTGCATGTTCAGCACATGTATCCCAGAACTTAATGTAAAATTTTTTTAAAAAGAAAAACATGTCACATTTATGTTTTACTCAATGAGTATATCGGTTTGATTCTGGAAAAAAAATACCTTCATGTCCCTTCGCTAACAGAACCTTGTCAATGACTAGAACAGCCAATTTTCCTCCTTCACTGCAGTAGAGGAAGAGAAGGGTTAATTCTGCATCTGTTCAACCAAGCATCTCTCTTCAAAGAACCACATCATTTTAAAACTGGAAGATGTTTCAGAGGTCATCTGGTCCATCCTAGAGGTTTAGGAGAGGTCACAGGACACACTTGGTTAAAGGCAGTGTCCAGAATGAAAAACCCAGGTGTTCTGATGCTCAGGCTAGAGGCTCTGAGGATCAAATGTGTGCTGGTTGTTGGATTGTTCTGTTGAAGAGGAGTGGCCACAGCCATCCTCTGCAGAAAGTAGCATTGGGATAGCAGGTGTCATTTGTCATGGTCACCAGACAGGGGCATAGAGACCAATCTTTGCAGCACTGAATTTTTATATTCATCTTTACCTTCCACATTCACAGCCTTCTTCAATTTCAGTCCATTCTTCTGTTCCTAGCTTTTATTTTATTTTTTAAAAAGTCAGGGTCCCACTACATTGCCCATGCTCAAAATCCTGAGCTCAAGTGATCCTCCTGCCCTGGCCTCCCAAAATGCTGGGATTACAGGCATGAGCCACCGTACCCAGCCCCATTCCTAGCATTTAAACACATCAAGCTCTATTTACTTTTTGATGGAGTCAAAGCCATTGCTTTTTCTCAAGGTCCCATTACAATCCATTTCCTTCCATCAGGGCCTATGCCCTTCATTCACTCTGCAGGGTCCTGGGATCTAGGCTTTGGTCTGATGATTCCATTGAAACTGTTATAGCTGACTTCATCCAGGACCATCATTTGGCCAAACATAGTTACAGCTATTTATGTCTTTATTCTTTGATATCCTCTTTTTCAAACTTTCATCATCCTCGTTCTTCAGCTGATCTCCTTGGTGGATTTTCTCGTTCCCTCGAATTCTTTCATTCTTCTTGAGGAGCAGACCCTCTGTCTCATCATGCATCTTTGTAACAACCCTCAGCACACCTTAGGGTAAACTGTCTGCTGCTATTGCTCCTTATGTCTCACCACTCAGATCCAATCTGACCCAAAAATCTTCAGGTCCACACCTTAAATATTTCACTTGTTCCATAGGGCTGCATGAGAAAACATTTAACAACCTCCCAGGACTTCGTGTGTCACAAACACCAAAGACCTATCAGCTATGTTTTAGAATTCATGACTACATTTTCCAATGAAATTTTTACCCCTTATAGTAAGAAAGAAATTTTGAGAGACTTTCCTTATACAAGGTACCTCCTAGGAGGCAACTGCCTATTAAGAAAATTAATTTCCTTTATCCCAGCTTTCATAGCAACGATTTAGTGCTCTGAGAAAATAAGGTGTGGTTCTGAAAACAGCTCTTCTCAGATCTCATTTTCTATTTACCAGACATCCCCTCGATCTGCTCAGTCATATCATTGTAAGTCCCAAGATGCTATATGAATTGATTAACAGAAAAATACATCCTGTGGTTTTAAATAGCAATTATGTTCTCCTAGCTTCCTTCAGGAATATGGGTTAGAGAATCTTTCCAAAAAGAAAAAACATGCGTAGGGTTTACTTTTAGTGACAAACTGGCACCCCTGACTTCAGATGAAAGCAAACATAGGCACATCAAAAAAAATAGTCTTCACCTGACCCCCATTCTAGTCCACAAATCACTATGCAATACACTTTGTCCACTGAGGTCTAGAACATTTCCCTACGTATCCTGATGAACAGCAGGCAAAGCACAGCTGGGCAAGGAAGTGTGCATTGCTAACCAAGCACTTGGACAGCCTCCTCGCAGGGAGGCTTCCTGCTCTGATCAAGAAAGGTTGCTTGAACCACATGCTGTGAAAAGAGAAAATGCCTCTGACATTCCCAGAGTTCCACCTCTAAAAATAAGAGCTTTGGCCTCTCACTTGGGCCACTTAAGAGTTCAGCCTCTTGACTTTAGGGACACAATTTATGCCTTCTCTTACTAGTCTTATAGTATTCCTAAGAGATTACAATCACATCATGTAGCTTTCTACACAACCCTGTTGTAGAAGAAACAATTCATTTCTAAAGCCAATTTTAGTGGGAGGAAAGAAGAGAAAGATGAATTCTTTCCCACTATTGCAGGGGCTTTTTCTTAAGGAACAGAGCAGCCCACTACAGAAGCGTGGAGCTTAAACATGATACTGACCTCTTCCGACAGCAGATGCAGTACAGGAAGGCTGAGGACTCTTTCTGATACTCTTCTTTGCTACTGCATTCCTTCAGGAATTCCTGCAAATCCGTTTCCGGAAACCCATTCTGTTGGAATTTCTTTAGAAAGTACACAATGTTGTTACCTTATTTATAGAGCATGAGAAATTGCTCTTTTGTCAACAAACCAAGCCCACCTTTACTAAAATAAAACTCTCCCACATTGCTATCTCAGATTCAAGAACCGATATTAACAATGATGAATCAATCTGTCAGTCCCAGAACACCAAGCCAGGGCCACTGTGGGAACAGAGAACAATCTGGAGGAAAACTTCGGAAAGAAAGCAGAGGAGAGCCAGGGAGAGGTTTGTTTTAAAAAGGTAATGAAGGAAATAATCAAAAGTCAAAAGTCTAGTCTGCATACAATGGCTCATGCCTGTAATCCCAGCACTTTGGGAAGACAAGGAAAGAGGATTTCTTGATCCCAGGGGTTTGAGAGCAGCCTGGGCAAGATGGTGAGACCCCATCTCTACAAAAAATACAAAAATTATCTGGGTATGGTGGTGTGCATCTGTAGTCCCAGCTACTTTGGAGGCTGAGACAGAAGAATTGACTGAGCCCAGGAGTTGGAGGCTATATTGAGGTAGGATCACACCACTGTCCTTTAGCCTGAGCAACAGAGCAAGACCCTCTCTCTTAAAAAAATGTCTTAAGCTTTAATGCTAACAGCAAGACTAGATAAGACCTCCCAACTCCACATACACATTGGTAATGAAGACTCTGCCTGGGAAGTAATCACTATTTCCTCTACTTTAATGGAAGTTGGTCACTTAGTGGGACAGAAGACAGTAGATTTTTCCAAGCAGACACAAAGACTCCCTCCCCTCATGCTTAATAAGACAACCCACTTCAACACTGAGGCTCCCCTGCCCCTCTGTAGCAGGATTGTGCACCTCTTCCTTCTCCATGCAAGCCCTGCTGCGAGAGCCAACTACCATTCCCACTTGAACCTTATCTCCCCACACTCAAAAGGCATTCAGGAGTTCTCCCAATGGACTGGCTTTCTTTTGCATTATTCTGAAAAAGTGGTTAAGCAAAAAACAGCCCTGACAAAGGCAGGCACCCATGGTTTTTCAGTCACTGACCCTGAAGCAGGGTTTTCTAAGCATGACCATCTGCTGTGAAGATGATACCAGCACCCAAATCAGTTAAATGGGCCTAGTCTGAAAGGATACAGAACCTATCAGGTAGCTTAAGAAAGTAGGAAGCTAGGGTGGGCACAGTGGCTCACACCTGCAATCCCAGCACTTTGGCAAGCCAAGATGGGCAGATCATGAGGTCAGGAGTTCAAGACCAGCCTGACCAAGACAGTGAAACCCTGTCTCCACTAAAAATACAAAAAAAAAATAGCGGGGTATGGTGGCTGGCGCCTGTGATCCCAGCTACTCAGGAGGCTGAGGCAGGAGAATCGCTTGAACCTGGGAAGCAGAGGTTGCAGTGAGCAGAGATTGTGCCATTGCACTCCAGCCTGGGCAACAGAGTGAGACTCCAAAAAAGGAAAGGGAAGAGAGGGGAAGGGAAGGGAAGGAAGGGAAGGAAGGGAAGGAAGGAAGGAAGGGAAGGAAGGGAAGGAAGGGGAGGGGAGGGGAAGGAAGGGGAGAGGAGGGGAAGGAAGGGGAGGGGAAGAGAAGGGAAGCGGGGGAGGGGAGGGGAGGAGAGGGGAGGGGAGGGAGAAGCTAAACAGTCACAAAAGCCTTAGTTTTCAAAATGTAAAGGAAACCTATGCCATGACAGTAGCCATATCATCCAGTGTGAGTTGTAGCAATATCTGAGAGTTGTCAGGGTGCCAGTCATCTCTCATCCCTGAAACTCATGACTCTATCCTAAGTTTCAGGTAGCCACACTGGCAGGTTTATCTGTCAGGGCTGAGACCAGCAGCCCGACTACCTGACTCACCCCATTCCACCCATCCTTACCCCATTCCCGTTCTGTTTCCCACCACCCCTCCAAACCGATCCACCCTGCTGTGGGTAACAGGGACAATGTCCTAAAATTCATCTCCAGCCTTTAAAAAGTCTACCTTAAAATCTGAACTGTAATATTTTAAGTACGTTTTTAAAATGTGGTATTTTTCTATAATCTATAAAGAATTTGCAGTAATTTTTTTTGGCAGCAAATATTGATAATTACCTTAATGGTGTCATAAGAATCTGTAATAAGTGCAATAAAAAGGCTGAGAATCATATATATAAAAAGGCTGATAAAGGAATATAAATACAGACGACTGAACAGCCACACCAAGATGCTCTTCTGCTGGATTTGGGCAAAGGTTGCAAACATGTCATCACCATTGACCAGAGAAAACAGACACTCAGCAACTGTGTTCAGATTTTCAAACTGTTGGGAGAAATAAAAATTAGGTTCTGAAATAGAGTATTCTAAAAAGTCGACGGTATCCAGTTAGCTTGTTTTGTTAACATTGTTTTTGTCATTTGTAGTAGTGGTAACTTAATTATTTTAAGATGCTAGACCGCCACAAGAAGTAGGAAAACATCATTCAAAAATCCCCTCTGGGCTAGGCACAGTGGCTCATGCCTATAATCCCAGCACTTTGAGAGGCCAAGGTTGGAGGATCACTTGAACCCAGGAGTTTGAGACAAGCCTGGGCAAGATGACAAGACCCGATCTCTACAAAAAATACAAAAATCATCTGGGCATGGTGGTGCGCCTGTAGTCCCAGCGTTCGGGAGGCTTGGGAGGGAGAATCTCGAGTCCAGGAGGTTCAGGGTCCAGTGAGCCAACGCTGTGCTACTACACTGCAGCCTGGGGGACAGAGCAAGACCCTGTCTCTTTAAAACATACACACACACACATACATACACACACACATACACACACACACACACACACACACACCCCTCTCTATACTCTCAAAGTTAATCTCTCGACAATTCCCTCAGCTTTCCCTGATGTATTTTTTTATATATTTGTGGTCATATCATCTAACAATTTAGATCCCAGTTTTTCTCCTAATTAACATAAGCATCTTCTTATGTTTTCTATACTTAGAGAGCATTTGTGAGGTTTTTGTTTTATTTATTTATTTTTTTTTTTGAGATGGAGTCTCATTCTGCTGCCCAGGCTGGAGTGCAGTGCAATCCCAGCTCACTGCAACCTCTGCCTCCGATGTTCAAGTGATTCTCATACTTCACCCTCCCAAACAGATGGGACTACAGGTGTGTGCCACCAAGCCCGCCTAATTTTCGTATTTTTAGTAGAGATAGGGTTTCACCATGTTGGCCAGGCTGGTCTCAAATTCTTGGCCTCAGGTGATCCACCCACCTCGGCCTCCCAGAATGCTTGGATTACAGGCATGAGCCATGGCACCCCGCTGACATTTGTTATATAACACACCATTCCTTGGAAATGCCAACAAAACTTTCCACCACCCTAACCAGAAAAATGAGCCTTTTTTCTAAATTGCCCTATTTCTGTCAATGATTCCAATCTCCTACCAAAGAACCAGTCCGAAATAATTAAGTCCTTAGAACTCTGTGTTGAACTGATTACTCTTCTCCCTTTCAGTCTTCTAAGGCCTGTCCATTCCTATCACATTTCTCCGATCTGCCCTTTCTACTCTACTGTGATGTCAACATGAATTTCTGAATTATTACAGAAACTTCCAAGGAAGTCTCTTTTACTCTAATCTCTTCACTTTTCCCAGTTGAAGCTGCAGGGAAACCTGTACTTGAAGAAGATGGCTTTCAGGTAATTTCTCTCTTGTGAGATTATACAAAGTCTGGGTGCAAAATAAAAGCCCAAACCAAGAAGGTTGTAGTAAGTTCCTCCTTCATACAGCCTCATCACATCTCATCCTTGTCAATTTTTCTTTTTCTCTGAGACTGAGTCTCACTCTGTCGCCCAGGCTGGAGTGCAATGGTATGGTCTTGGCTCACTGCAACCTCTGCCCCCAGGGTTCAAGTGATTCTCCTGCCTCAGCCTTCTGAGTAGCTGGGACTGAAGGCGCCCACCACCACACCCAGCTAATTTTTGTATTTTTAGTAGAGACAGGGTTTCACCATGTTGGCCAGGTTGGTCTCAAACTTCTGACCTTGTGATCTGCCTGCCTCAGCCTCCCAAAGTGCTGGGATTACAGGCATGAGCCTCCATGTCCGGCCTCCTCCTTGTCAATATTAACATGCTGTGCTTATCTCCTCCAATACCAGGCCCATCCCTACATTTTTCCCTCATGGAATTTATTCTCCTCACCTGCTATATCCTTCTCTTCTCTGTGTCCAGTTAAGCTAATGTTCAAGAGTTAATTCGGAGTGTACTTCAAGACAGAGTGCCCTGGCATCTCTAGTCCTTTCTCTGCACTCCATATCGGTAACAATCACAGAATGAACTACGGATGGTCCTCTAATTATTTTTATGCACACTTCCCTGTCCTGCAACTAGATAAAAATATCACGCCTTACACTACCAGCCAAGCCATGTGGTTGGACCAGGCAAGCCAAACTGGTGGCCAAGGGAGAGGGTCCACAAATGCACCCCAAACAAGGATCCCACTCATGGCTTTGCTGCATCAGCAAAAACTCTGAAGAACTCAAGTCCTTCTCCATAAAGACCTAGAGGAAATATCCAATTGAACAAATCACTTAACAATATGTAGATTATTTAACAGTAAAATAGGGGTTTCCAGAGTAAATATTTTCCATACCCTACACTAGCCTTGAAACACTGAAGTTAAAGCTTAAAAGATTGACACTAAAGTTGGTTTCTATGGATGTCAATTAGAACTCTGACAGCACCATTAATCATTCATATTTCTCAGTTTCTTTTGGAATCCAGTCAACTCCTTTCTCTAGTTGCAACCCCTAAGTCCAAGCACAACTGTCTGTGCTTCAGGTTTCAACTGCAAATAGCTAGTTGGTCAGTACATGTCATATTCATTTCTTAATTTTCTGTTTAGTTACTTATCAGGCTAGACACAATATCTGTCTCGACGTTAACATTATTCATAACCATTTTACTTCCTCCTCCTCTTGTAAACATGAGAATTATTTTAACACACCGAAGAGTTAAAACAGAGACCCAGTCAATTTTAGGTGTTTGGTAACACCCTGCCATTTTGTACAAGTGGCTGTGACCCAGAGTCTGTTTCAGTGGCCAAATGCCATAGTAGAATTGAGCTTAAAAATACTCAAGGTCCTAATGTGCTTCCAGTCTAGAAGGACCACGTTTGTAGGGCATTCCTTTGGTTTTTGAGAGATCACAGCCCCTGGAAAGCAGGTATTACACACACACACACACACACACTCTCTCTCTCTCTCTCTCTCTCTCTCTCTCTCTCTCTCTCTCTCCCTCTCTCTCCCCCCCGCCCATTGCTTTTTGTTTGTTCAACAAACTTGTTGAGCACCTACCATGGTCTATGTACTAAGCTGGAGCCTGGGAATGTAAAGAGAAATAAGCCATAGCTCCTGCCCTCCAAGAACTTGGTCTATAAGAACCTAGCAATGTTGGGTGCACAGTAGATATTTAATACATATTAAATGGCTATTTCCATAAACAGTCCCCACAGGTTCTCTGGGACCACAGCAAGAACTCAACCATTCATTTCACAAAGAGTAATTTTGCAGTTGGGCCAAAAACATTTCATTTCAATAAAAACATAACCTGCAATGGCTTATGTCAGAGAATGACATAAATATTTGCTTTAAGAGCTGATGCCAAGAATCTCAGGCAAACTTTAGGCAAAATGTTTTAGCTGGCTAATGGTTCTTTGGAATGAGAGGTACTTGACTAAAACAAGAGGCCTTGGAAGAAGGAAAATGTAATGCAGAGTCTGCTGAACTTTGACCCATGGCATCAGCAAAGTCCAACAATTTTTCAAGCCTTGGTCTTCTCATTTGTAAAATGGGGACAAAGCAAGGCTATGAGTTATTCCTCATAGACCAAAAAAGTCCTCTGGAAATGTAAAAGCCACATTAGAGTAATGTTTAATAATTCAAGATTTGGTTTGGAAGAACATTAACAGTCTGTCTCTCGCCCTTGGTGTCCAGACATTTTGAAAGGGCATTGTGCCAAAGTGCATTAGTGCTGGGAACACACATCAGCAGGATACTTTTTGTATCTTGAATCCCTTACCATTGAGCCCCTGAAATCAGATGCCTAACAGGAAGACAGGAAGCTGATGTGTTATGAGACCCCAGCTATCAGCCAAATAGTAGTATAGAATTACAGTTTTCCTGATGTCTCTTTTCAGTTGTTTTGTTTTAAAGAAAGAATTAGCTTTCACAATAAAGATTGCTATGATTCTAAAAATCCTACAAAAATGCCTGCTTGGAATGCTCAGCTTTTCAAGGCTTCAGGTAATCCTGAAAGTCCTCTGATTCAGACACTGGCAAACCCTGAACATGCTGACAGCTTGGATTAATTTGGGGGTAAGGATGCAAGGGGCATCCTGAATTCTAACTTCAGATTCAAAGAGGCAGCAATATGGAGAAGAAAAACACAAAATTCCAAAACCAGGCTAACGTTTTCTTTCTCTCCCCTGACTTGTACATTCAGTGAATTAACTCAACTGTGCATTTCCCCAATATATCAGCCTGGTGAGAGATACCGTAAACAGACCTACAGACAACCCTACAGACATCCCCTATCCCTCCACTCCTCTGGAGGGGGTGGGGGCTGGGGCGGTGGTAAAGGGAAAGCTGATATTAAGTGACAGACATAAGTCTAGAGCTGCAATGTCCATAATGGTAGTCACCAGCCACGTGTGGCTAGCCAGCATCCAATAGGTAGCTAGACCAAATTGAGGTGTGCCGTGAGGATAAAAGATCTACCAGATCAAAAAGACTAGTATGAAGGAATGTAAAATATTTCAATATTTGATAATGAATACATGCTGAAATAATGTTTTAGGTATATTAGGCTTAAAATATATCATTGAAATTAATTTCATCAGTTTCTTATTTCTTAATGTGGATATTAGAAAATTTTACAGTATAGGCAAGGCTCTCAGTTATAGCCCAGATTGCATTGTTCTGGACAGTGCTGGTTCAGAACATCCCAATTTCACCTGGATCCTTTGAAAGGACAAAATTGAACATATGGAAATGCAGTCAGGCTCACAAAACAAGTAACCTCATTTTCCACGAGGTGACCTTGACATCATTGAGAGAATGAGAGTGACAACATGGCTGTCCAATCACGGTTGATCTCCAAGTACAAGGCTGTTTCTTGTCAGACTAAATGCTCTCCTACAATTATCTGTTTTAGATAATACCAAGAAAAGCCTTACAGACAGAGTATGGATCAAAGCACAGGTACTGGAGTCAGGCTGACCTGGGTTTGAATCCCATCTCTGCCATTTTCTAGCTGGATAATCTCAGGAATATTATTTAATATATTAAGATGCCTATTTTCTGTGAAAGGATCATCAGATTTCCTCACAGAGAAGGGGAGTGAAGGGTTAACACAGCAAGGGATATGAAGAATCCTGGGCACCATGCCTAACAGACAGCATTTGAGAATGGCAGCCATCTAGTAAAATTCGAGCAACCTTATCTGAGCACCTTCCAGAATAATGATGAGGTAGGGGAGATGGGGGTGGGGTACAAAGGAGATGGGACCACTTGTCCAGAGACCTTGGGGTCAGTGAATTAAAGCCAAATCCTCAGGCACAGTATTTATTCCACACAGTACAACACTGCCCTCTAGTGACAAAGAGGTGGAAAAACTTTCAGAGCATGAGGCAAGTAAGGAAGAAAAAATATATTTTTCCAGGCTCTGACAGTAAGTTCTCCAAATCTGAGATATCACAGCAAAGAATAATTTTTTTCTCATGAGTCACCTTTAAAGCAGTGACATGGAATTTGAAGAGCAATAATATTACCAGGATTTACTACTAACCCAGAGGTTGTCACTTCGTTAATTATATAATACCTCAAATAGGAAAAACAGTAATTCTCTCTAGACATATTAAATGTGACACTTGAAAAGGAGAAAGTCTGACTGTGCCCGGTTACCTGGCATTATTCTGATAGGACGGCTATCAGAATAATAAATAATAACAAAGCGTAAGCTATACATTAATAACAAAGAGTAAGCTATGCATTAATCTTAAACCTTCTGATAGAAGAGTAAGCTATGCATTAATCTTACGTATAACTTACTCTTCGTTAACAGTTTGTAAACCAGATTTGATCATACGTTCTTTGGCCAATGGTATTAACAAGGTCAGAACTTAAGGCTTACTGCTATACAAACTTGGAAACAACACTTGCCATTTTTAACCTCTTCTCCTTGCAGAGCATCTAAGTGAGGAAAACAGTACCCTGGGCTGTTGGGGGGAGTAAGTAAGAAAGAAAACAGAAAAGCCCAGCAGAGTGTCTAACACACAAGCCGTAAGTGTGAGCTGCTGCTATTTTCGTTATTTCTATTGTTCCAACTGCCACAGGCCCATGGAGGAAAAGCCATGGAATGAAATAACTCCTTTTACTTTTTTGGGTTAAAAACAAGGTTTACCTACTTTCATTTCCTGATGTATCTACCAATCAAATATATCATTTTATAACAAGAACATCTTAGCATAACTTTGATGTCCCTGAGATTATAATGCTAACTGAAGTTTGGTAATAGTTTAGAATTCAGATACTGATCTTTAATAAGGCACAAAGATGATGCTGTAACCAAAACCATCTGCAGAGACAAGACATGTCACCATTTCAACCATAAATCTACTATGGTTTTTCCAGGCAGTCTCTGCCCATCTTCAGTCTTCTCAATTAACTTGGATGAAAAACATAATACTTAAAATTGGAAATTTTTAATAGGAATTTTCCTCACTTAATTTTCATTTTCAATATAGTGATCTCATCTCCAAACATTTCCCATTTGATGATCACTGGGTAACTATGTGACCCCTTAAGCCAGCCCCAGACAACTATAATCCATGCTTTCTAGTCTTGCACAGTTCTTGGTTCAATATCCTATAGTCACTTCTATATCCTGAAAAGGAAAAAAAGAAAAACTGATAAAAAGATATGTGCTTACTGATGTCAAGGGTACGTGATAGAGAAGATTAAAAAGCCTGTAAGTGCTAGAAACCCATGATCAAGAGTGCCATGTGCCCATGTGCAGAAGGAAGAATTTGTGCTGCATACCTTGTCATGGTACGGTCCTAAGACAATCCAGCCACAGAATGTGTAACCCAGATAAATCATACCAGCACAAGCACAAAACCGAAGAACTTTTGGCAGTGAGGCCTGCATTGTTAAAATCAGCACCTGAAAAAAAAGAATTAACAGGACGGATGAAATGGAAAAGTAGCTATTAGACCTCAAAGAATAAATGAGTCTCAAGTGCACTGGCACTGCCCAGTGCCACATCCTTACGTTATATGCCTGGAAATAACCCAGGTATCTGATGACTCCAACCCAAACCAAGAGTGTAGAGGTTCCAAGCAAAATGCTGCACAGATCATAGTTTGTGAGATTCTAAGGAATGAAAACATAAATGAATAAATGAACAAGAAAACGAGACAAATGAGTAAAATATTTGATTCCACTTAGCTTATTAACCTTACTTTAAACCAATTTATGAGAAAAGAACTATTTGCCTCCCTATAGGTGATAGTAAGAGTTCTTTAAAGAAGAAAAACAGAGAGTATAATTCCAAATTTGTTTCTCATTTTCTTTTAGTATTTCAATTAGTTGAACTAAATTTTTTTTCCTAGTAATACTCTGAAATAGAAATCGCATTTATCACTGACGTAGACATTCGAGGACATAAATTAATGGTATTTGTTAAGTATCAAACAATACAATTCAGCTGCTTTTGAAAGAAAATTCCAACATGATTTGCTAACATGGTTCCTGCTCTCAGGAAAATCTAGGGCTAGTAGAAAAGACAAAACACAAACCTGATTCTCATATAATATGCTAAATGTAGTGAAAGACAGCACAGAGGGACCACCACAGACTCCACCCCAGAGCAAAGATGGGCCTGCAGGACAGGCTGGGAGGAAGCGTCACAGGTCAATGGACACAGGCTGAACAAAGGCACAATGCTGACAAGCCCTTCTAGAGGGACAGGGTTAGAGCGGAGGCAGGAGCGGGAGGCAGAGCTGGATGGTGATGACCCCAGGGGCCATGCTGAGGGAGGCCGCTTCATCCCGAAGCAGGCCCTAAGAGGTAGAAAGAATGATAACAGCCAGATAGACACTTCCAGAAAAGTCCCTGTGTAAACGGATCTCAGGGATATGAAACGGAAGATGGGAAAGCGGGTGAGGAGTCTATGGCCACAGTTGGCCAAAGAGTAAGAGGCCTGAAGAAAGCCAGAGGGAGCTGGGTTGGGGCAGAGTGGGTGTGTCAGGGTTAGGAGCTAAGGCTGGAGGGACCTCTGGCAAACAGCAGGGAGTGGACAGAAAAACAGTGCGGTGAAGTAGTCGTCGAGGCTTAGTTAGGAGATCAAATCAACTAAGTTGTACAAAGGACCAGGCTGTAGCAGCCACACTGACATTCCTGCCCTCACCCCATCTGTCGGAGCACCCAATGGTCACAAATCCTCCCTGCAGGCTCTTGGCATGCAGGTTCAGGGAAGGGACTGGTTTATGGGTAAGCCACTCCTTTTGCAACTTAAAAAGAAAAAGAGGCCCAAATAACCAGTGTTCTCAAGTTTAGTCACTATTCTGCAGCTGTCGCCAAGTTTTGTTCCACGGCTTCCTACTTTCCCTTCACGAGGAACCAATCCAGGAGAGGCCTCGCTTGTACTGTTGTGAGACAAGGGAAGACAGAGAATCAAGTGGTCTCCAAAGGATCGTATGTCCTAAGATGCCTGTGGCCATGCGGGAGAAGAAGAAGAAAGTAAGACTTTAGATGGGCTTCCCTCACCTTTGCTTTGATTTCCATTTTTAATATGGAGCCAACGATTGTCATCAGGTCGCTGATAATCACCAGGACATACCAGCCGTTGATGAACTCCCACTGGTCGGCATCACACACACGCCGCTTGTACTTCTCCAGGAAGAAATTTAGAAATCTCTAGGGCAAACATTTAAAGAAGTGTTTCTTGTAAACCATGTTGCCCTCTGGAAGGAGAAGGCAAGTGCAAAACAGTGCTTTCACCTGTAAAAGGACATGGTATTGCGTTTCCAGCTCGCCAGATCTACCTCAAAGGTGGAAGTTACAGCACATACTTTCCCCCGTAAACTGAGTAACCATTCAATTGTCTGTGAAGTTACCTCAAACATGGAATACGTATGCTCTAACTCCAGCAGGCTCCTGTCATAACTAGAACACAGTACGTTCCAAATACTCTTCATATTATCAACACGTTCATTCCAGTGACAACCCAATGAACCAGGTTCTGACAGGTCTATCATCCAGAGGAGGGAACTGAGGCACCAAGAGGCTAAGCCAGGATCCAAGACCAGAAAGGCCGGCTGCAGAGCTCATGCTCTGAATATAAGTCCCCTCACCTTGGCAGGGACAGGACCTTAACTTTGCATTCAGAACATAAAGGCGATCGGGGAGCATTTAAGAGAGGTGGATATTTACAAAGGACATTGACAAAGGTCAGGATTACGGAAAGTCAAATGCAGACTACGTCCCTGCTCCACAAATGGTACTCTGTGGAATTCCGATTTCCCCTGACCCCAGTGTGCATTGGCACACATGCCACAAGCCAGAATAAGATGTGTGGGAACAGAAGTATACATTCCTAAGAGCCCTGAGGGTAAAAAGGCAAAATGAAACTCAGAGGAGAATTTTAAAACTATTTTAAACACAGAATAAAGTATTTTATGCTTCATTATAATCAATTTACCATGCCTCCCTGTCAAAATGAACTCTGGTTTGAAGACAAAAGATGAAACCCACACATGCTATTACTCTGTTCTTCAGATCACTCCTGAATTGAAGAGGACCTCGTTATTCTGGAAACATTCAAAAGCCTGAGAGTTCACCACTGTGCGTCTGTACTTACAGCTCAGTTTTAAACAGGATAATTATCTGATCCCACCTGACACACTCAGAGCCTTTACTCACTTCCTGCACCTCAGGCTGATGAATGCCTCATAGGGGCAACTACTCAGAGGAATCTAATTTAGTGAAAGGGCTCCAAAAGAGGCAGGTGGCACAGCATCGGTGGTCCACTGCTTGGCCAAACTGAGGGCGTGAGCCAAGAGAGCAGGAAGAGAAGGTGAACACAGTCTTACCTTCCGTAACCTTAGAGCAAGAACAATGGATCTTGTACACAGAATAAGAGATGCCAAGCAAATCACAATGACAAATGCATCAAACGCCAGGACATACTGAGCATTTTTCTGAGCTGAGGAATAAAAACAGAATTCAAATGTTAAACACACTTTACCGGAAATAATTGCCAAGCAAAATGGCAGTGTGAAAAGAAGTTCAAAAGATAAATGTTTTGCCTACTGTTAAAACAAAATGGTAAATGTCAGAAACAAATCACACTGCATTCATTCAGATGTACATATATAAGGCAAAACATTCCCTGATATAAAGCTCTACATTTTAAAACACATGAACTGCTAATAAAATTATATATAAACATTTACCATAGAATAGAATTCAACAGAAAGTGAGCCATTTGGGCTCCATTTTTTTAAAAAAAGGCAAAACTCCTGACAAACTCTGAATTCTTTCACATAAAAGCAGAGACATCAAGTTCACCATTAATAAGAGAACAAACAAATTAAAATACCACCACTCAGAATTCCCACTTCTGCTTCTCAACCTCACTGTGCACTTTCCCAGGATAGAGGCAATTCTACAAGCCTTCTCTGTACATGGAAAAAAATTGCTTCTTGGAATGGAAGCAAGGAGGGGAGTGGTAATCAGATTTTGGGTTTGGAGCACACAGCAGCAAGGGAAATGTACGGGAGGGAGATGAAACTAACCTTCGTTTCTCTCAGACTTCACGATAGTGTCTCAGATCCCAACCCGGCTCTCTCCTGCCTGGCCCCCACCTTCTCCACCCTGCAGCCACACTGGTCTTCCTTCTTTCCTGCTCTTGCCTCGGGGACTTTGCACATGCTGGTCCATCTGCCTGGAACAGCACTTCTCCCACACACACAGTTCAGATTATTTATTTTCAGCCTCGAGTTCCAAATGAAAACTGTACCATCTCAGAACAGACTTCCTTAAATTCTCATCTCTCTTAGCCCCCTCCTATATGCTTTCGTGGTTCTCGGTTACTACACACACCCAGAGCTTCTTTACTTTCCTCTGCACAACAGACACTGACCTGGTAATCACAACTGCAAAGGCAGCACAGCACACGCACAGAGACAGTGTAGAATGAGAAAGAGCATGGTCTCTGGAGCCCAACAGCCTGGTTCTGAATCTCAGCTCTTCACTCAGAAGCTGTAGAGCCTTGAGGAAGTTGCTTAACCCCTGTGCCACAGTTTCCTCCTCTGAAAAGTGGGTAGAATTAAAAAATACCTACATCATAGGGCTATTGTGAAAATTATGCGAGTTCATATGAAAAGAGCCCTTAAAACAGCCTCAGGGAAATAACAAGAGCAGACATTTACAGTGGTTACTATTTTATCATTTGGTGTCCATCTTCCACACCAAGTGATTGGCTTTGTAAAGCAGGGTCCATAAGTAGTTGCTATGGTTTGAGTTATTTGTGTCCTCCTAAATGCATATTGAAATTTAATCTCCAATGTGACAGTATTGAGAGGGAGGGCCTTTAAGAGGTGACTGGGTTATGAGGTCTCTGCCCTCATAAATGGATTAATCCACCCATCGATTAATGAGTTATCAAGAGAATGGCTGGAGGAGGAAGAAGAGGAGGAAGAGACACTTGAACTAGTATGCTCACCGCCACCCCCCCACCCACCTACCATGTGATGCCCTGCACTGCCTTGGGACTTCACAGAGAGTCCCAAACAGGAAGAAGGTCCTCACCAGAAGTGGTCCTCCGACCTTGGACTTCCTAGGTTCCAGAATTGAAAGAAATGCATTTCTTTTCTTTATAAATTAGTCCATTTCGGGCATTCTATTATAAGTAACAGAAAGCAGACTAAGACAGTAGTGTTGAACAAAATACTGAACCTGTGCTTAGCATAATGCTTCAGCATACTTACAAGTAAATGAAGAGATCGAGCAGCACAAAAGACCACTGAATAATCTAAGTTAGAACTTACGATGGTCTGAGCTATGTTGGGGCAGAGCAAAAGGAGAAGGCACAGAATCGCAAGAGATGGAGAGAGTCACAGCCTGGTCTCTGACTGGACCTGGGGAATAAGGAAGAACAAGGATTCCTGGTTTCCTGTCTTTGGTAAACCGAGTTCACTCTGGATATTCAAGACAAGAGAGGACTATTCATATGCCCTAAGTGCATACAGAAAAAAAAAAGAGGACTGTTTGGTGGCAGTTAAAGCCATGGATGTGATGTCCTCTCAGAGACACCACTGGGAAGGACAGGAGTAGGGGGTGGGGAGCGATGCTTGAGAATTAGAAAAGAAGATGAGCTTAGGAATGAGATGGAGCAGAAAGGCCAGAGAAGCAAACAGAACCAGGGACAGGTGACCTTCAGAAGAGAGGCTGCAGCTGGAGTCCTCACAGCAACACCTCTGCAGAGACAGTGCTGAAGAGACATGGCTTGGATTTAAAAATGCAAAGAGGTGAGTGACACTGGCAGGAGTGTCTGAGGGCAAAGCAGCTGCTACAATGGGTGGTGAGCAGAGACAGCCAGCTGGTAAATGCAACTCTCTGAGCAAATGATTTCAGCTTTCTAAGCTTCAGATGTCCCAGCTACAAAATGGGGAGGGCAAGTGTACCCGTTTCTGGGGCTGTCGGGAGAACCAGGTGGAACGGTCCATGTGAAGCGTGTGTTAGAACAGTGCCCGGTTATTTATATTTACCTTTAGCCATTTTATACTCAAGAGAGTTATCTTGACGTATCATCTAATGGGTGGCTAAGAAAACAACTTAGCTCTATCATAATGCAAGATTTTTTCTTTTTTCTTGGATCCATGGAATGGGGCAGAGGATACAGAGGCAGCTCTTGAAAACATAAAAACTGAAAATCTTATGAAACGCAAGGACAGCATCTAGTAGCTTCCTTTCTGACATATAACTAGAACACAAATCTCTAAGACAGCTTGTATTGGACCTTGTTTACAGATGGGAAAACAAACCGGCTTAGAAACAGAAACCAGCCCTCCTAACAGAAACCAGTATAGGAGTCTGCTTTTCTTTGAATTCCTGAGAAGACTAGTTTGGTATGCTAAAAAATATGTATTTCATGAACATCTCAATTGCTTTCTTGCTCTGTTGAAACCAAGTTACCCCACAGGAACATTTCCAAACTTGGGTTTATTATACACTAGTCCAGAAAGATGCCCCTGCCAACATTTTTAGGGGAGTCCCAAAGACCACTAAGCCCCTCTAAGGCCCTTAAAAATCCTACATACCACCACCACTAGCCTGTGGACTCTAGTCTAGGGCTTCCCAAACTTACTAAAACCCTTTCCTTGTAATACCATCTATATTACCCATCAATGAGGAATCCCGCCAAAGAGGAATCCTGCTAATTCCTCCCCAGGTCCTTATCTCCAAACTGCTATATTTATGAAACCAAGTCAAATAAAGACATGGTACCTTTGGAGAGGGGACTTGGGAGTCACAAAAGGAAGCATGAGGTTTGTATGTGAAAAATGGACATTCAAGCCAGGTGCGGTGGCTCACACCTGTAATCCCAGCACTTCGGGAGGCCAAGGTGGGCAGATTATGAGGTCAGGAGTTTAAGACCAGCCTGGCCAACATAGTAAAAGCCCCTCTATACTAAAAAAAAAAAAAAAATTAGCCAGGCATAGTGACGGGTGCCTGTAATCCAGCTACTCGGGAGGCTGAGGCAGGAGAATCACTTGAACCCAGGAGGCTGAGGTTACAGTGAGCCGAGATTGTGACATTGCACTCTAGCCTGGGCGACAGAGCAAGACTCCGTCAGGAAGGAAGGAAGGGAGGAAGGGAGGGAGGGAAAAAGGGAGAGAGGGAAAGAGAGGAAGAAAGAGAGAGAGAAATAGAGAAAGAAAGAGAAAGAAAAAGAAAGAATGAAAGCAAGAAAGAAAATGGACGTTCACCAGCATACTTTGCTTCAATACAGGTAAAGACAAAACTGCGAGAAAGGAACCTGGGGGTAAGCATGTGAGTGTGAATGAGTCTCTGAACTTTTAGAAATAGTGTAAGGGTCCCACTTGCCCTTGCCCTTGTCCACGTCCCCCGAAGACAAGGCAATCTCAATCCACCAGACAGCTTCACATAGGGGAAAAAGTCCATTTCCTAAAATGCTTTCTAAACATCAGTTTTTTAAGGCTTTCACATCACATCATTTTTATTTTAGATTCACATTCTCCTAGTGATAGAACCTGGTTTCTTTTTTTTTTTTTTAATGATTGCATTTTAGGTTTTGGGGTACATGCGCAGAACATGCAAGACATTTGCATAGGTACACACATGGCAGTTTGTTTTGCTGCCTTCCTCCCCTTCACCCGCATTTGGCATCTCTCCCCAGGCTATCCCTCCCCAGCCCCCACCCACCCACCCCGCTGTCCCTCCCCTCTTCCCCCCAATAGACCTGGTTTCTTAAGACACACCTCTGGGAGAACAAGTAAATCTCAGTGGTCTAGGAGGCTTGTGTTTCTCCTTATTGGCCACAAGAGGGGGCTAGAGATACTCTCTACTAAGCACAAGCAGGCGGAAGGAAACACCACTGTTCTGGAAATGCATTTGACTGACTGACTAGCTTGAAAATTCCCATCATGTTGACCTTTACAATGATATTCCAAATCACATATTTGACAAAGGTTAGTTTCTTGTTTTTGGGTTGTTTGTTTGTTTGTTTTGTTTTGTTTTGTTTTGAGACGGAGTTTCGCTCTTGTTACCCAGGCTGGAGTGCAATGGCGCTATCTTGGCTCACCACAACCTCCGCCTGCTGGGTTCAGGCAATTCTTCTGCCTCAGCCTCCTAGGTAGCTGGGATTACTGGCACGCACCACCATGCCCAGCTAACTTTTTGTATTTTTAGTAGAGACGGGGTTTCACCATGTTGACCAGGATGGTCTCGATCTCTTGACCTTGTGATCCACCCGCCTCGGCCTCCCAAAGTGCTGGGATTACAGGCTTGAGCCACCGCGCCCGGCCGGTTAGTTTCTTTTAACAGAAAATTGTAGCCTATACTTGAACTTGGAAAATATGCCCCTGATCTTTGTGTGTCTGCAAGAAAGTGGTGTATGCTGGGAAGTGGTATCCACTTTTTAACAGAAACCAAAACTGTAACGGAGGCTTAAGTCAGTCGTTGAAATTATTGAAATCAAAACTTCAAAATCATCAGGACATATTATACAACTGAAAAGCAGCAGACCACAAATCAAATACAGTTTACGACAAATCTAAAACAGGAGCCACAGTTATTTTACATTTAATTTCATTCTGATAATCTGGTCAAAAGGAAAGGAAAGTCATTTAAACAAAATTTGCAAAGTAAAAAATACCGAGCATCCATCATTAACATCAGCCCAATCGTTTACTGAGCAAACAGAACAGCTTCCATAGGTAGCCCATTGTATCTTATTTATTTTACTTATTTTTTTATTTATTTATTTTGAGATGGAATTTCACTTTTGTTGCCCAGGCTGGAGTACGATGCATGATTTTGGCTCACTGCAACCTTAGCCTCCAGGGTTCAAATGATTTTCCTGCCTCAGCCTCCCAAGTAGCTGAGATTACAGGCACCTGCTACCATGTCCTGCTAATTTTTTGTATTTTTTAGTAGAGATGGGGTTTCACCATGTTGGCCAGGCTGGTCTCAAACTCGTGATCTCATGTGATCCACCCGCCTCGGCCTCCCAAAGTGCTGGGATTACAGGAGTGAGCCACTGTGACTGGCCTATTTTACTTATTTTTGAGAGAAAGTCTCACTCTGTCCCCCAGGCTTAAGGGTAGTGGTGTGATCTTGGTTCACTGCAGTCTCCACCTACCAGGTTCAAGCAGTTCTGCCTCAGCATCCCAAGTAGCTGGGATTACAGGTGTGTGCCACCGTGCCTGGCTAAGTTTTGTATTTTTAGTAGAGATTGGGTTTTATCATGTTGACCAGGCTGATCTTGAACTCCTGACCTCAAGTGATCCACCTTCCCCAGCCTTCCCAGAGTTCCGGGGTTATAGGCATAAGCCACCACGCTCAGTGGTAGCTCATTTTAAACCTGTAGATTAAGAGATGTATTCCGCGTAATGACTGAGTAAATGAGCCACCATTGCAGTGGCTGCTCTCTGGGCTCTGGTGGCCCTGATCCTTCCTCACTGTCCAAGGCTCAGATCAAAGCATACCTTCTCCAAGAATCATTTCTAGATTTTATTTCTCACTCTGCTCCACTCAAACTTTTGCTTTCTTTCTCCTCATACTTTTTGTATATATACCACTTATTTATCTCCATAACACAACACAGATTTCATAAGCATGTCTGTCTCCCTCACGAAGGCATTTTCTTCCTTTTCCCATAATGCTTAGCAATTAATATATGCCAACTCTTGTCTTCAGTGCTTGGCTTTATACATTAATTCATTTAATATTCAATAATATCCTTGGAGGTAAGTTTAGGCAAAGTATACCCTATCCAGAATGGTCTGGGACCACAAGTATTTCAGATTTTTTTTTATTTTAGAATATGTGCATTATACGTACTGGCTGAGCATCCCAAATCCAAAAATTCAAAATCCAAAATGCTACAATAAGCATTTCCTTTGAGCATCAGTCATGTCAGTGCTCAAATGTTTCAAATTTTAGAGCATTTTGATTTCAGGTATTTCTGATTTGGTATGTTCAAACTGCACTATTATTACTCTCATTTTACACAGAAAGATACTGAGACAGACAGGTTAAGTAATTTGTCCAAGAAAACAGGCAGAGAAAACAGAACTGGAACCGAAACCCAGGTATTCTGGCTTCAGAGCTAAGTTCCTAACCACTGAGTCATGCTACCTCTTCTAAGAGGTATAGAATAAACATTTGCTGAATTAAACAAAAATACAAAGCTTTAAGATATTCTTTACAGAATCTAATGCTCAAGATGCAGTTTTCTTCCTATTACCACGCAAACAAACTAAATACCCTAGCCCCCCAAATAAAGTGTTAAAAGTCATCTATAATCCCCATGGGCAAGTAAATA
This sequence comes from Callithrix jacchus, assembly GCF_049354715.1. NCBI lineage: Eukaryota > Metazoa > Chordata > Mammalia > Primates > Cebidae > Callithrix > Callithrix jacchus. The sequence goes on from NC_133508.1 coordinate 122,168,655, forward strand.
GCATACTTACTAGATCCAAATACGTTCAAGTCTTTACATTCTTCAATTCTGGCATCACTGTCAAAATAGATTTTGATTTTGCCACTGTGAGCTTTATTGTCAAAGATAATCTGGAGACACAAATGTATAGAGAGGTTACAACACAGAAGAAAGTGTAACATGTTAGATCAACTCTGCTTTGAAAAAAAAAATCAACAGCATCCAGTGTGCTGATCCAAAGAGAATTACACAGGCCAGCAAAACGGTTGACAAGAGTCACCTGACACTCATTTCCTGCACCCCCTGCCACACACACACACAAAGGGACCAAAATAATAAACAACTATGTTTTGACTGAAATCACTGAAGTACACTGGAGAGCACCAGGATAGCAGCAAAATCCCGTGGAGCATGGAAGCCTAGGGCAGCAACATAGAAAGGGAAGCAAGGCACCCTGCTTCTGCCACAGTCTCCCCAGCCAGGATCAGCTTAGAGCCAGGTGGGATCTCTTCGGATAGGAAAATGTTAGGCTAGAGACTCCTGCTGGTCCTCATTACTGCCACAGAATGCCAGCAGTCCTTGCTACAGGGGAGCCCTCCAGTCCTCACAGGCTGTGAATCCTATTTGGAGAGGTGCTGGGAGTTCATGCAGCCATGCTGCCCCAGAGTGGAAGCCCACATTGTGCACTCCTCACCTCTGTGACCTAAGCTGCTATGGCATGACACCATTTTGAAACCATATCACTAAACAGATCTGCCCTGTTCTGCCCTGGGGCCAGTACTTATTGTCTCTCTCCATCCCTGAAGTCCTGCCATTATTCTACCATGTTCACACGGGTGCCTGCAGCACCATGATCCTGGCTGCCCAGAGCCTAGACCTAATGGAACATCTGAGACCCTGACATCTGAATCCATCCAGAACCCCTTCCTGCTCCTGACCTTGGGAACAGGCAGAACTACACAGCAGGAAGTTGACAAATAGCTGACTGGTGTGCTGTGTTTGTGCACACTTGTGCCACAGAGTTGGCTGCCTCTCCATACCCCCACAGGCCTGACAGCCAGTTCAGCAGCAACCTCACATCTCTAAAGAGCCAGAGTCACAGCCTATTGGCCCACTGCAACCATGCACACCTGGCCTGACAGCCAGCAATTGCCCCCACCCAGTTGAAGAGTCTGCCACACAACCTGCTGCTTATCATGTATGCACATGTACAGCCTGACAGTCTGGCATCCCTGTCTTCAGCAAAACTATGCCATTTCTGTTAAAAACTCTCTCAGCCTAGGCCAAGGCCACTGAGCCAATCACAGACATCACTGACAAGGATTACAACTGAACAAACTGCATGGACACCACACTGCTGAGTCTGCCCAGAACCAAAGCCAATGCACTATACCCAACCAGCACCCTAGGGCCCATCTGCAGGAAAAAGTCTTTTCCTATGAGAACTATTTCATAAAATTGGAAAGAACAACTATTTCACTAGATGCATAGATAACAATGTAGGGATACAAGAAACACAAAAAGGCAAGAAAACACAACACCCAAAGGAATACAATAATTCTCAAATAGCAGGCCCTAAAAAAAAAGGATATTCATTAAATGCCTGAAAAGAAATTCAAAATAATAATCTTAAGAAAGCTCAGTGAGATATAATAGAATACAGAAAAACAATTCAATAAAACCAGAAAAATAATTTATGATTTGATCAAGAAATTCAGCAGAGATACATAGCATAAAAAAGAACCAAACAAAAACCTTGGAGCTGAAGAACTCAATGAGTGAAATAAAAAATTATAACTGAGAGTTTCAACAATAGACTACATCAAACAAAGAAAAAAGCATTTTTGACTGGGTGCAGTGGCCATACCTGTAATCCCAGCACTTTGGAAGGCCAAGGTGGGCGGATCATTTGAGGTCAGGAGTTCGAGACCAGCCTGGCTAACATGGTGAAACCCCCATCTCTAATAGAAGATATAAAATTAGCTGGGTACAGTGGCAGGGTCCTGTAATCCCAGCTACTGGGGAGGCTGAGGCATGATAATCACTTGAATCCAGGAGGCAGAGGTTGCAGTGAGCTGAGATCACACTACTGCATGCTAGCCTGGGCAATAGATTGAGACTCTGTCTCAGGGGAAAAAAAATCTGAGCTTGAAGACAGGTCTTTTGAAATAACCCAGCTGAAAACTTCTCAAGTCTTGGGAGAGATATAAACATCCTGATCCAGGAGCTCAAAGATCCCCAGTTAGATTCACCCCAAAAAGATTCTTTCTGAGTCCCATTATAATCAAACTGTTAAAAATCAAAGACAGAGACAATTCTAAAAGGTGCAAGAGAAAAACATCAAGTCATAAATAATGGAATCGCCATTAGACTATCAGCACATTTCTCAGCAGAAACCTGGCAGGCCAGCAGAGAATGAGATGATATATTCAAAGGATTTAAAGGAAAAAAAAAAAAGACAAAAACTCTCAGTCAAGAATACTATATCCAGAAACGCTATCCTTCTGAAATGAAGAAGAAATAAAGACTTTCCCAAACAAGCAAAAGCTGAGGAAATTTTCACCAGTTGACTAGCCTTTTGAGAAATGCTTGAGGGAGCACTAAAACTGGAAACAAAAGAACAATAAGTAGAATCATAAAAACATGTGAAAACATAAAACTCAACAGTAGAGTATTATAAACTCAATTTATAATCAAATTCAGAATACCCCAGTATTGTAATGGTGCCATATAAATCTCTCGGTCCTCTAGTATGAAGGTCTTAAGTCACAATTGTAAAAAACAAACACAACTACAATTAGAGGCTAAGGAACATAAAGACATAAAATAAGGCAACAAAGAGAATTATACCACTGAAAATGTTCACATCACAGGATCCTCACAACTTTCTGTTATTAATTAACAAATGTGATTGAAAGGGCTAATATGTGAAGTTTTACTAAATACAGGATTTCATATATCTAGTTCAGAGAAATCCTAGAACAAAACAACCAGTCCCAGGAATAAAAACCCAAATTCACCAATCTTTGAAAGAACACAATGATCTCATTTATTATTCTGAATTGAATTTAAAAGCATTTCCTTCAATTTAGTTATTTGGTTATGAAATTCTAGTTTTTGTTAGACTAGAATTTATTTTTCTATCTGTTTCCAGAGCTACATATAATGCTTTCAGAAAGAACAGAGATTGCTCCAAGCCTGCAGGCTAAACTTAAGATGTCCATATGCACTCAATCTTCTACCTTATGAAATTTAAATCAATCATTTAAATCAACTGCAAATAAAATATATTTACAGTTTACCAGTGATATATGCCAAATATTTATTAGCATGAACACATTAAGAAAACCCAAAAGTTCACTGGCAGAGTTGGAAAGCCGGATATATAGGTGATCAAATCTACATGCACTTGCTGGTCTCTGAACACAAGCCAAGTTTGCCCAAGAAGATCACACAATCAAACCAGAAATTTGAGAGTTAAACCATACCATCCTCATTTCTATATCTGTAAGTTATGACTAAACCTCCACTAGCAATGGCACTCAAGGTCTCTGTTTTCTCAAGGAAAGCCCCTAAAATGCTTTTCTCAAAGCAGACAGAAGTCCAAATAACAAAATAAAAATGAAAAGCCAGTATTTTAAAACCCACACTTCTGACCATATCATGACAAAGTCGTCAATGACTTCATCCTTGCAGACCAAGCTCCATGCTTCTCTCCTGCCTTTCTTCTCATGCCTGCAGAGGCTCTCAGTTCGCCTCTGGCCAACCCACTCCGGAGAGCTTGCAGCTAGAGACATTCTTCCTTAACATATATCACAATCTGTAGTTACTGTTATTTCATTTACTTGTTTTTCTTCTTCTGCCACTAGGCTGTAAGCTCTCCTGAGGGTACCTCTAGGGCATAGCAAAATGCCTGGTGCATAGTTAAGACTCATTAAGTATTTATTGATAGTTGAATGAAGCACTCTTCTGAATTGCTAAATGACAGTATATACAACTTTCAGCTAGGCATCCAGTTTAGCCCTTAATGAACAGGAAAGAAGAGAAAGAAAGTCTATGAAAATGAGAACAGTAATGAGTTCACTCCCCATAAAAGTGAACTGTTGGCTGGCCGGTGGCTCACACCTGTAATCCCAGCACTCTGGGAGGCCAAGGTGGGTGGATCACAAGGTCAAGAGATCAAAACCATCCTGGCAAACATGATGAAACCCCATCTCTACTAAAAATACAAAAATTAGCTAGGCGTGGTAGCATGCACCTATAGTCCCAGGTACTCGAGAGGCTGAGGCAGAAGCATTGCTTGAACCCAGGAGGTTGAGGTTGCAGGGAGTTGAGATCATGCCACTGCACTCCAGCCTGACGACAGAGTGAACTGTCTCTTCTACTATACATGCCCCCTCCCAAAATAAAAAGTGAAACAACTGCTCCTTTGCAAACTGGTCTTCATGTCAGTGGAGCAGTTTATGCCTCAAGGTTTGAAAACATTTGCTACAACATTTGCAAAGACCTTCCTCTAAAGCTTGGAAGAACACTATAGACATTTAAAACACCTTCCTACACATTTTAAAGAATGTATTAGGAGAGTAGAGAGTCAAAGCCAATTTTTTAAACTCTTCTTTTCAATGTAGAAATTTAGTTTTGAAAAGTTGAAAAGGGCTTGCTTCATCTTCAGAAGTAATGGTCTCTGGATCAACACTACCATAATGAGGCTGGACATGATAGCTCATGCCTGTTATTCCAGTATTTTGGGAAGCCAAGGAGGGCAGATCACTTGAGGCCAAGAGTTTGAGACTGACCTGGCCAACATGGCAAAACCCCATCTTGTCTTTACTATTAATAAACATACAAAAAAAATTAGCCAGACATGGTGGCACATGCCTGTAATACTACCTACTTGGGAGACTGAGGCATGAGAATCATTTGAATCTGCGAAGCAGAGATGGCAGTGAGCTGAAATTGTGCCACTGCACTCCTGCCTAAGTGATAGAGTGAGTCTATGTCTCAGAAAAAAGAAAAGTACCATGTTGTATCACTATATCTGTTTCAAACACGACTACATTTAACACACTGTAGGCTGGTATGTTTTATACTCTGCATCAGCAAAATGTGTAGGGAAAAATAAAAGGAAGTGGCCAGTAAAACTAAGATACTTGCCGTATTCTGGAAGACATAACAGTCTGGTAACTCACGGGAATGAATTGTTTGTAGGTCAATGCCTTTAAGATGAAAGGAGATTTCAACCTGTAAGAGCCTGAATAAAATACATTGAAAGGTATAAATTGTCATAATCTTACTATACTATTCTCCTTTTCCCATCCTCACCTCTGGGAATAACACTTTAAAATGTATTTACCGATAAAATTCCAGTATGAAAAATGATGAGTTCTTCCAGTCCGGAGGGTCCTTGGAGAGAGCCTGAAGGTCTAAGTGAACACAATCTAGGCAATGAAAGAACAAGAAATGGTTGTTTCAGGCAAGAATTAGGTGCTAAAACTAGTGGGCAAAAGTGTGACAAGAAGCAGGTTACTTAGGGAGTTTCAAAGTATCTCCCCAGAAAAAACTTACCAATTATTCAGGAAGAATGATAGTAACCCCACAGTGGAGAACCTGGTAGACACCACACTAACCAAGTGAACAAGGTTATATCACAGTAATGAGATAAACAGACATGTACCTCCTGATACAATGAACTGAGAATCACATGACATCACTTGGGTGGTATTCCTGCTAAAAAAAAAAGTATAACCTCAATCTAGTCACAAAGAAACAGAAAACCCAATGTGAGAGACATTCTACTCTTTAAATGTATCAAGAGGATAAAAGTTAAACAAATAAAAACCAAGAAATTTTAGACTGGAAAGACATGACAACTAAATGCCAGATGTTGTCCTGAGTAGGACCCTGGAGTTGGGCGCAGTTTTTATTTTATTTTACTATGAAGATCATTAGCAAAATTTTTGAAATGTGAATAGGGTTTGTAGATTATAGCATTGTCTCAATGTTAACTCATTGTTTTGAGCACTGTATAGTGGTTGCGTAGGGGAATATTCTTGTTTGGGGAAATATTCTTGTTTTGGCGAAATGCACACTGAAGTATTTAGAGGCAAAGGAACAGCATGTTTGCACCTCCAGGAGAAATATTTATGCATAGAAAGAATGATCAAACAAATGTGATAAAATGTTAGTATTGAGGAAATCTGGATGAAGCATATATAAGAAATCTTTGTGCTATTTTGTAACTTTTCTGGTAGTCTGGCACTTTTTCAGAGTAAAAAATAAAGAGAAAGAAAAGGAACACAGGTTGTATTCAAGAAAAAAACAAATTATGAGCTGTAAATGATAGAAGAATGATTCCAAGAACCTCACAGAAAAATTAGTCTCATTATTGTGTGAGCTAACACCCTTGTTTTACAGGGCATGAAACAAGGAGCTCTAAAGACAAGCACCTTCCAAGACCACAGAGACCTAGTGACACAACTGGTACGAAACCAGCACAGGTGGCCCTCACCCAGGCTGTTGCAGCCCCTTCCGTGCTGACTTTGAAATGGAAAAGGTGGGGCTTTGTGCAGTGCCTGGAACCTAGTATGTGTTCATGAATGTCAGCAAACTCATTGGTTGATTATTTAAAAGTGTTATTCTACAACTGCAACTCTTCATTTGTTTATATCCTTCCAACTAGAATATGAGGTCTCTGAGATTAAGAGCACAATATTGTCACACCTTGTTAAACATCCATGGCCTGGCATCTACCTGGCACTCAAAATATGTCCTGATACATGGGATACACTTATATTTAATGAAAATTAGATGTCCTGAGCCAAAAACAGGGCCCAGAGCTGAACACACAACTCAATAGACATATTTCTAAAAGATAGTTTGGAGAGTGTGTCTCCCTGTGTTTGGTAGACGAGTATTAGTGTCAGGGAACAACTCAATGTTGGCCTTCCTAACTAGACCTTAATTAGTACAGTGAGGGCAGCTGGTCAAAAGAAACTTTTTTATGGAAAAGACTAATGATAAAAATGGCAAAAACATATTGGGCACTGAACTCCAAACCAGACACTGTGCTGGACTTTATATGTTCTCTCAATTAATGCATCATCCCATTTAATCTTCGAAGAAACCATATGAGATAGGCACTATTACTTCCATTTCACAAATGCACAAACCAAGGCCCAGAGAGGCCAAGAAACTTTCTCAGTCACACAGCTAGCTATTAGCTATCCAAAAGTTAAATCTACTTGTGCTTGGTTCTAGAGCCTGAGTTCTGCCAGTGCACGGAGGAGGCTGACCTCTGAGCACATATTTCAGAAGAATATCAAAGACACAGGCTCTGTACCCAACTCATTCATTTATTCAGTAAATATTTGCTGAAAGCCAGGCAACTGTGCTAGGCACTGAATGTAAAGCAATGAACAAGTCAGACATGGTCACCATCTTCACGGAGCTCACATTCTAGTGGGGGAGATAACAGTAAGTAAAAATATATACAAGATAATTTCACAGTGTGAGAAGTACTGTGAAGATAAAATAAAGAAGAATAACAAGGAGGGTTATATGGTTTGGCTGTGTCCCCACCCAAACCTCACCTTGTAGTTCCCATAATCCCCACGTGTAAACATGTCATGGGAGGAACCCAGTAAGAGGTAATTGAATTATGGGGCTAGTTATCCCCATGCTGCTGTCCTTGTGATAATAGGTGAGTTCTCATGAGATCTGAAGGTTTTATAAGGGGCTCTTCCCACTTTGTTTGGCACTTCTCCTTCCTGCCACCAGAAGAAGGATGTGTTTGCTTCTCCTTCCACCATGATTGTAAGTTTCCTGAGACCTTCCCAGCCATGCAGAACTGTGAGTCAATTAAACTTCTTTTTTTTTTTTTTTTTGAGACAGAGTTTTGTTCTTGTTACCCAGGCTGGAGTGCAATGGCGCGATCTCGGCTCACCGCAACCTCCGCCTCCTGGGTTCAGGCAATTCTCCTGCCTCAGCCTCCTGAGTAGCGGGGATTACAGGCACGTGCCACCATGCCAAGCTAATTTTTTGTATTTTTAGTAGAGACAGGATTTCACCATGTTGAACAGGATGGTCTCAATCTCTTGATCTTGTGATCCACCCATCTTGGCCTCCCAAAGTGCTGGGATTACAGGCGTGAGCCACCGCGCCCAGCCAACTTCTTTCTTTTATAAATTACCCATTTTTGGGTATGTCTTTATTAGCAATGTGAGAGTAGACTAACACAGAGGGACAGTCCACCTTAGGAAAGACAGTTAGGGAGTGACTCTCAAGGTGCAAAAGATGTTTGAACTGAAACCTTTTTCCTAAAAGGAAAAAGAACTAGCTATGCATAGATCCAAATAGGAAAAAAATCAAGCACTAAGCCCTCCAAGCAAGAAAGAGCCTGGCTTGCTCAACAAACAGAAACGATGCTACAACAGAGAAATGAAGCTGGAGAGGCAGGCAAGTGGCTAGTTTCTGTAAGGACTTGTGGATTTTATTCTAAATGGGATGGGAAGCCACTAATGATTTTTAAGCCAGGAAGAGATATGACCTGATTTACCACTGCAGTTTCTGCAGGGCAGGGCAGGGGCTGGTAGAGGCAAGACCAGAAGCAGGGATATCACCTAAGCAGGTAGTGGCTTGGATGACAGTGGTGGCAGTGAAAATGGAGAAACTGGCAACTTCAAGTGCACAGCTTCAATAACTGGGAATATTACAGTACGATATGAAAATGTTGATATCATTTTTCAAAATTGGAAAGTCTAAGAAACAGGTTGGGCCATGGGGTAGGTAGGGAGATGGCGGAGGTTTAAAACGTTCTGTTTTAGACACAGTGGTTTTGAAATTCCTATTTGGCAACACAGTGGAGTTGTCAGGTAGTCAGTTGGATACATGAGGAGCGTGGAGTTCAGGGAAGTTTGGATTAGGGATGCAAATTTGGGTATATGTTTCTAGAGAAAAGGCAGGACTCCTCCAAAACTGAAAGGAGTGGTCCCACTGCTCTGGTGAGGGTTTTAACTGTGGCCTCACCTCTGTGCTCCTTTGTAACACAAGGGTAAAAAGAAGTGGAAGGAAGTTATGTAAGGAGCTTTGAAGACATGGTGGTAAGAAGATGAGAGTGTTCTGATCTGGCACATTTCTCCAGTAAGCATCAGCTACTGGAATGCTGTGCACAGGGATGGAAGAGGCTGGGGACTAATGGTGATTGAGTGGATCCAGGTAAGAAGGGAGGAGAGGCAAGCATTCTGCCAGCTTTCGTAATGTGGTATTAATGTACAAAGGTTGCTTAGCTGGATCCAGAAGGCACTGAAGGCAGGAGGTGGTGATGAACAGTGGAGAATGGGATGAAGTCAGTAAAAAAAAGACATCTATGTGAAGTCAAAGATCTTTAGTTGGAGAGCACTGAACCAGTGCTTCAAACATTTAATGTGTGTGAACCACTTGGGGAACCTGCTGCTAAGAAGCACTTTCGGATTCAGTGGCTCTAGGGTGGGCCCTGAGATTCTGCATTTCTCATAAGCTCCCAGCTGATGCCCATATGGCTGGTCTTTCAGTAGCAAAGAGCTATTGTCAACAAATCATTACATGACCTAGTTGCTTACCTTGACTAAGCATCAGTTTCCTCACTTGTAAAGGCCAAACTGATGATATTTAAAGTCCTCCTACCTCTAACATTCTTATTCTAAGATGAAGGTAAAAAAAAAAAAGTAAAACTGATCTGAGTAAACAACTACATTCTGAAAGAAGAAACATGCTCAAGAGCTCTATGCCACGCACTGTCCTAGGCCTTTTTCTCCTGTATTTCATTGATTCTGAGATGTAACATTTCTCACTTAAAACATCTCTAAAGCAGATGAGTCTTTAAAAAAACTGGCACCTTAGATTCACAGAAATTGGACAGAATTTTGTTAGTTAATTTTATACTATTTGTAAAATTTGCTTTATAAAAGTCTGTTTGGTTGTTCAAATTTTATACTATTTTGTAATTATAGGGTTATACTTTGCTTAAATACTCATTCAGAACTCTCTGAAGTCTGGCTGACCTTTCACTTACAGTCATTGCTACTGAGGCCATCAAGCACCTGATGGCAACAAAACTGAGTTTTGAGGGTTTTTTTCAAGATAGCAAAAGCCCTAAGTAAAACATCACACTTGAAGCAGAATAAACTGGTATCTACAGTAACAGCCTCATAATTCAAATGAATATGAATCTCATAGAATATTCCAGTCAAAGAAATAATCCTTTTCGGGGGGGGTAATTACTGCTGTTCTTGAAACAGCAGGAAAAATGATGAAATGGTCATAATATCTCATGCTAAGAACATGTGGAAAAGAAGAATATAAGACATTCAAAAATTGTATTACAGAAAATGAAACACTATATTAAAATGTTAGTTACCCAAATGTTGTAAAACAAATAAACAAACATTTTTTAATATTTTAACGAGATTCATAACAGTCCTCCCAATGAGGCTGACCTGGAAAGCTGTAGTTCTAGAGGCAGAACCAGGAGGGATATACCCATTAGCATAAGTTAAGGGAAACACTAATTTGATCTACACAATCAGTTGTGCAGTTAAATATAAGCCCACCAGGAAAGCTGGGCATATAGGCAGATATCTACATTTAAAACACTGAGGGATGATTCCCTTAATAGTAAAGATAGTGCAAAATTCATGAGTAGTTAACCTGGAACAGCTTCTGCTAATTCACCTACATCAACTAGAGTGCCAAATGAATGATGTCAAACTATTATATCTGCAGGCTTCCTTCAGTGTATCCAAGGAAAGAGAGCCTAAAATCCAGTATCATATATTCGAAGAATCTTCATTATACCTTTTAGATATGTCTGAAGATTCTCTTTGACAAGTTACATTTAATAAATCAAAGCATACAATTAACATATTTAAGCAATCTCTCTTAAAGTCAAATTAGGCTGGTTGTCGTGGTTTAGGCCTGTAATTCCAGCACTTTGGAAGGCCAAAGGGGGTGGATCACAAGGTCAACAGATTGAGACCATCCTGGCCAATATAGTGAAACCCTGTCTCTAATTTTAAAATATATATATAAAAATTAGTTGGGTGTGGTTGTGCATGCCTGTAGTCCCAGCTACTTGGGAAGCTGAGGCAGGAGAATCGCTTTAGCCTGGGTGGCAGAGGTTGCAGTGAGCCAGGATCATGCCACTGCACTCCAACTTGGTGACAGAGTGAGACTCCATCTCAAAAATAATAATAACAATAAAGTCAAATAATAACCAACCTCTGTCCATTTAAACATATTCCATATTCTGAGATAAATGAAAAAGGCAAAGACTGTCCAATGGTCAGGAAATGATCCCGCTTTCCAGCATTATCAGTGCTATCTAGCTACTGAGATTGACTTTGGCCACATTTCTTTAATAAATTTTCTGAGAAAAATGAATTGAGAAAAACAATATATGAATCACTGCAAAACTTCTGTGTGGTACATCCAATTTGAGTCATCTATTTTTAAAAGGGCAAGGGACAGATGGCTTACTTGAAACAGAGGGTAACAGAACAAGTCCTCCTGTCACAGTTACTGACTGGAATCACCTACAGGGAGGAACATAGCTGACCACCCAGGTAAAAGATCAAAATAGGATTAGCCCCTGTAGGTGGACTACCAAATAGATCTCAGGTAAGCAGCAGCTTCCAGGGAGATAAGACAAGTGACAGGTGACATTTCAACGTTGCTGGCTACAGAACCAGGCAACTTTTCTCCGGATATTCTCTGAAAGCACCATGGGAGCCAGATACCACATGTGTCCTTGATGGTGCCTGCTCATGGGTTGCTTCTTTCAGAGTGAAGAGCACATGACACATTTACTCACCAAGAGATTCTGAGTGGGTAGCCTAGAGAAACAATTAAAACCTCTGTCTTATAGGGTACTCTCCTGTCGTGTCATTAAGGCACCTTAAGATCAGATTATAGGAAGTACAATCAAATGAACTCATCAATGTGAAGCATTAATTTTAATAAGACCATTTCAAATTTAAACTGCTGTTAGAACCCCTACTCCTGAACTTTTGGTACTTGAGGAGCCACAACTGATTAATTTGCAACCTCAGCAATAAAACTGAGTCCTCTGGACATGATGACTACACACCAGAGGTTTGTTGAGTGAATAAACAAAACAATAAAATAATAAAACAATATTTTTTAAAAAGTCTTAAGTCAAACACCTCACATTTACATGCGGTATGCTGTAAATTATTAGCAAAATAGCACAAAACAATTCTACTTGATTAGCCATTAACTTGTTGCCAAGTGATCTCCTAAGAGAGAGAAATCAGTTATTAATCACGATTCACCTTTGAAGAGCATTTCTGTATTTTACAAATAATAAAAACAAGTGTACAAAGCATCTTTATGTATATTATTTCATTTAACACATACAGACCACTTTTTCAAAAAGCCTAATCACTCCCTTATAGGGGAAAAAAAACTAAAAAACAGGACCTGTGCATTTACCCCAAACCAAGAATCTTGAGTTGCTCCAAAGAGATCCACAAACGCTGGCCCTGTCCCATCGCCACAACCCCACAGTTTCCCGAGCCAAAGCCCTCTGCAGGCCAATGTTAGAGTGCCAGCCCCTAACACGTTAGCTCTCATCAAAGCAAAGTTGTTCCATGTGGGTTGCTAGCACAGGAGGGCATTTTTGCTCTTACCAGAAGATGATAAAGGCACATCATGAAATTATCACTGCATTACCGAGCTCTATGTCGTTGTCAATATTCAGTGTCTCATTAGAAGGAAACATGCTCCCTTTCTTGTAACACTGCTTACAGACTTTTAAGCCGATTCTATTGTCTTCATTTTCTCCATAACCAAGGGTCCCCAGGGCAATGTCCTTTAGATGATAATACTAGTAAAAAATAGTCAAATAAAAACCACAAATGACCTTTTAAAACTTTGATCAGAGGTTATAGCATATAGAATGTACTTTTAGCTACTTTGTATTGTTTATATCACGGCCCTCAATAGAACTTCCCAATTTAAAATACGACAAAGAAATCTTCTCAGGTTGTTCAGCAAGACACTGACTCACAGAACTGGACGCTAAACACAGTGATGGATGGCTCCCACCTCACTAAACCAAAGCCAAGGTCCTGCCTTATCTCCGTGGTCCCATCTCCTACTCCAGTCCCTTGGCTCCACCCGACAAAGCTGCACTGGCCTCCAGGCAGTTCCTGGAGTTCCCACACATATTTCTGCCTCTGGTCCTGGCTGTTCCCTCTGCCTGGAGACGCATGTACACACCTGCTTGGTTTAATCACTCCTTCAGCTCTCAATTCTGCACCTCAATGAGGCCTTCCTTCCCCAAGCCAAGGAAAATTGCAAACATATATCAAAACATCACATGGTACCCCATAACTATAGAATGTGTATAATTATGCCCTGCCAATTTAAAATAAAATAAATGCAGCAAAAACAAATAAAGAAAATCACAAACATCCATCACCACATGCAGGCACTTCCCATCTCCTTCCCTGCTTTACTCCTTAGCAGTTATTACTTTCTAACATCTACTGAGAACATGAGCCATCCACACTCCACAGCTTACATCACTGACTAACATGAACAAACATTAGCTTACCTGAGCTTACATTAACATGGTTTTACCGTTGGCTATCTGCACTAATAGGACTTTAGTAGCCCTGTCTTCATTAATATGACTTTACTATTTCAGAAAACTTTTGCCCTGGACCATAAGAGTTCCTGTATTATCTCAGGAACATCCAAAAAACTCATTGAAACGGATATCAATTGGAAGATTTTGTCTGAAAACAACTCCAAGATTCTTTGAAACTGCCACCCCAATCTTCACCTTGCCATGTCCTCCAGTCCTAAGCTATTATATTATCATCCTTACTTAATTCTAATCAAGCTCCCCTCACATTGAAGAACTCTCTCCTCACCCAAAGCGATATGGCATCTGATCAAGATAGCATCTCCCTTACCACTCTAAGTAACAAGCTCAGCTTTGCTCATCAACATGTTTTTTGCATGGTGTTTTCAGGGAGCCAACCTTTGATACTACATATTTCACTCCTTTTTATCTAGTTCTTCCTTCTAGAATTAAGCTCTATAAAAGAAGGCATTTTGTCGTTTTATTTACTGCTACATCCTCAATGTCTGGAATAGTACCTGCCACATATTAGATGCTTGAATATTTACTGAATGAATGAAAAAGAACAGGAAAGGTTTCTCTTTCCTAAATTATTTCTTCAAGTCAACCAATCTGCTTTCTCACACCTGTCTAGATACAACTATTTTATATTCCATATTCTTAAGATTGAGCTAGGGTTACTAATGCTAAAACATCACAATTAAGACCATAGAATCCCTGACATATATATTTTTTTGGTAGCGATGGGATTCACAATGTTGCCCACACTGGTCTCAAACTCCCACACTCAAAGGATCAACCCACTTCAGCCTCCCAGAGTGCTGGGATTACAGGCATGAGCCACCACATCAAGGCCAGAATCTTTGATTTTTATATTAAGCTTTCATCAAGCCTTCTGAGATTAAAAATCTACTCTTGCTATTTGATCTGGGGTAATTCTCCAAAAGCAGTAGGTATTAAGTAATAAATTAAAAGGATAGATCTTTTTTAAAAAGTCAAAATAGGCAAATTCGTTTGTGCGAAAATATAGCTTCTGAAATAGCAAAGTACATTTTTTGGCAGACTATGCAAAACTTACATTAGAATATTTTAACATATGTTTAATTTTTGTTTGTTTGTTAAGACAAAGCCAAGTATCATACATTGTTAAAGTATAGATCATTCACAACAAAACACTTGCCTGATTAATAGCAAAGAAAATGCTCTCATAGACATCTTCTTGGGTATATACACTGCAGCTGTAGTCATCTTCATCTATACCAGAATATCCTTTCAAAAACAAGTGCTTAAAAGCAACAGTGTTATCTTCTTTGAAAGCAACCACCAGCTGGTTACTTAAACCAAAACGAACAAGCTAAGAAATAAAATAGAAATACATAAATTATACCATTTATCAGGGGAGGCAAATGTTGTCTCACTATCATCAACCATTACCTATAAACATCAGAAAATAATATCAATTTTTTTGGTTTATACTACTAGCACCAATGACAAAATACAAGTCCTAAAGATGAATAACCTCATCAAGTTACACCAGCAATTCAAAATAGCATAAAATTAGAAGAGATTACCACTCCCAATGACTAGTGACCTTACTGGCCTTTCATTAAAGAAAGAAAGAATCCCAATCAGCTAAGTCTAAATCCATTTTTCTCATACTTAGATTTCAAATTAATTGTTTTCAAAATTGATTACTTAGTAAAACACTAACTCAGTAGTATTTTTTAAAAATCACAACTATGCTTTATACATGGCTTTTAAAAGTGTTTTTTGGAAAGTAGCCTACATAAATACTTATTCTGGCTAGGAGGTAATAGTTGTCAAAGGAATTCAACTAACCCAGCTCTGCAAGAATTTTCACCAAATTCTATAGTATCAAAGCACATGAAAGAATAACAGAGCATGCTTTACCTATATAATGTCAAACCCATTCATTGTCACCAAGCATCTACCTAGTCCCAAAAAAATGTCCACTTATTCTCTCTTTCACTGTATTCTGGCAGAATTTAGGAACCCAAGAGCTCTCTTCACTGGAAGTGAAAGTTTTCTTCTTGGTACCCAATAAAGAGAGCAAATTAGTATCAAAAGTTTACGAAAAACCTAGGAAACTACAAACAGAGCTACACACATACCCCATCACGCATCCACTCTCACATGCACAAGCGTGCAGTCACACTCACACACATGAACTCTCATTGGCATCCTGTCTCTTTCACATACACACACAGGCAGTGATGGTAGTCAAATCTCTATAAGCCCCATCCCATTGCCTTATAAAACAATCAGACTAGAAAGTTTGCTCCAAGTCTTCACTCAACTAAGCCATCAAATTTTGGGACTGTTTTCTTCCTATGTGAAATTAGCAGGTATAACTAGATGACCCTGACAGTTCTGCTATTTGTTGTCATTCCATGGTTCAAGATGATACATCTGAACAATAACATACAAGATATCAATTCTGAACAATTCAGATAAAACTAAGGTTAATTTAGCTGGGTGTGGCAGCCTGTGGCTGTAGTCCCAGTTACTTGGGAGGCCAAGGTGGGAGGATCACCTAAGCCCAGGAGTTCAAGGCCAGTCTTGGCAATATAGCAAGACCTGTCTCTAAAAAAAAAAAAAAAAGTAAAATAGCTAATATTAATTTGCATATGCAAACAACATACAGGCATAAAATTTTTTTAGTGGTTTATATTTTTTAACTTTTATATGTTGTCTGACTTTCTTAAAAATACTAATCAATTAGGAAAAATAGCCACCATTTTCAGCAATTATTATGTGCCAGGTACTGTGCTAACTGCTCTACATTCAGTGTCTCATTTACCCCAAGTGGTTTGTGAAAATGTTACTATTGTTTTTCCATTTTGCATATGTGGAAACTGAGATTTAGCCTCATTAAATTGCCTGAGTCACCTAACCAGAATGAAAACCAAGTCTAATTCCAAAGTCATCTTTGTTATGCTATAAAAACAACTTTCTTCTGCTGAAAAAGTTCTTTGGGATGCTTCTTATAAAAAATTTAAGTGCTAGCTTTTCAGAATTAGGAAAGGCAACTATCACTTGAGAATGTACACAGATGCTACTGTTCAGCATTTGAATCTCACCATGTCACATTCCTCAAATGCCATGTCAAAGGACTGTGCAACTGCTAAAACCCAGCTATTCTAAGGACATCATCAGATAAGAAGTCCCACATCATCCAATTTGTGCTGAAAATTAAGCAACAGAAGGTTATAAGTTCTTCTAAGCATGTGATGTCTGCCAATGGTACCGTAGGAGAAACCAGAAAATGTCACGTTGCTCTTTGAAAGCTAAAATGTCAACCAGGGAAACAACACATACATGATTGTTTCAAAATTTTTTAAAACTACTGACACATATGAAAAAAACAGGTACACATACCACACATGAATGACGTTCTTCAATCAAAGTTTGCTGGGTGCTTACTCTAAGCCAAGCTGGGGTACAATGTGGGCAAGAACAACACTGCATGGTATTGAATAACAACTCTTATCTGCTGAGAACCAAGCATTGTGCTTAAAATTTCTAATTATTATTTTTCACTTAATTCTCAATGCCCTGTGAGGGAGCTATTACATGGGGCTCTGCAAGGACAGGAATGTTTTTCTTTTTCCCCTACCATCATATACTCAGGAAATGAAATAATGCTCTTCACAACGTCAAATACTGAATCAGTTAATGAATATAATCCCATTTTATACATATGTAATCTAAAGTCAAGTAATTTATCCAGGTTGGAATATCCAGAAAGCATTAGAGTAAGGATCTAGACCCAGATATTTCTGATTCTAGTCTGTTTGTTCTCTCAACCTCTTGGTCCCACAACCTTTTAAATTGAAATGCTGCCAATTTAACTCTAGAGGCAGGGATATTAGACCCATTCCTCCCACATTAATAGTGAAGCTAAAGAAATACAAAGAGAATGTGAATTAGGGAATGAACAAATTGACCATGAAAGTGGCATATAGTTTGCTGATATTTGAAGCCATAACTTTATTTAAACTCAAAGCTCACCAAAACTCAGCTTTGGGAATGAGAGAACTCCATTGTAATCTCTAATCGGAACCTCCCCTATCTGGCATCAGGAGCAAGAAGTTTCCTCCATTCTATTCACAGAACAAGCCAAGATCAAAATGTATGGCCCAGCACTGGTGAAGTTTGGGATTTTCAAATCATCTCCTAAGGAGACAAACCCTGTGGAGGAAAGTGCAAAATCCCTTTCTTGCTATGACAGAACCAAACACTCCCTGTAGAGCAAGAGTAAGGGATGATGGTATTGGCCAAATAACTGGGTTTTTTAAAGGAGTTGACAGCAAAATGCATCCTAGTTCCACTAATTAGACATTAGGATTTGCTGAAAGTATGATACAAGACAGAAAAATAATTACTTATAAGTGTAGTCTGGCAAAGGTTGTGAATGTAAGACCTCATTATGAAATCAATGTAGGATAAAATATTCTGTACCAGGTAAAAACAAGATACTGCTCTAATTATGTACAAAGTATATGGGAGGGAAAGAATAGAACTAGCAAAAGAATATAGGCACCTCCTTCAAGATTATAAATTACTTCAGAATGCAGAGTAGAAATTTTAAAAAAATTTTTTTCTCATCAACCCTCATACCCATCCCATTACACTTGAGGATGGATCACAAAAAGACAGAAAAATAAGAGAGAAAAGTGACATGTTATGGAAGGAAAGGTAATCAAAACATCTGCTCCAATTAGATATCACCCAAGTAGCAAAATTTGTTAGAATGATCCTATATGGAAACAAAAGTTTAATCCTTCCCAATTTTATTAGGGAAAACAGGGTATGTCCACATGAAAAGTAAACTATAGGTCCCAGAAATATTTTGTTATTAAAAGTAAAATTAGTAGGCAAGGGGCACAGTAGCTCATGCCTTTAATCCCAGCACTTTGGGAAGCCAAGGTAGGAGGATTGTTTGAAGCCAGGAGTTCAAGTCCAGTCCTGGCAACAAAGCAAGACACCATCTCTACAAATATAAAATCAAAAGCTAGGTGCAGTGGTATGTGCTATAGTCCCAACTACTTAAGAGGCCGAGATGGGAAGATCTCTTGAGCCCAGGAGTTCAAGGTTGCAGTAATGCTCACACTCGAGTTATGATGGTGCCACTGCACTCCAGCCTGGCTGACACAGCGAGACCTCCCATCTTGAAAATATAAGAAAAAATAAAATTAGCGATGTAGACAGGAAGATGTACCAAAGAAAACCATGTGCCAGATGGTCAGGCAAGACCCAGCAGGGGAGATGGAACTTCAAATAGTACCTGAAAGGTGAGGGAGAAAACGAATCACTCTGGTTGGAGGAACAAACAGGATGTGGACGAGAATCACTGGGTTGGCTTGTCTGGCTGGGATTTGGGTAAGAAACAGTAGATAAAAACTTGTTGGAAAGACAAGCTGAAAGAGACTGGAACTCTGAATTCCAGACTAGAGAGGTGAAATTTTCTTCTAGGAGAGTGACACAATAAAGGCTATTCTACAAAAACTTAAGCTGATATTAGTGTTGAATGTACATGGATAAGAAAGGTAGGCATAAGACAAAGCTAGAAGCAGCCTAACTAACTTATCTATATTCCTACACTGCAAACTCTAAAGACAGGACCTATATCTAGAATAGAAACAGTAAGAGAAGAGTACAGACTCCAGAGCCAGACTGCCCGGGCTCAAATCCTAGTTCTGTCACTTACTAATTAAAGGACTGTAAGCAAATTACTTAACTCCCTTTGCTCCAGTTTCTTCATCCATAAAAAGCGTATTATAATTGAACCTACCTCACAGGGTTGTAATGAGGATGAAATGAGTTGATGTACACAAAACATATATTGTGACTGGGACATGGCAAACACCAAGCTAACTATTAGCTGTTAACAGCACTGGTAATACAGTCAGCTATTCCCAACAGAATGCCCAGAATATGAGATGCTTTCCATTTTTTTTAATTAACTACAGAGTCTGTGCTAGAGAGAACATAGTGAATGTGGGAAAACATAAATAGATGCAGTTTTTGAGGAAGAATCGATAAGATGTAGACGGTATCAGGAAAAATAAGGCAAGTCAAAGATGATGATATGGTTTAAATTTGTGTCTCTGTCCAAATCTCAAGTAAAACTATAATCCCCAATGTTGGAGGAGGTAACTAGATCATGGGAGTAGACATCCCCCTTGCTGTTCTCATGATAGTGAGCGAGTTATCACGAGATCTGGTTATTTAAAGGTGTGTATCACCTTTCCCTTTGCTCTCTCCTATGCTCCGCCATATGAAGATGTACCTGCTTCCTCTTCACCTTCCCCTATGATTGTAATTTTCCTGAGGCCCCCCCAGCCATGCTTCCTGTATAGCCTACAGAACTGTGAGTCAATTAAATCTGTTTTCTTCATAAATTACCCAGTCTCAGGTAGTTCTTTATAGCAATGGGAGAACACACTAATACAGATGGCAATGATATTTTATGCCTGAGTAAATTAGAATTTTAGTAACTTTAATAGATCAAATAATTGAAGGAAGTTGGTTTAACAAGAAAAGAAATTGGGAAACAATTAAAATTAACCAACTGACAAAAGGGGACATTATTTCTTTTCCTTCCAAGTAATACTAACAGCATATCAGTGTATCCATTTTATTGGTTACCAAATCAAAATTTCAAATCCAATAATGAAAACAAGCTAATAATAAGTATACACATTTTAAAATGTCTTTGCATCTCAACTTTGTTGTTTCTTTTGAAGTAACTTGCTTTCCCTAAACTTGATGAGTTGGTACATATGGCATGTCATACACTGAGAAGCCTCTTTATGATGCAGAATAAAGAAGCAACTCTAGTTATGGAGGGATCTTCTCCCATTTCTAAACTACATGAAGGTATTTCTTAAGTACTTATTTTTATGTTCCAGAAATGACATCTTTACACACTTCTACACTGATAAGA
Source organism: Callithrix jacchus (assembly GCF_049354715.1). Lineage (NCBI taxonomy): Eukaryota > Metazoa > Chordata > Mammalia > Primates > Cebidae > Callithrix > Callithrix jacchus. The sequence continues at coordinate 122,189,249 of NC_133508.1, forward strand.
GAATGATTATTTTCCAGTAGAGCCAAATACCCCCAAATCAGTTTAAAAGGGCATGTGTTTCAAATACAGTTAACTACAGCAGTGATCCCCAACCTTATTGGCAATGGGGACTGGTTTATTGGAAGACAATTTCTTCATGGACAGGAGATGGGGGTGGTAATGGTTTTAGGATGATTCAAATGCATTACATTTGTTGTGCATTTTATTTCTATTGTTATTAGATTATAATATGTAATGAAACAATTATACAACTCACCATAACGTAGAATCAGTGGGGGCCCTTGGCTTATTTTCCTGCAACTAGAAGGTCTCATCTAGGGATGGTGGGAGACAGTGACAGATCATCAGGCATTAGATTCTCATAATGAGCACACAACCTAGATCCTTCCCATGTGCAGTTAACAATTGGGTTTGTGCTCCTATGAGAACCTAATGCCACCACTGATCTGATAGGAAGCAGAGCTCAGGCAGTACTGCAAGCCATCAGGAGTGGCTATAAAGACAGATAAAGCTTTGCTCCATTGCCTACACTCACCTCCTGCTGTGTAACAGGGTTAGGAACCTCTGACCTACAGAAAAGCCTCCCTAGTATTGGTTCAGCAATACAGGCCCAAAACTAGAGGAAAACTCTGATGGCTGTTTTGATACTGGTAATAAAGAGCTTAATAATATGAATGCAAATAAAAGGTCCAAAGGTAGCTTTGTATAATCCTGATAGTGCCTGGGATCAGTATTTACTTAGATAGAGCATATTGGTATGTTAAAAGGAAAACTCAGGATTCACTAAGTCTGAAGACAAAAACGCAGATTTTGAAAGTATATTGAATAAGATGTGTTTAATAAAGAGATTTCAATAACACAAATGTGCGCCACTCAGATACAGAAACCCCTCACCACAAATCTACATTTATTCAGTATTTTCAGAATCTGTACACCGAGGACCTCAGGATCTGTTAGTAAGACAAGATCATCTTCTAAACAGAACTTCAACCTACCCTCTGCTCTCCAGAGTCAATATAATTTTAGTTTTATAAACTTGAGTGTGAACTTTTCAGAACAAAAGTCAAGTACAGAAGACACGAAAAGAGTTTGTCTGGGGGTAAGGGAAAAACCAAATGAGGTAATAATATAAGTTACCTGTGTCGTGACCATGACTATCTTCAAAATCTGCAAACCCAGTTTCCATGGAATCTGGCGTCTGGCTCGGTATTTTTCACAAGGGCTCATGAAGTAAAACTTCAGGTCTTCCCTTAGACATTCTTCTTTCATCTCAGAATCATGATGTGCCATTGCATTTCTGCCACAGAAGATCAATTTTAAATACCCAGGAAAGCCTGTCCCTCAGTTCATAGAAAAAAATACTTTCTATTCACTTGCTTTACCTATTTAAGTAGAACTCTCTCTCCAACCAGGGAATTCCATTTCTCTTTAGAAATCTGAAAAATTGGCTGGGTGTGGTGGCTCATGCCTGTAATCCCAGCACTTTGGGAAGCCAAGGCAGGTGGATCATGAGGTCAGGAGTTCAAGACCAGCCTGACCAACATGGTGAAACCCTGTCTCTACTAAAAATACAACAACAACAACAAAAATAGCCAGGGGTGGTGGTGCCCGCCTGTAATCCCAGCTACTCAAGAGGCTGAGGCAGGAGAATCACTTGAACTCAGGACGCAGAGGTTGCAGTGAGCCAAGATCATACCATTGTACTCCAGCCTGGGTTCTAACTCTAGGCCCGCTATAGCACAGCCCTATCTGGTTTTTATTCATATACTCACTCACACACACTCACACAAACATAAACATACATACTTTCTCCAGTGACAGATGAATGCTCTATGTTAAGATGTAGGAATTGATGAGTGTTGCAAGTAAAATCCATTTTTTATAATTCTTGGCTGTTTTGTTTTTAATTTTTAATTTTTTTTTTTTTTTTGAGAGGGAGTCTTGCTCTGTCACCCAGGCTGGAGTGTAGTGGTGCAATCTTGGCTCACTGTGACCTCCACTCCACTTGCACTCCAGCCTGGGTAACAAGAGCGAAACTCCATCTCAAAAAAAAAACCAATGAGACGTGGTTCACAGGACTGTTATTATAGTCCCAAAGTGGGTTGTAGAAAACGATCCATTGGGAGTGTAAAAATTATTAGTATTTCTATTTCATTCTTTACATTAAAAACTAAAAATTGAATACCATAACTAGTATAACATAGAATATACATACAACATAGCAATATAACTTACAGCATGTACAACATAACAAAGAATATACATTATATAACTCATAAAAGTAGTATCAAGTAGCATATCATATATAAAGGAATATATACTCACTGAGACTATTATGCTCAACTTTTATTACTGGGTACATAATCAACAAAGTTTGGAGATCATTGACTTCGAGCACAGACTGTGAGTCTGGAGTTCCTAAAACCCATCTCACCACCAAAGGAGAGCTTGCCAGAGACTACAGTTAATACAGATCAGACAGACAGACACTATGCTTAATGATAATATTTGAGTTCCTGGATCCACCTGTTCCTGAAGTAATCCATCCCAGGTCTTTCCATTCAAACCAACAAATACCTTTGTGGCTTAAGCCAGTTTGGCTTCTTGCCTTAGGAAGTATCTTGATGGTAAGCGTAATGAATAAACTCTAGTAAGTTAGGCTAATCATTCAGGTTACTCATTTCTTGGAAAGGTTTTATAATTGTGGGTCATTTTTAAGAATCTTTTTACTGGAAATATGTAAGTGACATATTTTTATACTGACTCATGGTCTATGTTCTCTGCCTTGACTGACAAGTTTGAAAGAATCCCAAAAGGGGATAACCATTTTAAGGCTTATTGTCAGTTGTTAATAATTTACTATTTCTAAATAGATTTTTAGATCTCCTGTTTCTAGGGTTAGTGGACTAAGTTATTCCAAACTATCCTGCTGGAAAGGAAGGAAAGGAGGAGGAAAGAAAGAGAGAAAGCAAGGAGAGAGGGAGAGAGGAAGAGAAAGGAAGGAAGGAGCGAAGGAGGAGAGGAAGGAATAAAAGGAGAGAGGGAAGGAGGGAAGACAAAGAGTAGGGGGAGAAGGGAAGGAGGAAAAGAGAGAGTGGGACAGAGGCAGAGAGGGAGGCGGGGAGGGAGAGAGGGAGGGAGGGAGAGAGGGATGGAGGGAAGGAAAAGAAAATCCTAGATACGATACATACTTCTTGAGGGGCGGTGAGGAACTACCTTTAAAAGACTGAAGAGTTAAAGAGAGCAAGAACTCCTGGGTCAATCTTGGGGGATACCTAGAGAAGTAAGAGCCAATTGCCATTCAAGTACACTCAGCTTCCATTCTGTGGCTTCAGGAAAGGGGGACAACAGAGCCAAGATTCTAGGCCCAAAGACATCAAAACTGCCTGTCCTCAAACTCACAGGGCTACAGAGAAGGCCAGAGTGGCTCCAAATAAAAGAAAAGAAAAAGGAAATTTTAAAATAGACCCATCCTAATAAAGAATGTCCATAAACCAGGCCATGATGAAATAAGGCTCATAAACCTTTGAGCCTCACACCTGGGTGTGCCAGGGAACTTCAAACTGTGAGCCTGCTTGGTTCTGGAGGCACCAGACTGGAACTGTTCTTTATATCCCAGAAAATACGCACAGAACTCTGTGTCTTAGGTTCATCCTAAGACTTGACACTCTAACAAATAACTTATAAGATTCAATGACAAGCAGGAAGTTAAATATAACTAAGCACATGAGGAAACCAAGTGACATGAAACAGACTAAAGACAGAAACAAGACGAAGTATATTGGAAATTAGACACATCAGAAAATAGCCATGCTTACCATCTGTGATATCATGACGTATATACATGTGGGTTTTTGTCCACAGCTACTAGCTCATAACTCTCATAGCCTTTGTTATAATGTTGAGGCAACTTAAGGCCTCAGGAACAGGCCTCAGAAAACAGAATCTCTCTCCGACCTTCTGATATACTTTCACCTGCTACTTTTTGTCCCAAAGATAGGCATCTTCCCCACCTTACTGTGTAGGAGCCGGCCGTAAAAAAATTCTCTGACCTACCCTGTCTGATTGTAGGTCACAAGACTCCCATTTCTGAAGGGGTCCTGTCCCAAACCCTGGAAGAAGGAAAGCTGCATAAAGAGGCCAGAAGGATCTGAACAGACAGGGCTTGCTGGGTTTCTCCAGTCAGTCTATTAGTGTTCAATCATACCCTTTTTGTCAGTCACATTTCTACATGGTTGTCAATCATGCCTATCCAACAGTCTCCATAAAAGGCCCAAGAGGACAGAGTTGGGAGAGCTTGTGGAACACATGGCATTTCCTGGAGGTTGTTGCACCTGGGGAGGGCATGGAAGCTCTTCATTCCTTCCTTATAGCTCACCTTACATATGTCTTCACTGTATCCCTTGCAATATCCTTTACAATAAACCAGTAAATGTGTTTTCCTGAGTTCAGTGAGCCTCTCTAGCAAATTAATCAAACCCAAAGAGGGAGTCATGGGAACCCTACCTTGAAGTTGGACAGTGAAAAGTTCCAGAGGCGGCTGGGCATGGAGGCTCACACCTATAATCTCAGCACTTTCCGAGGCAGAGGTGGGTAGATCACCTAAGGTCAGGATTTTGAGACCAGCCTGACCAACATAGTGAAACCCCATTTCCACTAAAAATACAAGAATTAGCCAGGCATGGTGGCACATGCCTGTGATCCCAGCTACTTGGGAGGTTGAGGCTGGAGAATCATTTGAACCTAGGAGGCAGAGATTGCAGTGAGCCAATATGGCACCGCTGCACTCCAGCCTGGGCAACAGAGTAAGACTCCACCTCAAAAAAAAAAAAGGAAAGAAATGAAAAACAAATCACTCAGTGAGTCTCATGTCAAGAGAATGTGAAGACCTTAAACATGTGTTTGTCCGAAGCCTGACACAGTCACCTCTTCACTCAATCTGACCAACTTAACAAGCACTTAGTCCATGGAGCAAGCACTGTGCTGGGTACACAAGGCTGAACAGCCCTGAACTGTACATTCTTAGTGTCCAGTAGGAGAGACAGACTTGTCAATGCATAATTATCAAAGAGCTCCATGAATGCTGTAAAATAAGTAAATATTACGGAAGCAGAGTTCTGACTCTGGGGAGAGGGGTGAGAGAGCTGGTGGGAAAACCCGTAAGAGTCATAATAGATGGTGCAGTAAGTGCTACAGGGTCATGTGACTGTGTGACTGGTGCATTGAGGGAGGCATTTCCAAGAAAAAGGTGCATCTTAACTATGCCTGAGAGCAACATCCCCAAACATGGACTTTCAGGCCTCCTGAGAACATCCCTATAAGAAGCTCTTGTGGGCACATTTCAGCAATGCTAATTTAGTGTTAACCACCATCACTGTAGTGGATCAGTGTTGCTAAAACATCCCTCCTGATGACTCACAATATGCTTTTTCATTTAATAAAAAGAGCATATGTAATGGTGTGTACTGAATTCTTAAGCCCTTGAGAATAAAGCCATAGAACCTACACCTAAACACACACACACACAGCCTCTGGGTGAGAAACGCTGAACTGAAGGAGGAAGAAGCTGTTTTCTCGAAACAGTGGTGCAAAACAAGACATTTAATCAAATACTTAAAGAATACTGGCCAGGCATGGTGGCTTATGCCTGTAACCCCAGTATTTTGGGAGGTCAAGGTGGGTGGATCACTTGAGGCCAAGAGTTTGAGACCAGTCTGACCAATATGGTGAAACCCTGTCTGTATTAAAAATACAAAAAAACAACAACATAAATTATAGGTATGTGTGGCGGCGCATGCCTACGACCCCAGCTATTCAGGCGACTGAGGCACAGAATTGCTTGAACTCAGGAGGCAGAGGTTGCAGTGAGCCAAGATTGCAACACTCCACTTCAGCCTAGATGACAGAGTAAGACTCGGTCTAGTTCATAAATATAAAAATAAATAAATAAATGTGAGCCATGCTCTGCTGGTCACATTTTCCTGCCTTCCAGGAGCAAACGTGAATAGATTAACGTATGATACAATGTGTTAAGAGTTATATTGGAAATATGCACTGAGTGCCCTGGAAACAGAGAGTGCTTGATGCAGCCTAATTGCTTCAGGAGTCTTCAAATAATTCTTCTGACTGCTGGGTTCCTTTGACTGAGTGGCCACTAAGCGTTCAAGAAATGATAACTGATGTTAGCATTACCCTAAGAAACTTGGTTAAGAAGTCTCAGGCAAAAAGAAAAAAAAAATCAAAGTAGCAGATAATGACTGTCAGATCATTCATTGTGTTACATGTTTTATACTATCTATCCTTCCATAATTGTTTCCTTTGGGTATTTACAGAGCAGTTGTAATGCTTTTAGCAATGTGAAAGATGAAAAATGAAAAAACTAGCAGGAAAAACATTTCCCTCAAGAGTACATGCACCAACTGGTGATACAAAGGCTAGTACTAGTCACCTGATGATTAAATGATAGAAATGTATGGGAAAAAACATTCTTTTATTTAATACATATTTACCCTATATACCTTCTGATGGGTGTTACAGGAGGCTTAAGCTACAACCACAGCTTCATAAGCAAGAATTAGGTCAGCAGAGGCTGGGAGTGTTGGCTATAATCCCAGCACTTTGGGAGGCCAAGGCAGGCAGATCACTTGAGGACAGGAGTTCAAGACCAGCCTGGCCAACGTGGCGAAATCCTGTCTTTACCAAAAATACAAAATTAACTGCACGTGGTAGCACACACCTGTAACCCCACCTACTCAGGAGGCTGAGGCACAAGAATTGCTTGAACCCAGAAAGTGGAGGTTGCAGTGAGCTGAGAATGTACCACTGCACTCCAGCCTGGGCAACAAAAATGAACAACAACAAACAAACAAATAGGTCAGTAGATGGGAGAAATACTGTAATTTCCATCACAAATGAAAATCACCAACAGTTTAAGAAAAGCATAAAGCTGCTAACTTGTGTTAACATAAGTCAGGGGAAGTGAAAGTAACTGCAGCATAAAACCACTTAAGGAACAGAAATCAATGAAGATCTAAATTACACTGACCCATCAGCTACAGGGCTGTCACACAATTGAAATTGCATGAAATAAATAAGAGCAATCACAGCTCTTATGAATTATTTATGTTTCATTAAACCACAGGAAATGCATGACCTGGATTTTTATAACCTTAATAATGGCACCACTAAAGACCAAAATATCAAAGAAAAAAGCACAGTATTTGAAGGCATAAAAATAAGATCTGGAATAGAATAGAAAACCACCCATGCAATGAGCTAAATAAAAGCTAGAGATGCTGGAATAGAAAATGAAAGAAAAGAGGGCTGAGGTACTGTGGTAAGAAAACAGGAGAGAGGGACAACAAAGTTATTGTCAGGTATTAAGAAAACCTACTCTCTCCACAGATAATCGGGACTATGTGACATTGGTTAAGTTTAAGGCTGTCATATGATCAAGAGCAATTTCAGTTTTATCAAACCAATGACTAAGAGTCTATGGAAGCCTGAAGTTGTGAAACAAATAAAACAAAACAAGATACCAGTGATTCTTAACCTTACTGGGGTCATAAACTCCTATGAGAACAGAATAAGGCTCTTGTCCTTTGCCCCAGGAAAATACACACACCAGTTTCAGTGATGATACTTTGTCAGCAAATAAGCTGACCAACCAAGGCTGCTGTTGCCTTCTGGCTTAAGTGATCTTCACCCTACTTGACAAGGGGTCTGAAAGTTGTTTTTATCCCCTGCTGCAGTGGTCTCCAAAGTGGGGTCCTTGTGCACAAGGACATAGGCAAGACCATTCACTGGTATGTGAGAAGGAAGTATTAGAGCTTCTAATTGTGCTAACTTAGAAAACAAAGAAGTTAAGATCTCCCAAGATTTAATATATAAATTATTACCTATCATACCTAAGGTGCCCTCACTTGATCAGTAACATCAGATAGGACTGGACAGTGGTTCATATCTGTAATCTCAACACTTGGGATTTGAGACTGAGGCAGGAGGATCACTTGAGGCCAAGAGTTCAAGACCAACCTGGACAATATAGTGAGACTCTGTCTTTACAAAAACTTTTTAAAATCAGCCCAGTGTGGTGGTGCATGCTTATAGTCCCAGCTACTCCGGAGGCAGAGGCAGTAGATTTGCTTAAGCTTAGGAGTTGAAGGTTGCAGTGAGCTATGATTGTGCCACTGCACTCCAGCCTGGGCAACAGAGTAAGATCCTATCTCAAGGAAACAAAACAAAACAAAACAAAACATCAGGTGTCTGTGTTTCACTTAGGTATGTGAGGCATCCTGGGGAAATTGTTCAAGCTTTCCAAATTAGGGGGTTGATGGTGATGCCCCCATTGACTTTCAGCATATTCCTATCAGTTATGGTTTATGTGGGCCCATTTAAGCATTTTTAGAATGTATCATCTAGTTTTCATGGAAATAACCCTTGCGAAATAGGCAGAGGACATAAAGATTCTTGCAAAAGCCCAGGAGGTGGAGCAAGATGGTGGAAGAGAGGGCTCCAATCATCATCCCCTTATAAGAAGGCACCAATTTAACATCTATCTATGTAAGCAAAGTGCTTTCATAAGAACCAAAAACCAGATGAGCACTCACACTACCAGCTTTTAACTTTGTATTGCTAAAAGAGGCACTGATGAGGTAGAAAAAACAGTTCTGAATCACTGACACCACCCTTCCCCCACCCCCAGCAGTGGCCACCTGGTACAGAGAGTGCCTCTGCATGCTGGGGGAGGGAGAGCACAGCAATTACGAGGCAGTAAACTCGGTGCTGTCCTGTTAGAACACAAAGGAAAACTGGACCAAATGCAGCTGATGCCCACCCACGGAGGGAACATTTAAACCAGCACTAGCCAGAGGGAGTCACAGGTCCCTGTGGTTGGAACTTAAGTTCCCACAAACTTCACTACTGCAGGCTAAAGTGCTCTGGATCTCTAAGTGAATCTGAAAGGCAATTTAAGCCACAAGGACTGCAACTCTTAGGCGAGTCCTAGTGCTGTACTGGGCCCAGAGACAGTGGACTGGAGGAGCAGGCAATCTACCAAGCTACCAGGGCAGCTAAAGGAGTGCTGACATCACCTCGCCCCTAACCCCAGGCTGCACAACTAGTGGCTCCAAAAAAGACCCCTTCCTTCTTCTTGAGAAGAGGAGAAAGAAGAATGGGGAGGACTTTGTCTTGCATCTTGGATACTGGCTCAGACACAGCAAGATAGGGCATAGGTCAGGGTCATGAAGCCTCTGTTCCAGGCCCTAGATCCTGCACAGTGCTTCTAGGCACACCCTGGGCCAGAAGGGAACCTGTTTCCCTGAAGGGAAGACCAGTCCTGGCAGCATTCATCACCTGCTAACTGAAGAGCCTTTGGGCACTGAATAAGCAGCAGCAACACCCAGATACTATGTCAAGGGCCTTAGGTGAGCCTCTGAGACGTGCTGGCTTCAGGTTTATCCTGGCTATGGGGGCCAGAGCAATAAGAGGAGTCCTCAATTCTAAGAGCTGACTCTTGGATGGCATTTCTGGACCTTCCCTGGGTCAGAAGGGAGCCCACTGCCCTGAAGGATGAGTCCCAGGCCAGACAGCCTTCATGACAAGCTGACTTAAGAGACCTTGGGCCTTAAGAAAACATCAGTGGTAGTCTGGCAGTACTGCCCATGGGACTCTGGTGGTGATAACCATGGGGAAGGGCTCCTCTACTTTTGGAAAGGGGAAGGAAGACTGGAAAGAACTGCATCTTGTAATTTGAGTGCCAGCTCAGGCACAATACAACAGAATACTAGGTAGACTTCTAAGGTTTTTTATTCTAGTCCCTGAGTCTTGGACAGCACCTCTGAACCCACCAGAGGCCTGGGGGAATACACCATCCTGGAAGGAAGAACATAGGCCTGGCTGGCTTTGTTGCCTGCTAACTGTAGGGTCCCAGAGCTTGCGCAGACATAGGCAGTAGCCAGGGAGTAGTTACAGCAGGCCTTGGGCAAGACCCAGTGCTGTGCTGGCTTCAGGTCTGACCCAGCATAGTCTCTTAATGGCAGAAATGATCAGGCAGAAGAAAGAATTAGTGAGCTTGAAGGCAGGCTATTTGAAAATACACAGTCAGAGGAGACAAAAGAATAAAAAAACAATGAAGCATGCCTACAGGATCCAGAAAATCGTCTCAAAGGGTAAATTTAAGAGTTATTGGCCTTAAGGAGGAGGCAGAGAAAGAGATAAGAATAGAAAGTTATTCAAAGTAATAATAACAAAGAACTTTCCAAGCTTAGAGAAAGACATCAATATCCAAACACAAGAAGGTTATAGAACACCAAGCAATCCAACGAAGACTACCAGAAGGCATTTAATAATCAAACTCCTAAAGATCAAGGATAAAGAATGGATCCTAAAAGTAGCAAGAGAAAAGAATAATATGCAATGGAGCATCAATACATCTAGCAGTAGACTTTTCAGTGGAAACCTTAAAGGCCAAAAGAGAGAGTCATGACATATTGAGTGCTGAAGAAAAAAAAACTTCACCCTAGAATAGTAGGTCTGGTGAAAATATTCCTCAGCATGAAGGAGAAACAAAGATTTTCCCAGACAAACAACAGATGAGGGATTTCATCAGTAGCAGACTTGTTCTATAAGAAATACTAAAGAGAGTAGTTCAATCAGAAAGAAAAGGACATTGATGAGCAATACATAATCACCTGAAGGTACAAAACTCACTGGTAATAAAAAGCACACAGAAAAACAAAAAATATTATAATCCTGTAACTGCTTTGCATAAACTACCCTTATCCTAAGTAGAAAGACTAAATGGTACAATGAGATATAAACAACAAAAAAATTAAAAGTTGGAGGGATAAAGTCAAGGCACAGAGTTTTTGTTAGTTTTTTTAAATTTTTTGCTTGTTTGTTTATGCAAATAGGGTTACGTTATCAGCTCAAAATAATGGTTTATACAATAGTATTTGCAAGCCTTCTGGTAACCTCAAAACAAAAAACATACGACAGATACACAAAAAATAAAGAGTAAGAAACTAAATCATATCACCAGAGAAAATCACCTTCATTAAAGGAAGACAAGAAAGAAGACGAGGAAGAAGGTAAGACCACAAAACAATCAGAAAACAAATAACAAAGTGGCAGGAGTAGGTCCTTACTTATCAATAACAACATTGAATGTAAATGGACTAAACTCTCCAATCAAAAGACATAGACTGGCTAAATGGATGAAAAAACAAAACCCACTGATCTGTTGCCTACAAAAAAACTCACTTCACCTATAAAGAAACATAGACTGAAAATAAAGGGATGGAGAAAGAAATTCCATGCCAATGAAAATCAAAAAAGAGCAAGAGTAGCTATGCTTATATAAGACAAAATAGATTTTAAGACAAAAACTATGAGACAAAAAAGGTCACTGTATAATGATAAAGGGGTCAATTCAGCAAAAGGATATAACAATTTTAAATATATATGCACCCAACATTGAAGCACGTGGATATATAAAGCAAATATTATTGCAGCTAAAGAGAGAGACAGGCCCCAATAAAATAACAGCTGGAGACTTCAACCCAGCATTAGATAGATATTCCAGACCAAAAATCAACAAGAAATACTGGACTTAATCTGCACTATAGACAAAATGGATTTAATACATATATACAGGACATTTCATCCAATGGCTACAGAATACACATTTTTTTTTCTCAGCACATGGATCATTCTCAAGGACAGACCATATGTTAAGTCACAAAACAAATCTTAAAATACTCAAAAAATTGAAATAATATCAATCTGACCACAGCAGAATAAAACTAGAAATTAAGAATGAAAGGAATTTTGGAAACTATACAAGTGTATGAAAATTAAATAATCTGCTTCTGAATGACCAGTGGGGGTCAATAAGGAAATTAAGAAGGAAATTTAAAAATTTCTTGAAACAAATCATAATGGAAACACAACCTACCAAAATCTATGGGATACAGCAAAAGCAGTACTAAGAGGGAAGTTTATAGCTTTAAGTGCCTACATTAAAAAAAAAAAACCTTCAAATAAACAGTCTAATGATACATCTTATAGAACTACAAAAGCAAGAGCAAACCAAACCCAAAATTAGTAGAAACATAAATAAAGATCAGAGCAGAAATAAATGAAATTTAAAAAGAAAATAATACAAAAGATTAGTGAATCAAAAAGTAGGTTTTTTGAAAAGCTAAAAAAATTGACAAAGCTTTAGCCAGACTAAGTAAAAAAGAGAGAAGCTCCACACATAAAATCAGAAATGAAAAAGGAGACCTTACAACTGATACTACAGAAATTCACATCATTATTGGATACTAAAGCAACCATATGCCAATAAATTGGAAAATATAGAAAAATGGACACATGCAGCATACCAATATTGAACCAGGATGAAATCCAAAACCTGAATAGACCAATAACAAGTAATGAGATTGAAGCTGTAATAGGAAGTCTCCTAGCAAAGAAAAGTCCAGGACCTGATGGCTTCTGTTTTAGTCAGGATTCTCAAGAGGGACAGAACTAATATATATACACATATAGGGGAGTTTATTTAGTATTAACTCACAATCACAAGTTCCCACAATAGGCCATCTGGACATCAAGGAGCAAGGAGAGCCAGTCTGAGTTCTAAAACTGAAGAACTTGAAATTTGATGTCTGAGAACAGAAAACATGCAGCACAGGAGAAAGATGTAGGGTAGGAGGCTAGGCCAGTCTCTCTTTTCACATTTTTCTGCCTGCTTATATTTTAGCCACACTAGCAGCTAGACTGTGCCCACCCAAAATAAGGGTGGGTCTGCCTTTCCCAGCCCACTGACTCAAACATTAATCTCCTTTGGCAACACCCTCATAGACATACTCAGGATCAATATTTTGTATCCTTCAATCCAATCAAGTTGACACACTATTAACATCACAGCTTCACTGTTGAATTCTACCAAACATTTAAAGAAGAACTAATACCAATTCTATTCAAACTTTTCTGATGAATGTTAATGCAAAAATCCTCAACTAAAATACTAGCAAACCAAATTCAACTCTACATTAGAAAGATCATTCATTATGACCAAGTGGGATTTATCCCTGGCATGCAAGGATGGTTCAACATATGCAAATCAATCAATGTGATGCATCATATTAACAGAATGAAAAATGAAAACAATACAGTCTTTTCAATTGATGCTGAAAAAGCATTTGATCAAATTCAACATTGCTTCATGATAAAAATTCTTAATAAACTAGATATAGAAGGAATATACCTCAACCTAATAAAAACCATATACAACATACCCACAGCTAGTCTCATACTGAATGGGGGAAAACTGAAAGGCTTTCCTCTCAGATATGGAACACAACAAGGATGCCCACTTTCATTACTGTTATTCAACATAGTACTAGAAGTCCTAGCTAGAGCAATATAAAAGGTATCCAAATTAGAAAGGAAGAAGTCACATTATCCTTGTTTGCAGATGAGATTAACTTATATTTGGAAAAATACCTAAAGACTCCACTAAAAAACAGTTAGAACTGATAAACAATTTTAGTGAAATTGCAGGATACAATATCAACATACAAAAATCATTAGCATTTCTATGTGCCAAGAGCAATCTGAAAAAGAAAATTAAAAAGTAATCCTATTGATAATAGCCACAAATAAAATTAAGTACCTAGAAATTAACCAAAGAAGTGAAAGAGGTCTAAATGAAAACTATAAAACACGGATGAAAGATATTGAAGAGGACACCAAAAAATGGAAAGATATTCCATGTTCATAAATTGAAAGAATCAGTATTGTTAAAATGTCCATACTACAAAGCAATCTACAGATTCAATGCAATCCCTATCAAAATACCAATGACATTCTTCACAGAAATAGAAAAAAGAAACGTAAAATTGATATGGAACCTCCAAGGACCCAGAATAGCCAAAGTTATCCTCAGCAGGAAAAAAAAAAAAAAAAAAAAAACTGGAGGAATCACATTATCTGACTTCAAATTATACCATGTAGCTATACTAACCAAAACAGCATGGTACTGGCACAAAAACAGATATACAGACCAATGGAACAGAATAGAGAACCCAGAAACAAATCCACACACCTACAGTGAACTCATTTTTGACAAAGGTGACAAGAACATAAACTGTGGAAGAGACAGTCTCTTTAATAAATGGTGTTGGGGAAACTGGATATCTATATGCAAACTAAACCCCTATCTATCACCATATAAAAAACAAATCAAAATGGATTAAATACTTTAGTCTAACACCCCAAACTATGAAACTACTACAAGAAAACATTGGGGAAAATCTCCAGGACAGAAATTTATTGAGCAACACCCCACAAGCACAGGCAACCAAAGCAAACATAAACAAATGGCATCAAATTAAGTTTAAAAGCTTCTTCAAAGAAAAGAAAAGAGTCAACAAAGTGAAAAGACAACCCACAGAAAGGGAGAAAACACTTGCAAGCTACCCATATGACAAAGGATTAATAGCCAGAATATATAAGGAGTTCAAACAATTCTATAAAAAATAACCTAATAATCTGATCCAAAAATGGGCAAAAAATTTGAATAGATATTTTCCAAAAGCAAACATACACATTGCAAACCAGCATATGAAAAGGTGCTCAACATCACTGATCATTAGAGAAATGCAAATCAAAACTACAATGAGATATTATCTCACCCCAGTTAAAATGGCTTGTATCCAAAAGACAGTCCATAGCAAATGCTGGTGAGGATGGAGAACAGTTTGGAGGTTCCTCAAAAAACTAAAAATAGAGCTACCATATGATCCAGCAATCCCACTGCTAGGTATATGCCCAAAAGAAAGGAAATCAGTAATATCGAAGAGGTATCTGCACTCTCATGTTTGCTGCAGATCTGTTCACAATAGCTAAGATTTGGAAGCAATCTATACGTCCAACAGCAGATGAATGGATAAAGACAATGTGTTACATACACACAATGGAGTACTATTCAGTCACAAAAATGAGATACTGTCATTTGCAACAACATGGATGGAACTGGTGATCATTATGACAAGTGAAATAAGTTAGGCACAGAAAGATAAGTATTGTATGTTCTCACTTATATGTAGGATCTAAAAATCAAAGCAATTCATTTGTTGGACAGAGGGAGTAGAAGGATGGTCACCAGAGGCTGGGAAGATTGTGTGGCAGAGAGCTGGCGGGTGAAGGGGCAGTAGGGATGGGTTAATGGGTACAAAGAAAAAGAATGAATAAGACCTAGTATTTGATAGCACACCAGGGTGACTATAGTCAACAATAATTTAATTGTACAATTAAAAATGATTAAAGAGTATAATTGGACTGTGTGTAAAGAAAGGATAAATGCTTGAGGGAATGGATACCCCATTCTCCATGATGTGATTATAATGCATTGCATGCCTGTATCAAAACATCTCCATTGTAGGTGTAATCCCATATTATAACTATAATATGTAATATGTAATCCCATATTACACCTACAATGTGCCCACAAAATTAAAAATAAAAAAACATTGCAAAAAATTAGGTTTATTGTAAAACTAATGCAAGCCCAAATTAATATTGAGAAAAAATAGAAGAGCTAACACTCTAAATTTTGTTAACCATGGGTTTTTAAATAAAATACGAAAAGCATATCTGATCTGAAAAGAAGCGGCAGGGGGGGAAGCAGATTTATCAAGAAAACTATGATTGTTCAATGAGGTGTATGGCTCTAAGTATATACAGTAAGTACCATAAAATATTTGCTAATGACACTATGAAGTCATAACATGAAGTTGCTGCATTTGGCAACTCATTTTTTTTTCTATTTTAATTTTAAAAAATAGAGATGGGATCTTGCTACGTTGGCCAGATTGGTCTTGAACTCTTGGCCTCAAGCAAGCTTCAGTCTTTGGCCTCCTAAAGTGCTTGAATTACAGGCATGAGCCACTGTGCCCAGACTGGCAATTCATTTTTAATATCCTCATCTATCCCATTCCTCAAAATGTTCATTTTATCTGTTTCATAATATACATATGATTCTGCATATGATATGCAAATGAATACATATTTAAAGAGGGTGGATGTTCTTTTAACTGATGGGAAAAAGTTATAAAAAACATTTGGAACTACTTCCTTATTGTTTCAGCGCTCTGACCACACCTTAGCTGAGGTTGTTCTTTGTTGTCCCAATTGATACTATAAACTTGTTGGCTTTAAGAAATTGATGTTTGCTCTCCTAGCCCCAACAAACAAATAGAAAATAATTTTAATAGGCATCTTGTTTCCTACCAGATCTGTTTAGGTATCATATATTTGTGTAGCAGCACACAAACTTTGTTGTTTTTTTGAGATGAAGTCTCATTCTGTCACCTAGGCTGGGGTGCAATGGTATGATCTTGACTCGCTGCAACCTCCACCTTGCAGATTGAAGCAATTATCCTGCCTCAGCCACCAGAGTAGCTAGGACTACAGGCACCTACCACCATGTCCAGCTAATTTTTTTATTTTTACTAGTGACAGGGGTTCGTCATGTTGGCCAGGCTAGTCTTGAACTCCTCACTTCAGGTGATCTGCCCACCTTGGCCTCCCAAAATGTTGGGATTACAGGTGTGAGCCACTGAGCCTGGCCAGAATTTTCTTTTTTTTATTCACAAATATATCTTACCAGCCTCAGAGGATGAGGCAGGGTAGGCAGGGCAAACCACTTCCCAAATCCATCCTTCATTCCGTAACCTCATTACAGTGAGTGGTAAAACCAGCCTCCCAGGTCCCCACACCAGCAACCCAAATCTGTGTGGCTCTGCATGATCTGGTCTCACGTAATTCCCCACCATCTTTATTTCCCCCAAACAAATTTAATAATGTACATAACTGTATTTTTCTTTTCTATTCTTTTTTCTTTTTTTGAGATAGGATCTCACTCTGTCACCCAGACTAGAGTGCAGTGATGCAGTCATGGCTCATTGGAGCCTTAACATCCTGGGCTCAAGCAATCCTTCTGCCTCAGCCTCCAGAGTAGCTGAGACCATAGGTATGTGCTGCCATGCTTAGCTAATTTTTAAATTTTTTGTAGAGATGGGGTCTTGCCATGTTTCCCAGGCTGGTCTGAAACTCCCGGACGCAGATGAGCCTTCCACCTTGGGTTCCCAAAGTGCTGGGATTATAGGTTTGAGACACTGTGCCTGGCCTATACATAATTTTAAATGAATTTTTAATAAATTCCACCTCTGATTTCTGTTCCTTAGGTGCAACTATTTCTGTCTTTTAAAAGTCATTTACTTTAAAATTTCTAAATAATACCTATGCCACTATTTTTTCATTTTAGATATTATCAATTTGTATCCTCTGTTGGAAAATATGGATTTATTTTCACCTCCCCACTCATCTTCCTAACAAAGTTTTAATACAAATTTTTGATAAATTAACATTTAGATTTTATGAAGTGAATATGCAAAAACTCTTCATAGTTGAGCTATTCACATACTGTAATGTTATATTCTTCATCATTCAAACTATTTTCCTGGAGTTAATTACCCTTTTCCCCATTTGTTTAGTTTTCTGCATGTCAACTATAACTTTATCAACAAACTCTGGCTGAATCTTAAATACACACAAGTCAGGTACCCTGTCAATTTCCTTCTTCCACGGAGACATCAATTCCTACAGCCCTCATCCTTTTGCTCAGATCTAATTGGTTGCTTTCTAATCACTTTTCAAGGCCATAACTTTGGGAATTCCTTCACTGCCTTCCTAAACTGGAATCCCTATCTCTTGGATCCCATGTCTGCTTCTTTCTTTACTCTCCCATTTTGTGGAGAATATCCTTCAATCTCTTCCCGGAAAAGGAAGCCTGAAAAGTAAATTAAGAGACTTCTGTGACAGACACTACTAGTTGCCTGTCCAGTATCCATTCCTCTCTTCTTCCTGTTTTGTTGAAGGCAAGCAACCTATTAATACCAAAGAATAAAATAACTCAATATGGCCATGTGTGGTGGTTCATCCCAACACTTTGGGAGGCCGACGCAGCAGATCATTTGAGCTCAGGAGTTTGAGACCAGCCTGGGCAATATGGTCTCAAACCATCTCTACTACAAATACAAAAAGTTAGCTGGGCATGTAGTCCAGCTACTTGGGAGGCTGAGGTGGGAAGATTACCTAAGACTGGGGAGGTCGATGCTGCAGTGAGCCATCATCACACCAGTGCATTCCAGTCTGTGCAACAGAGCAAGACCCTGTCTCAAAAAGAAAAATTGAAATAAAATTAAAATTAAAAACATGTGACATTTTGGCAAACAGCCATCCTAGTCCATACATTCAGGAAACTTCTACATGGTCACATTAACAAAATGAGAAGAAGAAAAAAGTAAAGCCATCTGATGGAATGAATCCAGCATTTACCTCCTCAAGCTGACTTTGTGGTATAGATTCTCTAGAACAGAACACTGGATTCCCATATCTATCACTCCATTAAAAGACTCAGGGTAAACCATCTCTTGCTATAGATTCTAACAAACGCTTTTCAGGCTTAGTGGCTCAGCAACATTTGATACAGCTGACCACTGCCTCCTTGGGACAGCCTCTTCTGTCAGTGTCAGGACACCTCCCTCCTCTTGATGTCAGAGTGCCCTGGGGCACAGTATGGGTTCCTCTAGTCTCCATCCTTTGTTCTAGAACAGCTTGTCCAATGCTATGACTAAATACTCTCCACATGATGTGGGTTTCCATATTTGCATATCCAGCAAATCTCTCTTTTGCAATCCCTTTTTTGAAGCTCCATCCACAGGTCTAATTGGTCTCTCAAAGCTACCCTCCACCTGTTCCTCCACCCATCTGCTCAAAGTAGTAATCTGTACACATTCATCCAAATGCTTCAGCTGCAGATCAAGCTGAAAATCAAATCAAGAACTCAACCCCTTTCATAATATCTGCAATAAAATAAAACACTTACGAATACACTTAACCAAGGAGGTGAAAGACTTCTACAAGGAACACTACAAAACACTGCTAAGATAAATTATAAATGACACAAACAAATGGAAACACATCCCATGATCATGGATGGGTAGAATCAATAAGGTAAAAATGACCATACTACCAAAAGCAATCTACAAATTCAATTCAATTCCCATCAAAATACCACCATCATTCTTCACAGAACTAGAAAGAAAATCCTAAAATTAATATGGAATGAAAAAAGCGCCTGAATAGTCAAAGCAAGACTAAGCAAAAAGACAAATCTGGAGGCATCACATTACCTGACTTCAAACTATACTACAAGGCCACAGTCACCAAAACAGCATGGTACTGATATAAAAATAGGCATATAAGCCAGTGGAACAGAATAGAGAACCCAGAAATAAAGCCAAATACTTACAGCAAACTAACCTTTGACAAAGCAAACAAAACCATAAAGTGGGGAAAGGATATCTTATTCAACAAATGGTGCTGGAATAATTGGCAAGCCACATGTAGAAGAATGAAACTGGGCTGGGTGTGGTGGCTCACACCTGTAATCCCAGCACTTTGAGAGGCTAAAGTGGGTGGATCACCTGAGGTTGGGAGTTTAAAACCAGCCTGACCAACATGGAGAAACCTCGTCTCTACTAAAAATACAGAATTAGCTGGGCGTGGTGGCACATGCCTATATCTCAGTTACTTGGAAGGCTGAGGCAAGAGAATCACTTGAACCTGGAAGGCAGAAGTTGTGATGAACTGAGATTGAGCCATTGCATTGCACTCCAGCCTGGGCAACAAGAGTAAAACTCTGTCTTAAAAAAAAAAAAAAAAAGCTTCTGCACAGCAAAAGAAACAATCAGCAGAGTAAATAAATAACCAGACAACCCAATGAGTGGGAGAAAATCTTCGCAATCTACATATCTGACAAAGGACTGATACACAGAATCAACAAGCAACTCAAACAAATCAGCAAGAAAAAAAAAATAATAATCCCATAAAAAAGTGGGCTAAGGACATGAATAGACAATTTTCAAAAAAAGATATCCAAATGGCCAACAAACATGAAAAAAATGCTCACCATCACTAATGATGAGGGAAATGCAAATCAAAACCACAATGTGATACCACCTCACTCCTGCAAGAATAGTCATAATCAAAAATTCCAAAAAATAGATGTTGGTGGGGATACAGTGAAAAGGGAACACTTTTACACTGCTGATAGGAATGTAAACTAGTATAACCATGATAGAAAACAGTGTGGAGATTCCTTAAAGGACTAAAAGTAGAACTACTACTTGATCCAGTATTCCCACTACTGGGTATCTACCCAAAGGAAAAGAAGTCATTATATGGGCCAGGCTTGCTGGCTCATGTAATCCCAGCACTTTGGGAAGCCAAGGTGGGAGATCATGAGGTCAGGAGTTCAAGACCAGCGTGGACAACATAGTGAAACCCCATCTCTACTAAAAATATAAAAAAATTAGCCGGGCTTGGTGGCAGATGCCTGTAATCCCAGCTACTCAGGAAGTTGAGGCAGGAGAATCACTTGCGCTCAGGAGGCAGAAGTTGCAGTGAGTGGAGACTGTGCCACTGCACTCCAGCCTGGGTGACTGCACTCCAGCCTGGGTGACAGTGTGAGACTCTGTCTCAAAAAAATAAGTCATTATATGAAAAAAGATACTTGCACACACGTTTATAGCAGCCCAATTTGCAACTGTAAAAATAGGAAACCAGCGCAAATGCAGTTCCGCTAGCTCTTTGTGTGTCTGGTTCCTTCCTGCCATCCTTCATCTCAGCACAATGATACCTCTGTAGAGAGGGCTCTCTGACCACTCTATTAATGTGGCCTTCCCCACTGCCTCTATCATGTCTTTATTTCCTTCATAATTACAATCACAATCTTTATTGGTCTTTCCTACAAGGGACTTAATGAAGGGTGGGTCTTGCTTATTATCAAATAGCCCAGCATACAGCACAGTATCTAACACATAATAGGTGTTCAAAGAAAATTTGTTGGAAAAAAGAAAAGAAATGGATCAATAATGAGACATCAACCCTGATTACATGAACTTTTCCTTGGTTAATACCTTTTGTGATAAAATTACAACAACAATGTTAATAACAAAAATAATAGAAAGTCTAAAATATCAATATTAAAAAAGTGAATTAAAAATATATTCAAAAGTAAGTGTAAGTCTTGCTTAGTCAAGATACATTAGCGAGCTGTAGGTAATTTAGTTGCCTGGTTGCTGATGATAGAAACTCTACTTTGTTTTACTCATTATTCCTAAAGTCTTTCAAAGAATAAATTATTCAATGAGTTGTTATAATAATTTTCTATCCATTTGAGAAAGAGAAAACTAGAGTACTCTCTCAAACTGAATGCAAAAATAAAATGTAGACATATTTTTAAAATAAAATTGATAGTAGTATAAGATATAGGATTTTAAAAATAATTTAACATGGCTTTTTTTCTTTTTTCTTTTTTTGAGCCAGAATCTCACTCTGTTGCTTCACTCCAGGCTGGAGTGAAGTGGCATGATCTCAGCTCATTGTAAGCTCTGCCTTCCAGTTTCAAGCAACTCTCCTGGCTCAGCCTCCTGAGTAGCTGGGATTACAGGCACCCACCACCACGCCTGGCTAAGTTTTTGTATTTTTAGTAGAGATAAGGTTTCACTATGTTGGCCAGGCTGGTCTTTAACTTCTGACCTCATGATCCACCCACCTTGGCCTCCGAAAATGCTGGGATTACAGGCATGAGCTACATGCCCAGTAACATACCTTTTTAAGTACAAAAAAATTTAGAAGATATAAAAATGACTGACAGCTCTTAACATAAAAATTTAAGACTTCAAAAAGTTAAAAGATAAACAGACTTGTATAAAAATATGCAATATGTTTACACAGGCAAAAGTTAACTATCTATTATTACCTGTAGAGAGCTCCAGACTATTAGTAAGAAAGAGACAATCCAATATTACAGGCAATAGATCCAAATAAGCGAGTGAACATTTAACAATAAAAATTTACTAACAATCAGATTGGTAAAAACCTATCTTAATTTTTATTTGTGAGGAATGATTTAAAAATTATTCAAAGAAATGTAAACTTCGGCACTTGAGCAGTATCTGTGACTTAAGAATCAAACTTCTAGGTATTTATGATACGATTTTTAAAATAATGAATTAGAAAGATAGTTACAAAAATGTTAACTGCAGCCCTATTTGTAACTTTGCACTGACTTGAAGATGTCTATGACATATTGTAATTTTTTCAGTTACAGAATAGATTGAGATTACAGATCTATGCTATTTTTCAAAAATCAGCATAGGCTGGGCATGGTGCCTCAGACTTGTAATCCTTGAACCTTGTGAAGCTAAGGCAGGAGGATCCCTTGAGCCCAGGAGTTCGAGACCAGCCTGTGTAACATAGGGAGATCCTCATCTCTGTAAATAATAATAATAAATAAGCTAGCCAGGAGAGGTGGCAGGGAGGTGCATTCCCAGCTACTTAGGGGGCTGAGGCAAAAGGATTGCTTGAGTCTGGAAGTTTGAGGTGCAACAAGCTATCACGGTGCCACTGCACTCCAGCCTGAGTGACAGAACAAGACCCCGACTGGAAAACAAAACAAAACAAAAGTTTATATGTGTGTGTAGACATTTTAAAGTCTAGAAGAACATGAACCAGCCCAAAAAAACTTGATATTTTTATAATCTCTGTGAGGTAGTATTATAGGTAATCTTAATTTTCTTCATCAACTTTTTCATATTTTCTCCATTTTTGGTAATTAACATGTGAATTCTTGAATTATCATTATGAGTTAAAATGGGCTATTTCAAAAAGAAAGAGTTTGATATGTAGGAGGTAGTCAGGTATTTCCCTGCCTCACTTTGTGAGTGATTGGTTTGGGGTAGAGGGTGGAAGCAGCAATAGATACAGTG
Organism: Callithrix jacchus; assembly: GCF_049354715.1. Classification (NCBI taxonomy): domain Eukaryota; kingdom Metazoa; phylum Chordata; class Mammalia; order Primates; family Cebidae; genus Callithrix; species Callithrix jacchus. The sequence continues at coordinate 122,212,153 of NC_133508.1, forward strand.
ACTAAAAGTCAGTGTTTCTATAGAAATGACTATGTTGGTCCCAGGACATCGGGGGGCAGTCCAATAGATGAAAGACTTTGGACCAATCCTAACAACTCACAAATCATTTTTTCAGTCTCCAGTTCCTACTATGAACAAATTTCCTCATGATCTGCTAGTCTCACAAGAGAGGAAGAAAGAAAAATGTCTAGCCAACGGAGGTTTTGAGGTAGCTGAGTAGGGTGGCTAGGCCTCAATTCAATGAAGTTGAGGGGGAAAAAAGGCGAAGAAGAAAACTTTGGTTCCCTTCTCAGAACATAAATGACATGGTCATTCTAATCCTAAGAAGCCCCCTGAAGGAAGGCCATAGGGGCTTTTCATTTTCCATTAGAGCCACTCCTGAAAGATGAACATGCCAACCTTTCAGGAGAATTTTTTTTTTTTTTTTTTTTTTTTTTTTTGAGACGGAGTTTCGCTCTTGTTACCCAGGCTGGAGTGCAATGGCGCGATCTCGGCTCACCGCAACCTCCGCCTCCTGGGTTCAGGCAATTCTCCTGCCTCAGCCTTCTGAGTAGCTGGGATTACAGGCACGCACCACCATGCCCAGCTAATTTTTTGTATTTTTAGTAGAGACGGGGTTTCACCATGTTGACCAGGATGGTCTCGATCTCTCGACCTCGTGATCCACCCGCCTTGGCCTCCCAAAGTGCTGGAATTACAGGTGTGAGCCACCGCGCCCAGCCCAGGAGTTTCCCTATTGACAACCGTGCCACCAAGTTCCTAAAAATCACCTCTGAGCACCACTCGGCTGCCTCAGAACTCCAGGAAAGCAGAACAAGAGCTGCATAGTTTTTAAGTTCTTGCTCTAAACAAGCCACACTCCTTTGGAAACTTAAAGAAACAGTTCTCTGAGGCAGAGATAAAGAAAGGGAAACGCCATTTCTCAGCAACAAAGGATTCCACATGCCATTAAAGCTGAGGAAAATGACTGGAATTATGATATTTCCTAACATTTTTCTTTCTTCAACATTTTCAGTAAGAGCCCAACTTATAAGTCAAGGTGATAACCCTCCCTAAGGAAAAGAAGTTATAAAGAAATAATTCATCATTTTTTCCTTAAAGCATTGAGGTTACCTTAATTTTGGACAAGGCTGCCTCACTGTCATGTTGGTGAATCCCTATGTTCTCTCTATCTCTACCAAATTCCTGTAATTGGTGTAAAGTAGTATGATTTTTTTAAGGCCACCATTTAAATTGTGGGTCTTCTAGAATTACAAAAAGACAATTTTTGAGAATATTCTGCCTCATGACTTACCAGTTATTACCTGGCAGATGTTTTAGGCTGAAACCACAGAGATGTATTCAAGGGGAGAAATCAAAACCCAACCTTCAAAAGAGAAGAAAGGAAACAACCCACCCAGCTGAGGGAAAGAGTATGGACAACATTCCCTGGACACAGTCTCTCATACCAGAAAAAAAGGGGCTGAGGCCCAAGCTCAAAACAGAGTAGGAAGCTCAGCTGTAGGCAGAAGAGTAGGGAGAAAAGAAATTCAGATGATTGCCAAAGCAAACAAATAAGCAAACCGAAAACACAGTTTTAAACATTTAATATGAACAGAACACTGCAGTTTGATAAAATGAAATCCGGAAATAAAATTACAGGCATACCTCAGAAATACTGCAAGTTTGGTTCCCGATCACCACAATAAAGCAAATATTATAGTAAAGCAAGTCACACAAATTTGTTGGTTTCCCAGTGCATATAAGAGTTATGTTTATACTATACATTAATCTATTAATCTGCAATAGCATTATGCCTTTAAAAAAAAAAACCTAAATTTAAAAGTACTTCATTACTAAAACATGCTAACAATTATCTGAACCTTCAGTAAGCTGTAATCTTTTTGCTGGTGGAGGGTCTTGCCTCCTTGTTGATGGCTGCTGACTAATCAGGTTGGTGGTTGCTGAAGGCTGGGGTGGCTGGGACAATTTCTTAAAGAAAGACAACAATGAAGTTTGATATATCAATTAACTGTTCCTTTCACAAAATACTTCTCTATTGAGTGCAATGGTGTTTGGTTGCATTTTACCCACAGTAGAACTTCTTTTAAAACTGGAGACAGTCCTCTCAAACCTTGCTGCTGTTTTATCAACTATGTTTATGGAATATGCTAAATTATTTGTTGCCATTTCAACAGTGTTCATAGCATCTTCACTTGGAGTAGATTCCACCTCAAGAAACCACTTTCTTTACTCACCCATAACAAATAGCTCCTCATCCATTCTAGCTTGATCATGACATTGCAGCAATTCAGTCACATCTTCAGGCTTCTCTTCTAGTGCTCTGGGTATTTCTACCACATCTGTGGTTAGTAGATTGGTGCAAAAGTAATTGTGTTTTTTGCCATTAAAAGTAACAGCAAAACCCACAATTACTTTTGCACTGACTAATACTTCCTCTGCTGAAGTCTGGACCCCTTCAAAGCCATCCTTGAGGGTTAAAATCAACTTCCTCCAAACTCCTGTTAATGTTAATATTTTGACCTCCTCCTATGAATCATGAATGTTCTTTTTTTTTTTTTTTTTTTTTTTAAGACAGAGTTTTACTCTTGTTACCCAGGCTACAGTGCAATGGCGCGATCTCAGCTCACCGCAACCTCCGCCTCCTGGGTTCAGGCAATTCTCCTGCCTCAGCCTCCTGAGTAGCTGGGATTACAGGCACGCGCCACCATGCCCAGCTAATATTTTGTTATTTTTAGTAGAGACGGGGTTTCACCAGGTTGACCAGGATGGTCTCGATCTTTTGACCTCGTGATCCACCCGCCTTGGCCTCCCAAAGTGCTGGGATTACAAGCGTGAGCACCGCGCCCGGCCTGAATGTTCTTAATGGCATCCAGAATGATGAATCCTTTCCAGGGGGTTTACTTTGCCCAGCATCATGAGAGGAATAATTTTCTATGGCAACCCATAATCTTACAAAATGTAGTTGTTAAATAATAAGTCATGAAAGCTGAAATTACTTCTTGATCCATGGGCTGCAGAATGGATGTTGTGTTGACATACATGAAAACAACATTCATCTCCTTGTACATCTCCATCAGAGCTTTTTGGTGACCAGAGGTATTATCAATGAGCATTAATATTTTGAAAGGAATCTTGTGAGCAGTAGGTCTCAACCATGAGCTTAAAAGGTAAACCATGGCTGTAAACAAATGTACTGTCATCTAGGCTCTGCTGTTCCATTTACAAAGTAGAGGCAGAGTAGATTAACATAATTCTTAAGTGCCCTAGGATTTATGGAATCCTATAAATGAGCACTGGCTCCAACTTAGAAGTTACCACCTGCACTAGTTCTTAACTAGAGAGTCATCCTGCTCTTTGAAGCTTTGAAATCAGATGCTGACTTGTCCTTTCTACCTAGGAAAGTCCTAGATGGAAATCTTCCAATAGAAGACTGTTTTGTCTACATTGAAAATGTGTTGTTTAAAGTAGCCTCCTTCATCACTGATCTTAGCTAGATCTTCCATATAACTGGCTGCAGCATCTATATCAGCACTTGCTGCTTTACCTTGCACTTATATGTGATAGAGATGGTTTCCTTTCTTCAAGCTCATGAAGCAATCTCAACTAGCTTGAAACTTTTGTTCTGCAGCTTCACCACCTCTCTCAGCCTTCAAAGAATTGAAGGGAGTTTGGGCCTTGCTCTAGATTATGCTTTAGACTTAGCAAATGTTGGGGCTGGTTTGATCTTCTATCCAGACCTCTAAAACTTTCTCCATAACATCAATAAGGCTGTTTTGCTTCTTTATCACTTGTGAGTTCACTGGAGTAGAACTTATAATTTCCTTTAAGAACTTCTCAGCCAGGTACAGTGGCTCATGCCTGTAATCCCAGCACTTTGGGAGGCTGAGGAGGAAGGATCACAAGGTCAAGAGATCAAGACCATCCTGGCCAACATGGTGAAACCCTGTCTCTACTAAAAAATACAAAAAATTAGCTGGGCATGGTGGCATGTGTCTATAGTCCCAGGTACTTGGGAGGCTGAGGCAAGAGAATCATTGAACCCGGGAGATGGAGGTTGCAGTGAGCCGAGATTGCACCATTGCACTCCAGCCTGGGTGAGAGAGCGAGACTCAGTCTCAAAAAAAAAAAAAAAAAAAAAAAAAAGTACTTCTCATATGCATTCACAACTTGGCTAAATGGCACAAAATGCCTAGCTTTTGGTCTGCCTCGGCTTTCAACATACCTTCCTCACTAAGCTTCATCATTTCTAGCTTTAAAGTGAGAGACCTATGATTGTCCCTTGCACTCAAACACTTAGAGACCACTGAAGGGTTTATTAATTGGGCTAATTTCAATATTGTTATGTCTCAGGGAATAAAGAGGGTTGAGGAGAGGAAAAGAGACAGGGGAATGGCTGGTCAGTGGAGTAGTCAGAACACATACAGCATTTATTGAGTTCCCCGTCTTATATGGGCACAGTTCATGGCACCCCAAAACAATTGCAGCAGTAACATTAAAGATCACTGGTCACAGATCACCATAACAAAATGATAACAATGATGAAAAAGTTAGAAATATTGAGATTGCTAAAATGTGACACAGATATGAAATGAGTACATGCTGTTGGAAAAATGGCACCAATTGACTTGCTGAATACAAGGTTGCCACAAACCTTCAATTTGTAAAAAAAAAAAAAAAAAGTGTGATAGAGCAAAGCACAATAACACAATAAAACAAGGTATGCCTGCACTTTCTTCTATGAACCCCTTAACATGTGACATAACAGCTCACTAAAGACTGATTTAATTCTTCAGAACTCACACGTGGAACTTAGACTTGGCTGAGTGAGGTGGCTCATGCCTGTAATCCCAGCACTTTGGGAGCCCAAGGCAGGCAGATCACAAGGTCAAGAGATTGAGATCAGCCTGGGCAACACAGTAAAACCCTGTCTCTTCTAAAATACAAAAAACTAGCTGGGAGTGGTGGGGCACCCCTGTAATCCCAGCTACCTGGGAAACTGAGGTGGGAAAATCGCTTGAACCCAGGAGGCAGAGGTTGCAGTGAGCCGAGATTACACCACTGCACTCCAGCCTGGGCAACAGAGTGAGACTCCATCTCCAAACAAAAAAAAAGGAACTTACATTCTAGGCCTTAGCTAAAGAAAACGGCCCAGCTTCAGGGAAGTCCACTTTTAATTTCTTATGGACGGAAGAGTTTTCTTTGGCCACTGTTTGTTTTTCTTTGAAAGCTATAGTCACAAAGACATCTCTTTTTCCACCAGTTTTAAAATTGTCTTGTTCTAGGTTTCGCTTCACTGACAGAGACCTAGCCAAAGAGATCAACTTTTGAATATGATCATTCTTGACTTTCAGTTCTGTATTCTGTGCCCCTCTCCTCAAACTATGTCTCTCAGTCCTTCTCACTTGCTTCATTAAAATATTTGTATCTATTACACTATTTTTAAAAATAACACTTTTGATATGTTCCTCCCTCACAGAAAAAAATGTGGCTACCTCAAACACTTTACCAGGAATCACCTAGTTTTATTATAGGAGCTTAAATAAAATTGGTATTATGATGGCTTCTGTATGGAAAATGTGTCGTTTTTAGAGTACTGGCCACAGAAACTGACCTAGAAAGGGCTTGCTAAAGGAGAAGGGTGTGCCTGTGGAAAGTTCACGGCAGAGGATGTTTGACTCCTCTTAAAGTATGAAGAGAAAGACGAGCTAAAGTCTCAAGAAACTTCTGACTCAATAGGAGAAAACTATCAAATTTCCCAAAACTTGACCGATTTTGGTTATCACATCACAGAGGTGGTGAGCAGCTGCTGAGTGTGAAACCCACATCCCATTTCTGGGGAGAACTATGTAGTTGGTTCCTTCAACATAAAATATCAGAATCTGCATCCAGACAACCATAAGAAACCTCTCCCACCTCTCTCATACTAACCTTTTTTCTATTTTCAATTTACGACACACAGTCTTGTTTCCCACAAGTACTGTACAACCAGAGACACACACACACACACACATACATATGTATTTCAGATTTATATATATCTGTTTGGAGAGCAGGGAACAGGGGAGCCAAGGCCGGTTTGTACTTACAACCTCGCTTAGCTGTGCCGGGGTGACTGGAGTCTTGACCACAGAGGAGGAGCCCGCTGGCAGCACCAACCGGCTGAACTGTGCCCCTTTTCATAAAGGCCGAGGAACTGAGGTTAGCCACACTACAACCCTCCCACCTGAAGGAAAGCCCTGTTTGTTCCGGAAGGCACAGCCCAGCCTTATTTAACTAACTGGAAGCAGTTAATACAAGCATTCCCAAGGCAGCAAGCAAGCTCTAGTCTAGGACAGTAAAGCCATCGACTTTAGGAGGATTTCTCCAGAGTCCGGCATCCTGAAAGATGCAGCCCAGACTCCTCACCTGGCGGTTAACCTGAAAGCACCTGACCCTCTCTCCGGAATCCTCGCCTGTGGAAAACGATAAGGCTGCGGGGCCACGCCTCCTCCTTCAAAACTTTCCATGGGTCTCGGGATTCGGAGCGGGAAAAATCGTTCACAGCAGACTCATTCCGCCCTCGCCCGGACGCGTCCGCTGAAGTTGGAGCCCTTCTAAGCAGGTCCCCCTTCTCTTACCCTTCCTACGGGCCGTGCAGTGCGCGCAGACCCCGGCCCGAGGGCTGGCGCGGCGGTGGCGAGCTGCGGCGGCCCGTGCTCCAGCGGCTGAAAGACTGCTCTGTGCGCTCGGGGCAGGATGCTGCGCGTGGCCAGGCGCTCCCGCCCCGCCCCCAAGGCACCGCCCCGCCCCGCCGCCTCCCACCCAGAACCGGTGCTTTCCCACTTCGGGCCCTTACTCCACCCGTCACCTGACCAGCCTCCCCGCGCCCCTGGAGACTGGGGGCGGTGACGCGGAGGCGGGGTGGGGGCCGTAGGAAATGGAACCAAGCCGCGCGCGCGCGCGGGCTATAAGAGCCGAGGAAGTAAGCAGTCTCAAAAGGGGTTCGCGGTGGGGCACACCAAGGGGCGACCTGGGGCACTGAGCTGTGGTGCGGCCCCAGGACAGGCCCGAGGGGCAGTTCCACACCGGCAGGTACAGCACCTCCATGCCTCGAGGCATGACGCGGCCCGGGAGCTTCAAGATGACGCCGAGCGTGGGACGGCTGCACCTGTCTGGCCAGCCCGCAGCCCCCGCGCTCTCCTACCAAGGGCCCAGCGAGGCGGTGCGGCCCGCTTTGGGTTGGGGTGTCTGCCGGAGAAGCGCCTTACAGAGGGATTCCGACGGTGGGCGCTAAGACAAAGTGGCCCACACACCCTGCGCACCGGCCCCGGGCAGCGGCACCCGGAACTCGCGGCCCTCTGGGGGATCCTGTCTTTGTTTTGTTTTGTTTTGGGGGGGGGTTGTTTGCTTGTTTTGTTTTTTTAGACGGGGTCTCACTCTGTCGCCCAGGCTGGAGGGCAGAGCTGCGATCACGGATCAGTGCAAGCTTGAACTCCTGGACTCAAGCGATCCTCCTGCCTCAGCCTCCCAAAGTGCTAGGATTACAGGTGTAAGCCACTGCGCCTGGCCCTTTCTTTTCTTCACTCTTTCATGCATTCATTTCTTGTTTCTACGTGCATTCATTTTTCTGTTTCTTTGGTCATTCTTGTTTTGATGCTTAGGGAAACACTGAGCGCCAAGCTGACCGCTGGGTGCTGTGGTTGCTGGGATGAGAAAGACCTGGTCCTTTCCCTCCAGGACGTCACATTAAACTGACAAGTTCATTCGGACAAGTTTATTCATTCTGGCTTTTCTTTAAAGTGCACGATCACGAAAGTCTGTGACAGGGTCATATTTCTGAGATGTTAGAAAGTGCGGCGAGCGCTCGAAGAATAGGAGAAGCTAGTCTCCCTGAGCTCGCAACGGGAGCCGGGTGCGAGCGTCCGCATCTCCCGGTGGGTGCCCGGCCCCACCGCTGGACTCGCAACCCCAGCGCCCTGCCTTGGCCGCCGCTGCTCTTCCCTCTTGGTGCACGAAAGGAAGACGCCTGTGAGAAACCGAACAGACAATCGGTCTTGAATCTTAAAGATGAGAGTCGGTAGGGCATGACCAAAAGGGGTGTTGGGCTCCTAGTCCTCTCGGCTTGATAGTTCGGACGTGACCGACGTCCTTCTAGAGCTCGTACCCCTCCTCTTCACCGGGTAGCAGCAGCAAAGCCCGGAGTGCCAGGTTCTGTGAGTCAGCAAGCGTTTAAAAGATCTCTGGGTTTAGCTCAGGCAAAGGCTATTCTGCCAGATAATTATCTTAATATGCGTGTCCAGGAAGAAGTAGTTGGACAGACGATGTATATAAAAGCATACATGATTGACCCTCTTTTAAGTCACTTCCAAAGGATTATTAGGCAAAAATGCCTTGTTTTTGAGCCCTTTTCATCAGAGGTGCACATTCAGCTTGTGGATAGTCACTGCATTCCAGCCTGCACAACATAGTGAGACTGGAGACCCCAACCTTTTGGCACCAAGGACTTGTTCCATGGAAGACCATTTTTCCACAGACAGGGGATTTGGGGAGGATGTTTTTGGGATGAAACTGTTCCACCTCAGATCAGTATGCATTAGAGGGATTATAAAGGAGCACACATCCTGCAACCTAGATTCCTCCCATGCGCAGTTCACAGTAAGGCTCCTGCTCCTATGAGAATCTAACAGAACGTCTGCTCTCTTGCTCAGTGCTCACCTCCTGCAGTGCGGCTTGGTTCTTAGCAGGCCACAGACCTGTACCAGGTCTGTGGGGTTTGGGAACCCCTGCAGAGGGATAAATAGTTTCAAAAGGGAGATCTGGGGATCTCAAACTTTAATGTGTACATGAGTCACATTAAAGCAGACTGATTCAGTAGGACCTGAGGTTTTGCATTTCTAGCAAGAAGTTGCTGCTGCTGCTGCTGCTGGTGATGGTGGTGGTGGTGGTGGTGGTCCCACTCTGTAAGTAGCACAATTCTAAGAAATATTTAATCCGAGTGTGTGTGGGAATTTAGGGTGGAGAAGAAGGGAAAAGAGTGAGAGTGGAAAATTACTGGAGTCAGATGGCTGAAGGGTTTATTATAAATATAACGCATACTAAAGTTTTCAGCCATCTAATCATTCTTACTTAGCAAATTTAGTTCACAGTAGGCATTAAGTTTTTAGCTTTCAAAAAGTCACTTGTTTATGGTAATGATCGTGGCTTTTTCAGTGGGCAGTAATGGACATTGTTTTGTGCTGTGTTAATCCTTTCAAGCATCTGTGCTCTGTTCTGTATATCATAGCACAAAAAGCTTTGTGCCCTGATTCAAATTTGTAATGACCAATAACCAAATAACACAAGAATCTTTTGCTCGACAGTGTTTTATAATATGGCATTTTAAATTTACAACCTAAAGATCTTGAATTTCTCTAGCAATTTGTCTTCATGTGGAAGTTTCACTGATTTAGTGTTAAAAGAATTTTTTTTAAGTAGCCTAGAAAATGTGAGATAGGCTCACATCTGTAATCCCGGTACTTTGGGAGGCCAAGGAGGGTGGATTGCTGGAGCGAGGAGTGCCAGACTAGCCTGAGCAACATAGTGAAACCCTGTCTCTACCAAAAATACAAAAAGTAGCTGGACATGGTGGCCCATGCCTATGGTTCTAGCTGCTTGGGAGGCTGAGGTGGAAGGATTGCCTGAACCTGGGAGGTCGAGGTCTCAGTGAGCCAAGATTGCACCACTACATTCCAGCCTGGGCAACAGAGACCCAGTCTCAAAAAATAAATAAATAAATAAATAAATCAACAACAACAAAGGAAAGAAAAGAAAATGTGAAATAGGCTAACAGTAAAAATGCAACAATTTTCACAATTTTCTAGGATGCACAGGCAAAAACAATGTTTATTGTGAAGAATATGAGGAGAGAAAATAGAATAAAATGGGAGAAAAATGATGCCCTTTATTTACCTACTTTCACATCCTTTCCAAAATTTTTTGATGTGCAAGTAGTGTTCTGTATGTTGTGGATATTAATTCTTTGCCAGTTTTAAACATTGTAAGTATTTTCTTCCAGTTGTCATCTATCTCTTTTTCCATTGTGTTTTTTTCTTGGATGAAAGTCCTTAATTTTGATATATGACATCAATATTAAGTATAATCCTTATAGTTTGTGCTTTTATGATCTTTTTAAAGAATCTGTTCTCTACCCTTAATTCACCATTCTTCTGTATTTTCTGTAATAGTTTTATCCTTCATATCAAATTCCATTGTACTTTAACTTTGCACGTGGTGGGAGATATTAATGAACCTCAATTTTTTGACATCAAGTAAGCCAGTTTTCAGCAAGTTATCTTATAATTCAGGGTTGGCTTGTTTTTTTCTGCACAAAGTCAGATATAAATATGTAGGCTTTGTGCATTATACTGGCTCCTTTACAACTATTTAACTCTGTAGTGTAAAGATAATTGTACATAATATGTAAAGAAGAGAGTGGCTGTGTTCCATGTATTATGAAATATTTATTCTTACTTTCATATTTTTAAATAGGCTATTTTTAGGGCAGTTTTAGGTTTATTGCAAAATTGAGCAGAAAGTACAAAGTTCCTATATGTTCCCTGCTCCCACATATGCATCCCCCACATTGTTAACATCCTATGCCAGAGTAGTACATTTGTTATAATTGATGAATATACATTGACAAATCATCACCCAAAGTCCCTACTTTAGGGTTCACTCTTATGTGCAGGCTATAAGTTTTGACAAACGTATAATGACATGATCTACCACCATACTATCATACAGAATAGTTTGACTGCCTGCTGTGGACTAAATGTTTGCCCCTACTTTACCAATCCCCCCATCCTCACAAAAATGTATATGTTGCAACCTAAATTCCCAATGCGATGATATTTGGAAATGGGGCATTTGGGAGGTAATTAGGTCTTGAGAGTCAAGCTCTCATGAAGGCAATTAGTACCCTAGTGCCCATATAAGAAAAGATAGGAGAGAGATGATCTCTCTCTCTCTCTCCACCATGTGAGAATATAATGAGAAGATGGCTGTCTGCAAACTAGAAAGTGCACCCTCACCAGATGCCAGTTGTGCTATCACCTTGATCTTGGATTCTCTGGCCTCTAGAACTATGAGAAATCAATTTCTGTTGCTTAAGCCACCCGGTCTGTAGTATTCTGTAATAGCAGCCCAAACTGATGAAAATACTACTGTAATAATCCTCTGTGCTGCATCTATACATCCCTCCCCACAACCCTTGTCAACCACTCATTTTTTTAACTGTTACAAGTTTTTCCTTTTCAGATTGTCATATAGCTGGAATCATACAGTATGTAGCCTTTTCAGACTTGCTTTTTTCTCTTTTTTTGAGAAGGAGTCTCGATCTGTTGCCAGGCTGGAGTGTTGGCAGGATCTCAGCTCACTGTAACCTCCACTTCCCAGGTTCAAGCGATTCTCCTGCCTCAGCCTCCCAAGTAGCTGGGGGTACAGGTGTGTGCTACCACACCCAACTATTTTTTGTATTTTTAGTAGAGACGGGGTTTCACCATGTTGGACAGGATGATCTTGATCTCTTGACCTTGTGATCCACCCACTTCAGCTTCCCAAAGTGCTGGGATTACAAGTGTGAGCCACCATGCTAGTTCTGGCTTTTTTCATTTAGTAATATGCATTTAAGCTTCCTCTTTGTCTTCACATGACTTGATAGCTCAATTATTTTTAGCACTGAATAATGTTCCATTGAATGGATATATCACAGTGTATTTATTCATTCATCTACTGAAGGACATTTTTGGTTTTTTTCCAAGTTTTAATTCCTTATAAATAAAGCAATTATAAATAAAGCTGTTATCAATATCTGTATGCAGGTTTTTGTGTAGATAAGTTTTCAATTCCTTTTTTTTTTAATACCAAGGAATACAATTGCTGGATTGTATGGGAAGAGTATAGCTTTGTAAAAAACTGCCGATCTTCCAAAGTGACTGTATTATTTTACATTTGTACCAGCAATGAATGAGCGTTCCTCTTGCTCCACATGCTTGCCAGTATTTGGAATTATCAGTATTACAGGTTTTGACCATTCTAATAGGTGTGTAGTGCTATCTTGTTGCTTTAATTTGCAATTCCCTAATAACATATGATGCTGAGTGTGTTTCATATACTTATTTTTCATCTGTATGTCTTCTATACTGTGGTATCTCATCAGGTCTTTTTCTTATTTTTTAAAGGGGTTGTCTATTTTCTTATTGTTGAGTTTTAAGAGTTCTTTAGGCTGGGCATGGTGGCTCATGCCAGTAATCTCAACACTTTGGGAGGCAGAGGTGGGAGGATCACTTGAGGCCAGTAGTTCAACAGCAGCCTGGGAAACAAAGACAGATCCTCTCTCCATGAAAGAAAAAAAATTTTTTAATTAGCTGGGTTTGGTGGTATGCACCTGTGGTCCTAGCTACTCAGTAGGTTGAGCCGGGAGGATTGCTTGAACCCAGGATTGCTTGAACCCTATTGCAGTCCAGCCTGGGCAATAGAGCAAAACCTCATCTCAAAAACAAAAATATATGAGTTCTTTATATATTTTGAATAACAATACTTTTGCAGATATGTCTTTTGCAAGTATTTTTCTCCCAGTCTGCAGCTTGTCTTCTTTTTCTCTTGATATCTTTTACAGAGCGGAAGTTTTTAATTATAATAAAGACCAGTGTATCAATTATTTATTTCATGGATCGTGCTTTCAGTGGTCAGATTCCAGGAAAAAAATGGCAGCTAGGAGGCATGACTTACAGCTCCCACTGAGATGAACAGAACAGTATGTGGAGGCATTATGAGCTTTTGCTTCAAGAACTACCACAGGAATGTACCAAGAACACTGAAAAAATTCACAGACCCTTTGAAAATGTGACTTGTGGCTACAAACTCTAAGACAGTTGAAAAATGGTGAGTGTGAAGGGGTAAAGTCTACCACCCAACACACATCCTCACTGAGGAACCTGAAAATCCAGATCACAGGAGAGGGATTTCACCTAACCTAGAGCTGAAATGAATTTAGAGAGCTGAGCAAAATGTCAAAGTAGATGCAGCAGCAGAAAGAGCCCTGTAGGTACTCCCAGTCACCAGGGAAGCCATTTCTGACTTTATCTCACTAGGGTCCTTCAAGAGGGCTGCCAATGGAATTGGGGAAGGACCACACAGAGAAGGAAATTTACAGATGAGCTTTGTAATAATTTTGACCAAGTGTGAATTTTCCTGTGCAGAATTCAGGGGAGGGAAATGAATGGAAAGTGCAGATAGGGCACAGAAGCAGTGGCAGGCTGGGAGGGGTGGGGCCTAAAAGCCCTGCTGGCTTTCCCAGCGGGGAGGCTTGTAGCCTGGGGGGGATCTTGGCCCTGATCACTGGCTGCCAGGATAAAAACTTTGTGTTGTCGGGGGGTGGGGAGGCACAAAGGGAGTGAGACTGGGCTTGCTGGCTGCAGAAGAGTTGAGTGAGGCCTGTCACTGCAGCCTTTCCCACATTTCCCTGGTGACCTACATGATGCATCAGAGGCAGCCATAATCCCCCTGGGAACATAACTCCATTGTCCTGAGAACCACATCTCCATCCCCCACAGCTGCTGCAGCAAGCCCCACCTAAGGAGTCTAAGCTTGGACATCCCTAACCCTCCTCCCACCTGATCATCTTTATCTACCTGGCCTGATAGCCAAAGACAAAAGACTTAATCTCTTGGGGGCTCTATGGCCCCATGCATCACCTGAGAAAACAAAATACTTTTGCAGGCGACCTTAGGGCAAGCGTGCATCCCCACTATACTACCATAGCTGATGCGCTCTTGAAAGCATCACCTCCTGGCTGGAGCCCAGCCAACTCGGGCCATTACAGAAACTTATAAAAGAAAAACCCTGCTACAAGAAAGGAGAAAACAACAGCTAATTCCACTGCCTGTAACATCCTGGCAAACCAGAGGTCCTGAGTCTGTCCATGTGACAGTTGCACTGCTAGCATAACCAGCATTTGAGAAAGCCTGTGCATGAAATAAAACTACAACCAAGGACCCTCAAAGAGTCCACTTCACTCCTATGCTACCTCCACTGGAACAGGTGTTGGTATCCATGGCTGAGAGACTTGAAGACAGATCACATCACAGGACTCTTTGGAAACCCTCCCCAGTACCAGCCCAAGCTCCATTAGGTGACTAGACCCATGACCGCAATGACAATCACTATCCAGCTCTCAGGAGGCCCCATCCCTAGAGGAAGGGGGAGAGCACCACATCAAGGTCCACACCATAGGACAAAATAATCTGAACAGCAGCCCTTGAGTCCCAAATCTTTCTTCTGACATAGTCTACCCAAATGAGAAGGAACCAGAAAAACAATTCTGGTAATACAACAACCCAAGTTCTTCAATACTCTCAAAAGATCACACTAGCTCACCAGCAATGGATCCAAACCAAGAAGAAATCTCTGAATGGCCAGAGAAAGAATTCGGAAGGTCAGTTTTTAACCTATTCAAGGAGGCACCAGAAAAAGTGAAAACCAACTTAAAGAAATTTTAAAAATCATACAGGATATGGACAAAAAAAAAAAAAACTGCAGAGAAGTAACACAAATAAAAAACAATCACAACTTCTGGAAATGAAAGACAGACTTAGAGAAATGCAAGATACACTGATAAGTTTCAACAATAGAATTGAACACCTAGAAGAAAGAACTTCAGAGCTCAAAAACAATGCTTTCAAATTAACCCAATTAACCCAAGACAAAGAAAAAAGAATTAAAAAATGAACAAAGCTTCCAAGAAGTTTGGGTTTATGTTAAACAACCAAGCCTAAGAATAATTGGTCTTCCTGAGAAAGAAGAGAAATGTAAAAGTTTGGAAAACTTATTTGAGGCAATAATTAACGAAATTTTCCTGGCCTTGCTAAAGATCTAGACATCCAGATGCTCAAAGGACACCCAGGAAATTTATCACAAAAGGATCATCAACTAGGCACATAGTCATCAGGTTATTTAAAGTCAGGATGAAAGAATCTTCAATTATTCTTAGGTTTGGTTGTTTAACATAATCTACATAATTGGAAGTAAATCACTCCTCAGCAAATGCAAAAGAACAGAAATCATAACAAACAGTCTCTCAGACCACAGTGCGATCAAATTAGAACTCAGAATTAAGAAACTAACTCAGAACCGCAAAACTTCATGGAAACTGAACAACTGGCTCCTGAATGTCGACTGGATAAACAACGAAATGAAGGCAGAAATAAAGATGTTCTGTGAAACCAACGAGAATGAAGGCACAATGTACCAGAATCTCTGGGACACATTTAAAGCAGTGGCTAGAAGGAAACTTATAGCAATAAATGCCCACCAGAGAAGTGAGGAAAGATCTAAAATCAACACCCTATGGTCAAAATTGAAAGAGCTAGAGAAGCAAGATAAAAAAAACTCAAAAGCTAGTAGAAGACAAGAAATAACTAAGATCAGAGCAGAAATGAAGGAGATAGAGACACAAAAAAAACACTTCAAAAAATTAATAAATCCAGGAGCTGGTTTTTTGAAAAGATCAACAAAATAGACAGACTGCTAGCTAGATTAATAAAAATGAAAAGGGAGAAGAATCAAATAGATGCAATAAAAAACAATAAAGGGGATATCACCACTGACTCCACAGAAATACAAACTACAATCAGAGATTATTACAAACAACTCTATGCACATAAACCAGTAAACCTGGAAGAAATGGATAAATTCCTGGACGCTTGCACCTTCCCAAGCCTAAACCAGGAAGAAGTTGAAACCTTGAACAGACCAATAACAAGGGCTGAAGTTGAGGCAGCAATTAATAGCCTACCAACCAAAAAAAGCCCAGGTCCAGACGGGCTCACAGGTGAATTCTACCAGATGTAAAAGAGGAGCTGGTCCCATTCCTTCTGAAACTATTCCAAACAATACAAAAAGAGGGAATCCTTCCCAAATCATTTTATGAGACCAACATCATCCTGATACCAAAACCTGGCAGAGACTCAACAAAAAAAGAAAACTTCAGGCCAATAACCATGATGAACATAGATGCAAAAATCTTCAATAAAATCCTGGCAAACCAATTGCAACAGCATATCAAAAAGATTATCCATCACGATCAAGTAGGCTTCAACCCAGGGATTGTGGCTGGTTCAACATACGCAAATCTATCAACATAATCCACCACATAAACAGAATGAAAGACAAAAACCACATGATTGTCTCAATAGATGCAGAGAAGTCCTTCGACAAAATTCAACAGCCCTTTATGCTAAAAACTCTCAATAAACTAGGTATCGAAGGAATGTATCTTAAAATAATAAAAGCTATTTATGACAAACCCACAGCCAGTATCATACTGAATGTGCAAAAAACTGGACTCATTCCCTTTGAAATCTGGCACTCAACAAGGATGCCCTCTGTCACCACTCCTATTTGATATAGTATTGGAAGTTCTAGCCAGAGCAATTAGGCAAGAATAAAAAATAAAGGATATTCAATTAGGAAAAGAGGAGGTCAAATTGTCCCTAATTGCAGATGACATGATTGTATATTTAGAAGACCCTATTGTATCAGCCCAAAATCTCCTTAAACTGATAAGCAACTTCAGCAAAGTCTCAGGATACAAAATCAATGTGCAGAAATCACAGGCATTTCTATGTACCAATAACAGACTAACAGAGAGCCAAATCACTAGCGAACTCCCATTCACAGTTGCTACAAAGAGAATAAAATGCCTAGGAATACAACTAACAAAGAATGTAAAAGACTTCTTTAAGGAGAACTACAAACCACTGCTCAAGGAAGTAAGAGAGGAAACAAACAAATGGAGAAACATTCCAAGCTCATGCTTAGGAAGAATCAATATCGTGAAAATGGCCATACTGCCCAAAGTAATTTATAGATTCAATGCATGGTTTTCTGAATTCCTTTTGTAGTTGATTTCCAATTTTATTCCAATGTGGTCTGAGAGAGTACTTGATATAATTTCAGTTTTCTTAAATTTATTGAGACTTTTTAGTTGTCTATCATATGATCTTGGGGAATGTTCCATGTGCTGATGAAAATGTATATTCTGCAATTGTTGCATAGTTGTGACGATTTTCTCTCACTCTGTGGGTTGTCTGTTTACTCTGCTGATTGTTTCTTTCACTGAGCAGAACCATAAAAATTCTAGATGATAACTTTGGAAAAATGCTTCTAGACATTGGCTTAGGCAAAGACTTCCTGACCAAGAACCCAAAAACAAATGCAACAAAAACAAAGATAAATAGATGGGACTTAATTAAACTAAGAAGCTTCTGCACTCTCAGGCTGGAGTGCATAGCATGATCTCAGCTCACTGCAACCTCTGCCTCCCAGATTCAAGTTATTCTTCCACCTCAGCCTCCCAAGTAGCTGGGATTACAGGCGCATGCCACCACTTCCGGCTAATTTTTTTTTTTTTTTTTTTTTTTTTGTATTTTTAGTAGGGACTGGGTTTTGCCATTTTGACCAGGCTGATCTTGAACTCCTGACCTCAACTGATCCACTCACCTCAGCCTCCCAGAGTGCTGGGTTACAGGTGTGAGCCACCGCACTCAGTCCAAATTCCTTAAACAACTAAAAATAGATCTACCATTTGACTCAGCAATCCCATTACTGGGTAATGGGTAATGGGACCAGAGGAAAAGAAGTCATTATACAAAAAAGGCACTTGCACATGAATGTTTATAGCAGAACAATTCACAACTGCAAAAATATGAAATCAACTCAAATGTCCATCAATCGAGTGGATTTAAAAAAAGTGATATCTGCTGAGCTAATTTTTTGTATTTTTAGTAGAGATGGGGTTTCACTGTATTAGCGAGGATGGTCTCCATCTCCTGACCTCGTGATTTGCCCACCTCGGCCTCCCAAAGTGCTGGGATTACAGGCATGAGCAACCACGCCCAGCCAATTACTGTAGTTTTAGAGTAAGTCTTCACATTAGGCAGTTCCTTTTTTTAAAATTTTTTGTTCTTTTCTTTCAATATTGTCTATTCTGGGTATTTTGTCTCTCCATATAAACTGTAAAATCAATTGTTTGATATCCTCAAAAGAACTCCCTTGGATCTTAATTGGGGTTGTGTTGATCTATAGATCAAGTTGGGAAGAATTGACATCTTGACAATATTGAGCCTGCTTTTTCAAAAGGCTCAACATTGTCAAGATGTCAATTCTTCCCAACTTGAAATATCCCTCTACTTATTTAGTTCTTTGATTTCTTTCATCAGAGTTTTACAGTTTTTTAAAAATATAGAACTTCTACATAATGTTAGAGTTATAGCCAAGTATTTCATTTTTGGGGATACTTCTATAAATGGCATTGTGTTTTTAATTTCAAATTCTAATTGTTCATTGCCGATCTACAAGAAAGTGATTGATTTTGTATATTAACCTTGTATCCTACAATCTTGTTATAATTATTTATTAGTTCATTTTTTTTTTAATTCTCTCAGATTTCCTATGTAGACAATCATGTCATCTCAAAGAGTTTTATTTCTTCTGTCCCAATCTGAATACCTTTTATTTCCTTTTCATATTTTATTGCATTAGCTAGAACTTTGAGTGTGATGTTGAAAAGGAGTGTTAAGAGTGGACATGTTGGGCTGGGCGCGGTGGCTCATGCCCGTAATCCCAGCTCTTTGGGAGGCCGAGGCGGGTGGATCACGAGGTCAAGAAATCGAGACCATCCTGGTCAACAAGGTCAAACCCCATCTCTACTAAAAATACAAAAATTAGCTGGGCATGGTGGCGCGCTCCCGTAGTCCCAGCTACTCGGGAGGCTGAGGTAGGAGAATTGCTTGAACTCAGGAGGCGGAGGTTGCGGTGAGCCGAGATTGCGCCATTGCACGTCTCAAAGAAAAAAAAAAGTGGACATGTTGAAAAGGAGGCATTCTTGCCTTGACCCTGATATTTGCATGAAAACGTCTTACGTTTCTCACCATTAAGTACGATGTTAATTCTAGTTTGTTTTTGTTTTGTAGATGTTCTTCATCAAGTTGAAGATGCTCCACCCCCCTTTTTTTTGGTTTGCTGAAGGCTTTTTCATGAATGGATGTTGGATTTTTAAAAAATGCTTTTTGTGTATTTATTGATATGACCACGTGATATATTTTCTTCAGCCTGTTGATGTAATGGAGTACATTAATTGAGCTTTGAATGTTGAATCAGCCTTGCTGCCTAGAATAAATCCCACTTGCTTGTAGTATACAGTTTTTCTCAAACGTTGTTGAATTTGATTTGCTAATATTTTTGCTGAGATTTTTTGTTCATAAGAGATGTTGGCCTTTAGTTTTCTTTTTTTATAATCTCTCCCTGGTTTTGATACTAAGTTAATGCTGGTCTCACAGAATGAGTTAGGATGTATTCCAATTCTGTCTTCTGGAAAAAATTATACAGAATTGGTATAATTTGTTCCTTAAATGTCTAGTAGACTTCACCAGTGAAAACATCTGAGCCTAGTGCTGTTTGGGAAGGTTATTCGTTATTGATTCCATTTATTTACTAGATTATTATGTTTGTTTCTTCTTGTGTGAGTTTTGGCAACTGGCAATTGTGTCTTTGAAGGCATTGGTCCCTATCACCCAGGTTTTCAAATTTGCGGGCATAGATTCGCTCCTGTTATATTATTATCCATTTAATGCCCATAAAATAGGTAGTGATACTCCCTCTTTCTAGTATTAGTAATTTGTGTCTTCCCTCTTTTTTCTTAGCTTGGCTATAGGCTTACTGATTTTATCTATCTTTTCAAAGAACCAGCTTTTGGTTTTGTTGATTTTGTTCACTAATTTCCTGTTTTCAGTTCCATTAATTTCTGCTATAATTTTCTTTTCTGCTTCCTTTGGTTTTAACTTGCTCTTCTTTGTCTGTTTTCTAGGGTAGAAGCGTAGAAGATTGATTTTTAGATCTTTCTTTTCTAATTATTACATTCAATGCTATAAATTTTCCTCTAGGCATTGCTTTTACTGTTTCCCACAATTCTTGATAATTTTTATTTATTTCAAAATAATTTTTAACTTTCTTAAGATTTCTTTCTTTCTCTTTTTCAGACAAGGTCTCACTCTCTTGCCCAGGCTGGAATGCAGTGGCACAATCATGGTTTACTGCAGCCTTGACTTCCTGGGCTCCTGCCTCAGCCTCCAGATATTTCTTCTTTGACCCATGTGTTATGTATATCCTATCAGACTTTCTATATAGATTATAATATCTGCAAATAATGAGTTTTGCCTTTTTTGTTCTAATCCATACACCTATTTTTATGTATTAATTTGAAAATAGTGTGGTGGGATAAAAAACATTAAAACTCAATGCATATTAAATAATTTAAAACTTTATTAAGTGAAAAGAGAAAATGGGATCTGAATTGTTTAAAAAATGTAGCATCAGCAAAATCAATGTCTGAACAAAAGTGATTTTTACAGATACAAATACTAAAATATCCAAGTTGATATCTATAAACCCATTTTCTTGGGGTTTCTCTCTTGACTATTGTAGTTTCTCTCGAGTGACAGAAGGTCATTCTGAATCCTGAGACTTATAAACAACTATTTATTTGTAGCCCCAACAAAGGGATTTATCTTCCTGATTCAGCTCTGAGCCCCACAGCCACCACAAACCACTTGTATCAGAATCACTTTGTGTGCTGGCTAAAAATAGCAGATTCCTGGCCTCCTACTAGGACATGATGAATAAGAATATATGGTTAGGCTTTGATAAAGTAGTCTAAAGAGAGAGAGAGAGAATCTCTGCTGGTATTAACTGTACATTCATGACTTTAACAAGATCCCCCAGTGGGCCAGGCACAGTGGCTCACACCTGTAATCCCAGCACTTTGGGAGGCTGATGCAGGCAGATCACTTGAGGACAGGAGTTCAAGACCAGCCTGGCCAATCTAGCGAAACTCTGTCTCTACTAAAAATACAAAAAGATTAGCTAGGCATGGTGGTGTGCGCTTGTAGTTCCAGCTACTCAGGAGCCTGAGGCACAAGAATCACTTGAACCTGGGAAGTGAAGGTTGCAGTGAAATAAGATCACTCCACCAAACTCCAGCCTTTATCCTGGGCAACAGAGCAAGGCTATCACAAAAAAAAGAAAAAAAGAAAGAAAAAGAAGCAAAAAAAATCCCCTTGGCTTACAACCCTGAAAATCATTATGGCAGGAGGAGAGGACAGGAAATCTGACTTCCAGAAAAAGAGGGATCATCAACAAATATCTAGCCCTGATTTCCTGGGCTAAGGAGACTAGAAGCCTGGAAGAAAAAATGACTTCCATTCTCTGTTCTTTCTTACAACTACCTTGGCATTCTCTGTGATACATATATACATGTAAGGAGAACTCTAAAATGACTGGCCCATAATTATCTGCCTACCCAGATCAAGCCATTGTACTGGTTTGAGGACAGTTCAAAAAAGTCAGTCAGTGCTATTTCTTTCAGTAGACAGTAGATGTCTCATGGACATCATTACCAAAAGTTAAGCCTTGGGATTTATCAGGGACTCCTGCTACAATAAGAGAGCCTGGGAATCAGGAGAGAGATGTGAAGGCACCAAGTCATTGGCTGTGATTCCACAAAAGAAACAATGATTTCAGAGCAAAGCAAACTCCAGGCCCAATGCTGGGTCAGTGGTTTCATGTTTCCATTAAAGTGTTGTTAGTCTAAAAATCTCACAAGGTGTAAAGAAAAGGATTTATCAGATAATAAACATGATTTCAAAATGTACATACAATTATAGTAACTTCTAAAAATGATGGCATTACAAATATTAGAACTGCCCCCGAAATAGTCACTTATTTAGATTTTTTTTTATTGTTTTAAAGCCTCTGGTTCTATATAAGTAGCTTATACCTGTTATAAAACCTCCCATTTCAACATCTGGAGTCATTATTATGACTGTTATTATGATTAAATAATAAAATCTCAGTAAAACAAAATCACAAATTTAAAAATCAGGTTTTTTTTTTAAAAAGTTTGAGAAAATCTTTACTGCACATCATCTAATTAATTTCTATGTGTATAAATAATATACACAATATTCATGTGTTGCAAAACCCTGCAATTCTCAATCAGCAGTCTACAAGGAGTAGAGGCTATTTTTATGTCTTTTTACAGCACACATTTCTCTTACTTTAAAATTTTAAGCATAATTGTTTTCATGTGCATAAATATGTGTATATATTTGAGACAGAGTCTCGCTCTGTCACTCAGGCTGGAGTGCAGTGGCATGATCACAGCTCACTGCAGTCGACTTCCTGGACTCAAGTGATCCTCCTGCCTTAGCCTCCCAAGTAGCTAGGACTACAGGCATGTGGCACCGCATCCAGCTATTTTTTTCCTATTTTTGTAGGGATGGATCTCACTATGTTGCCTAGGTTGGTCTCGAACTGGGCTCCAGCTATTCTCCTGCCTTGGCCTTCCAAAGTGCAGGGATTACAGGCATGAGAAACTGCCTAGTCCTGATTTTAATGTGAGCTATAGAAACTTGCCCCATAAAACCACCGCCTCTCACCCCAAAATACCTCACTGTGAGACTTAATGTGCTTATGAAAGGTAGAGTATATCACAAATTTTAACAGGCTGCTCAAGTAGTAAATAATCACTTCTGGATCAAAAATGCATTTGCTATGTGATTTAATTTTCATGCCTGTATCTCTTTTTACTTTTCTACTTTAATACTGAAGGAGGATAGAAAACTTGTAAATGAGTATTTAAAAACCTAATCCTCTTAAGAACAAAAAGCAGAATCAAATAACAGTTGTTTTTCATAACCAAATACAGTTATATGCTGATTAATGATGTTTTAGTCAATGCTGTACTGTATATACAATGGTGGTCTCAGAAGATTATAAAACCATATTTTTGCTGTACCTTTTCTATGTTTAGATACTTACCATTGTGTTACAATTGTCTACTGTATTCAATACAGTAAAATATGGTACAGATTTGTACCCTAGGACCAACAGGCTATAGCCTAGGTGTGTAAGTAAGCTATTCCATCTAGGTCTGTGGAACTATATGCTATGATGTTTAATGACAAAATCACCTAACGACACATTTCTCAAAACATATCTCTATTGTTAAGCAACACATGACTGTATCACATTGTTAGCTGGTACATTCTTATTCTTCCTTTTAAGAGAAGATTTTAAAATATAACAATTACTGTATACATGGTAACTACCCCTACTCTCTCAAGGATGGACTCCTGAGAGTTCCAAGCCAGGGTTACTGAGTTGTCCGAAGTTACAGTCAGACCAGGGATTGTTTTCCACCGATTACACAGTCCACATAGTCAGCATAGTGGGAAGTAAGAGTATCAAAGCAAAAGAGAGGCACAGAGAATACATTCTGAGGCCATGGCAAAAGAAACAAGAAATAATAATCTAATAGCTTTTCTCATTATTTTTAAAAACAAACCCAGCATAAAACTGCAAATACATTAAATATTACTTTTTAAAATATAAACAGTTATTATTGAATTATAGCTCTCAATGAGCTCAAAATAATAGTCTTTGTACATACTATATCTGATCTCAGAATATCCATAGTCTTTAATCTCAGCTACACATTATATTTTCCTGTAAAGTACACATGAACCTGAAAGCTACTTTTTACAACAGCAGAATAAAGATACTGGAGGGTCATCTTCTAATCTGAATTTTCCGGAGTTGGGTAGATCTTTGCACTCTGATATAAAAGTACGAAGTTCAGTCTCTGGGAAGCCATCTTGTTGGTAATGCTATACAGAAGAATGTTAAAAGGTCTCATTAATAAGCCCTTTGAAAACAGCTTCATTCCAAATTCAAAATGGATCATTTGGCAATGGAGGGGGTTCTCTAGATAGTATAGTTACTTCTGAGTACCTGCAAAGAGATGTCGCCTCTGGAGTCACTCAGGTTTGGCAGAGGTAAAGTGGGCCTAGGATTCTGCAGCTGCCTACCTAATCTCTCTTTCTGGGTTCAGTGAAACCCAAATGGGCACACTGAGTCTATTCTTCAGGGAGTCTGAGTCGTTCTTCAGGGAGAACTGAGCCAGCCCCATCCCAAGTATGAGAACCTTTGTCACTACTCTGCTCTGCAGCCCTGTGACTTCGAGACCAATGTGACGCAGGCATTTTCGATGGAACCTGATTCAGGCCACAAGAAGCCCAGCGGATCTAAATTAACAAGGTTTTCTAGCAGGCTAAGGGATGGACATCCCTGGCCTTGCCCAGAAGACCTCAGCACAGTCTTGGACGCTCCTGAGCTGGCCCAGGTGTCTGAATAAAGATCTGAATGCTGTAAGGGACCTTTCCAATCTGCACACTCTTTTGGAGTCAGTCTTCCAGGAAGTTTAAGGGCCTCATATTTCTATCAGTTTGGGACCAAAAACTTCTAGGACATGCTGTGACTAGAAAGGATGAGCAGTAACTTAGCTTTCCCATTTGGCAAGTGCTCTGAGCCCATGGCAAGAGGTTAACATCTAAAATACAAGTTACCCTAAGAGCTCTCAGATGTCACCCTCGAATAACACATAGTTCTCTGCATGCAGAGTTGGAGGCAGTGAACTTTTAGAGCACCACTGAGAGGGATCTGAAGTTACAACTATGTTCTCTCACAGTTGTCTTGGTGACCCTAAGGACACATCTGCTGAGCAGATGGGAAAGCAAGGAGGACATTCGGTCCCTGCAATCTTGTTCAGTAAGGATGAACTCATAGCCCTGGCATCATGAGCAAAGTATTCATCATTATCAGCTCCAAACCAAGGCCTTCTGTTTATCCCTGGGACCAACCACATGGTTTCACGTTTTTTTACCCCTCTCATACCCAGAAAATCCCCACATTGAAGTGCCTATGTCACGAATACACCTAATAGTATGAGATTATTAATTTAAACATATATGGCTATTTATTCTGCCTTTCCATATTTCAAGGGGCTCAAATTGATTTTCAAAAGATGTCATATGAATGAGAATAGCTTTTCAGTTCAGGTATCTGACTGTATAAAGCTGCCTGGCTAGTACTGGACCCATTAATCCTTTTGCTATTCTAGAGGCTGGGCCCCTGGGCTTGTGCCCTGCAGGGCCTTGCAAAGAGTAACTGGCTCAGTTACAGCACAGTCCAAACGAAGGGGTCACTTTTTCTTTATAAAAATTGGACTTTTTATGTTCCCACAATATTTTGGCTTTCTGAAATGCCGTGTTTTATTCACCCAATATCTACTAATCCTTATAATTCTTTTTTTTTTTTTTTTTTTTTAGTTTTTTACTTTTTGCCCTTCAGACTTTGAATGACCCTTATAATTCTAATAAAAGGACAGAAAGCTTGTGAGAAAAAGCTTAGCTACCTAGAGACTAAGGCTTTCAGCATTCCGGACATTCTGTTTTCCTCTATTTCTGTTTATCAGTCTCTAAAAATAAGGTCCTTTTTCTCTATCCTGAAGAAATTAACATTCCATCAACATGTCTTCTACCATTAGGTACTGAATTTTACTGCGTCTCTACAAGTTATAGGACAATGCTACTACTTACAGCTCTTGATAAACCTACCTTAATTGTTTCATATGTATCCGTGATCAGTGCAATGAAAAGACTTAAAATCATATATATAAAGAGGCTGATGAATGAGTAGAGGTAAATTCTACTAAATAGCCAGACCAAGTAACTTTTCTGCTGCATTTTTGCAAATGTAGCAAACATATCGTCTCCATTTATCAGAGAGAAAAGGCACTCAGAGACCATGTTCAGAGAACGAAACTGGAAAAAGAAAAAAGTTCACTTTATTCCATGTTCCTTCCCATTGGAGACTTTTGTTCATGACATCATATTAAACATAATGGGTAAAATGCAATAAAAATAAATAAATAAACATAATGGGACTAGATAACCCAAGTTACCATTTTCAAACAAATAATCTAAGGTAACCACACACATTTGCTTTGTGATGCATATATCATGTATAAGCCTACTATTTTTTTCCCTGTGACAAGCAGCTCTCTCTTGGAGTCACCCAAATCAAATGCAGGAGCTGGTCTGCACCCTCAGTGCTTTTCTGAATCAAGCATTGCATCTACCCTTTACCTTAAAGAGACCTTGAAATGCCTGTGCAGAGATACCCAGGTCCCAACCATGCATGCTCATACATCTCATTATAAAGTTTATTTTATTTAAAATAAAGCATAATATTCCATTCCAGACAAAATTTCAAATATTTCTACAAGTTTCCCCCATGCTACTTTTTAAATAAAGTCACATTTCAAGAAGGCTTATCTGAATAGATTGCTCTTGGACATATTGATGATTCAAATTGACTAAACTTGACTTCACTGGTGGTAAATGTGACTTAATTACCCGATACATTACAAGAAGGAACTTGAGACAGTTGAGTAGTACATCACACATTCTCTCAAGTTGGTCACACCTTACCACTTTACAAATATGGCACTAGATATACTACCTTCAACATTTTAAGGCTGAATCACAAAATAAAAGGAGTTCATTGAAAAAGGAAAACAAGCCCCTGGCACTATACTAAAAGCTTAATAGTAATAGGGAAAAAGTTGTTTATCAGTACCTTGTTGTGGTAAGGCCCCAGCACGATCCACCCACAGAAGCAGTAGCCTAAGTAAATCATAGCTGCACAGCAGCAGAACCTGATGACATTGGGCAGTGCTGCCTGAAGGGTCAAAATAAGGAGCTGGGAAAGAAAGAGAGGCCATTAGAATCTCTTTGTCCTTTAGCCAAAGAAGTGTAATAACTCTGAGAGCAATACCAACAGCATGGAGATCCAGGAATTCCTTACATTGTACTTTGCAAAGAAACCGAGGTATCGGATGACTCCAAGCCACACAAGCATGGTAGAGGTCCCAAGAAGTATGCTACAGACATCATAACTAGTTAGACTCTAAGACAGAGTAGAAAAATACAATCAGATTACAAAGCACAAATTCGTTTGGGCAATAAATATTGAGGTAGCTATGAGTCAGGCACTGTTCTAGGTGCTAAGAATAAAGCAGTAAACAAAATTCTTTGCTCTCATGAAGCTTACATTCTAGTAGAGGGAAGAGAGACGATATAAATAAGTCATAGAAACTTTGGGACATTTGCTGATGACAACTGCTGAAGAGAAAATTCAGAGGAGGGGATAAGGAATAGGTATGGGTTTGTCATTTTAAATACAATGATCAGAGAAGGTCTCACTAAAAAGGAGGCATCTGGGCCGGGCACAGTGGCTCACGCCTATAATCCCAGCACTTTGGGAGGCCGAGGCGGGTGGATCACGAGGTCAAGAGATCGAGACCATCCTGGTCAACAAGGTGAAACCCTGTCTCTACTAAAAGTGCAAAAATTAGCTGGGCATGGTGGTGCGCGCCTGTAGTCCCAGCTACTCGGGAGGCTGAGGCAGGAGAATTGCTTGAACCCAGAAGGCGGAGGTTGCAGTGAGCTGAGATCGTGCCATTGCACTCCAGTCTGGGTAACAACAGCGAAACTCCGTCAAAAAAAAAAAAAAAAAAAAAGGAGGCATCTGAGCAAAGATCTGAAAGGAGGGAGGGAGCAAGTCAAACAAAAATTTAGGGGAGGAGTCTACTGGGCACAGGGACTGGTAAGTGCAAAGGCCCTGAGACAGGAGGGTACCTGACAAGATAGTGCATCTAGCTGGAGTGAGCAATAGAAAGGATATACAGTTTATACAGTTATTGAGCTAAGGTGGTACTTACCAACTTTGTCTTTTACTCTAACTCAACTGGGGAAATTTGAGAACCACAAACAGAGGTGATATGATCAGATTTTGGCTGCTGTGGTTGAGAGCAGGTTGTTGGAGTGAGGAGACTATTGCAATAATATAAATGAGAGATGGAAGCTTGGACCAGGCTGGTAATAGTGGAGTTGAGAAGGTGATTTTGGTTTTTTTTTTTTTTTTTTTTGGAGACAGGGCCCTAACTCTTACCACCCAGGGTGGAGTGCAGTGGTGGCTCAATGCAGCCTTGACTTCCTGGGCTCAAGCAATCCTCCCACCTCAGCCTCCCAAGTAGCTTGGGTTACAGACCCATTCCACCATGCTGTCTAATGTCTTTTATATTTTGTAGAGATGGGTCTCACTATGTTGCCCAGACTGGTCTGGAACTCCTGGGCTCAAGCCATCCTCCTGCCTCAGACTCCCAAAGTGCTGGGATTATATGAGCCACGGTGCCTGGCCAGTGAAGGTAAAACAATATTTCCTCTTGGATTAGATGTGGGAAAGAGATGAGTGAAAGAGAGGAGTCTATGATGAATCCATGATTTTTGGCTTGAGTAACTGATGAGAATTGCCATTAACCAAAATTAGAAAGGCTATGAGAGAAGCAGGTTTGGTGTGCAGAAGTGGGGGCTTTAGATGTTCTGTTTTTGGTGTGTTAAATTTGAGAGAAAAAGCAGACATCCAAATGGAGATATAGACTAGACAATGGATATTCGAGTCTGGAGTTCAGGGAAGAATTCTAAGTGGGGAGTTCGAGGCTGCAGTGAGATATAATCGCACCACTGCCCCCCAGCCTGGGCAACAGAGCAAAACCCTGTCTCTTAAAAACAAAAGCTGGGCGGGGGGTGTAGGAGAGGATCAGAAACAAAAATAACAAGATTGAGTACTTTTTTGAAATCTTTTGCTAAATAAATGAGGGTAGTAAGTTAGGGAGAGGATTTAGAGTTGAGATACTATCACTTAAGAAAAAGGACAAAAACATGCCAATGGGAATGACCTGGTAGAGAGGGGGAAACTGATAATTCCGAACAGAAGTAAAACTAGCTGGAGCTGTGCCCTTGAATAAACAAGTGATGAGGTGATGACCTCTGGTAGGCAGGTGGAAGGGTTGGCCCTGAATAGTAGCCTAAACAATACATCCACAGAAAAAAAGCACTGTATATGGGTACTGTTGCCAGGAGGCAGATAAATAAGGTGGGAATGTGGAAATTCTGGTTTTTTTTCTATTAATTTTGTGAAACAGGAAGTAAGGTCATCAGCTTAGAATGAGG
This sequence comes from Callithrix jacchus, assembly GCF_049354715.1. Taxonomy (NCBI): domain Eukaryota; kingdom Metazoa; phylum Chordata; class Mammalia; order Primates; family Cebidae; genus Callithrix; species Callithrix jacchus. The sequence continues at coordinate 122,241,144 of NC_133508.1, forward strand.
ATAGGACAAGGGTATTAAGGGTTTCAGAAGAGAGGAAAACACGATATGATCATTTATGAGGCAGCAGTGAATGGCCTAGAAAAATATAGAAAGATACTTGGGACACCATTTAGAGTTCACTGAAATTAATGATAGTTGATGTTGGTAAAAATAAAGATTTGCTGCAAATCTCCCCTTACTCCTCTTTTTTGTTGTTTTGGTTTTTTGTTTGTCCCTAAAGTTAAACATCTATTCCAATGATACATGCCACAGCCACATATAGTGGCAGCTGCTAAGTGTTGACCTAAACCCATTCTCCCCTTCCTAGGCACATGCCTGGGCTGTGTACCCTGGCTCCTTCTGCAGTTAGGATTGACTAAATTCTATCCAGTGGGATATGTACAGAAATAAATTCTACCACTCTTGAGCCAAGCCATCAGTCTATCGGAGAGCTTCTACCATACTGTATTTTTGCTTCCCATAAGCTGCAGCCTGTTTGAAGCAACCCAGCAATACTTATGCAGTCAGGGCAAGTCCTTAAGGGATGGCAGAGAAACAAAACTGGAGGAGCGTGGGTGCCTGAGTGACTATGGGAAGTTGAGGTACTCAGCAATCTAAAAGTCATAGTATTACATAAGAGAGAAATAAGCTCTGCCCAGGTTTATAACCAACTCCCCAGGAGACTCAATCAGTTACATCAAGACTAGGGAAACATAAGTTTGAGCAAGATTAGTTTGAACAATATTAGTTTTTTAAATTTGATTTTTGTTTTCTGGAGAGTTGATTTTTAGGCTAGGTTAGTCTTAAAATGGATAAGCTCATAGCACATCAATGGGAAAGTAAGATGATGGAAGTGTTCTCACTTTGAACGGATGGAGGGCACAAATGCAAGCATGCCATTTGTTTGGCATAGTGCCTTGACCTCACTTTCCCCTACAACCCCACTCATTTTTGTTAAATATTCTAGCAATTCTTATAAGATTTTTTTTAAACTCTTACATTAGTTACCTTGGTTGTGTATGAATTTTGGTGTGTGTAAGAATTCACAGACCCTGCCGAAGAGTTTGAATTCAGTCGGTCTAACATGGTACACTTTTACCAGGCACCCAATGATTCTGATGCAATGGTTTGTGGATCACACTTTGAAAAACTGCCTAAGAGACCTCCTGACTATATTTAAGAAAATTACCATTATTGATTTCAAGTCTACTTGATATACAGTTTAGAAGAAATAATTCTGAAAATTCTCAAATTCTGGAAAAGTAAATTACCATTAATACAAATCTGACACTAACAATAGCATGATTAGGAAAACAGTTACCTTAGCTTGGATTTCCATTTTTAGAATTGATCCAATGATTGTTAATATGTCACTAATAATAATCATAATGTACCATCCATTGACAAATTCCATTTGATCAGAAACAGAAACGTCCTTCTTATAATGGAGGAGGAAAAAATTGACAAACTCCTTTAGGGAAAAGAGAGGAGGCATAGTGAATGTCTCTGTCAATCAAAATGTCAGCAGCATTCCTGGAAAGCAACATCCCCTACCTGCTGAAGCTGAAGTCCGCTAATCACAGATCTAATGCAGAGGATTAATGAAACCAAGCAAGTCAGAATGACAAAGGCATCAAAGATCATCATGTTATGAGTGTTCTTCTGAACTGAAAGCAAAGAGGATTACATAGTGTTTATGTGGTGGGACATTAATATGGTGACATCTTCTTTTTAGAATCATTTAAATAATTCAAGCATTCTTTCTGGCAAGACAACAAAGAAAAGAAGCCCAGATAAATGGTCTTCCAATTAGTATTTAAAGAAGGATGAAAGTCCTTCTTTTTACCACAGCTATCATTCCAATATCTTTAACTTTATAAGCCTATGGTCTTTTGTTCTTAATACAATTAGCTTCCCTGCGTATTCTTTTTTTTTTTTCCTGAGACCAGGTCTCTGTTGCCCAGGCTGGAGGGCAGTGGCACAATCAAGCTAACTGTAGCCTCAGCCTCCCAGGCTCGGCAATCCTCCCACCTCAGCCTTCCTAGTAGCTGAAACTATAGGTATGTGCCACCATACCGAGCTAATTTTACATTTTTTTGTAGAGGCAGGGTTTTACTTTGTTGCCAAGGCTGGTCTCAAATTCCTAGCCTCAAGTGATCCTCTCACCTCAGCCTCCCAAAGTACTGAGATTACAGGCATGAGCCACCATGCCCAGGCCCACCTCCCCGCATATTCTATTAAAATATACTTATCTAGGTATACAACATTTATTATGCATTCACTATGTGCCAGGCATTTTTGTAGATGTTAGGATACAGTGGTAAACAAGATAGATAAAGTCCCTGATCTTTCCAAACTTCTATTCTACTACAAAGAAGTAAACATATAACAAAATACTTTTAGATACGAGTAAATAATCTAAAGAAGATAATCACAATAGATAACATGTATTGAGCACATTTCTTGCCAGGCATAGCTCTAAACACTTCATATATATTAACCTATTTGATCTTCACAGCAACTCCAATGAGGTAAGCATGATTATCCCCACTTTGCAGGTCAGAAATCTGAAGCACAGAGAGGTCACATGATTTCCCCACAGTTACAGGGCTAGTCAGTAGAAGAGTTGGGGTAAAATCTCTGCAGTTTGTTTCCAGTGTCTGTCACTGTATGTCAGTGGTTCTTGGCATTCCTTGGAAGCTTGTGTACATTCTCAGGTCTTACTCCAGACCCACTGAATCAGAAATCACTGAATTGGGTTTCTGCAAGCCTTCCAGGTGATTCTAAAGTCTGAGAACTATTGCTCTATATGAGAGAAGTTAGTGTGGGGCAATATGGAAGAAGAGAGGTTCATTTATATTGCATAGTAAAGGAAGGCCTCAGTGAGGGAGCAGTGGGTTTTAGCTGAAACCTGAGTGAAAAGAAAGAGCCATCTTTATGGAGATTTTGGAGAATCGAAAGTGTGAAGTCCTGGCCAGCATGCTGGAGCCAATGTAGAGAGATGGGCAGAGGTGTCAACCATTGTACACTGGCACAGAGCTTGTCTCTATTTAGTAAGTTAGACTGCTCTCTGCTGACAAAAAGAGAAAGTACTTCAGAGTATTTCTGTCATGAAGCATCCCATTAATATCTGCCAAGGAGCATAATTGCTACATAAATGTCTAAATTGACTTTAGAGAAACTTAAACATTAAGAAACAAAGATTTGAGAGAATGCCTAGGTGCCAGACACTTGCATATGCTCTCATTTTTCTGATTCTGGCGTTTGTGGAGAAACATTATAACGTATACAGATGACGAAAAAGGCTTGTGTTTCAAATGTGATTCAAGAGCCCCATATATTCGAAGTTACCTATTAGTGAAAAAAAATACTATATTGGCAAAATTTCATTTTGTTTACTCTATCTCATTATTACTTTGGAACTTAGCAAATCAATTATTAAGAAACTTTAGAACTGTGATTATCCAAGTATAGTCTGCATAAGGACTATTTACACATTTCTAGGTCCCACCCCAGAACTACTGGCTTATAAAGACCTGGGGAAACTGCATTGGAGCAGGTATCCAGGATGATTCTTCTGCTGATTAGAATCTGAGAACTCCTCATCTAATGACCACTAAGTCCAGTACAATGTGCCATGATGTTACTTACGAGGGACTAGTAAATTAGATAAATTCTTCCTAGGCAATTTTCTCCAGTTCAGCCCCTAAATTCTTGACAGTATTTAGTCTACACCTGAATTCTTGTCTATATTTCTAAGAATAGATCCTTTCTTCTTTTAGTATACTTTCAAATGGACAGAAGACAATCATAATATGTGGGATGCTTTGGGGTCACATCCTACCTGACTTGTCCCTGGCTTCTGAGCCTTAGTTTCTTCATTTGTAAAAATAAGGATTCTGGCCGGGCACGGTGGCTCACTCCTGTAATCCCAACACTTTGGGAGGCTGAGGTGGGTGGATCATGAGGTCAGGAGTTTGAGACCAGCCTGGCCAACACAGTGAAACCCTGTCTCTACTAAAAATACAAAAATTAGCTGGGTGTGGCGGCATACACCTGTAATCCCAGCTACTCAAGAGGCTGAGGCAGGAGAATCGTTTGAACCTGGGAGGCAGAGCTTGCAGTTAGCCATGATCATGCCACTGCACTCCAGCCTGGGCAACAGAGCTAGACTCTGTCTCAAAGAAAATAATAAATAAGGATTCTGCCTATCTTAAGGACATTTAAAAATATTAAAATGAGGAATATTAAGGTGGAAGTAGGTATACAGTACCACTCAATAAGTATTGGTCTGGGAAGATGTATGTAGGGTTTTGGTGGCAGGGGACTATGAGTACATTCTTGCTCAGGAGTGGGCAAGTGAGGGCACAAGGAGAGGAAGCCCATTTCAGTTATTCATGACTTACCTATTGCTTGAAATATCAGAGTTGATCTGTTTGTAGAGATTTAGGGACTTGAAAAAGGTCTCAACTTCTATTTGCTGTTCCAGATATCCAGAGGGAGATACTTTAATAACCATTTACAGTATTTAATAACCATTCTGAAAACTAAAAGGCTCATCACTTACTTGATCCAGATACATGCCAGTCTTTACATTCTCTTATGGAAATGTCATTATCTAAACTTATTTTAATTCTTCCACTATGGGCCTTGTTGTCGAATGTTATCTGTGAAGACAGGAAAGCAGTCAAAAAAATACTTACAGCTTTTTGAAGCCAAGATACCTCTACATATTAATTAGGGAACAATTCTTTCAAGGGAACAGTAGACCCAGATTCTCATCTCCGATCTGTTGCTAACTCTGTTCAGCCATGGGAAGTTTCCTTTATTTCTCTGTGAAATGAGAAGGATGAACTAGATCTTCTATAGAGACCCTGTAGTCTCTAAAGCATTATATTTCTAGGACAGGATTTCCACTCCAAAAAATATATACAACAAGGGTACTTCCTCTTGCTCTCCATTCTAAGTACTTCCACATACTCTCTTCATATGAGCAAGAGCTGGTACAACTGTGCTTTCTCCCAAATTCTGGCAGGACCTCAGCTAGGCGTAGATTTTTAGTGCTGCTACAATTCTTAATACTACAAAGGCTCATGAATTCTGCTTTGAGACATTTCAAGTAGAGCCTTTTAAATTTTAATTCTGGGCCTAGATTTCTTAGTCACATTGGCACCACAACTGTTATAAAGGGTTTGGTGACTGGGAGTCAATAGTCATGCCTTGCTTCAAGAATAACACTTCAGGACACCAGGGGCCAAGCAGGACAAAGCTAGGCTAGAACACCTTCCACAGTACTCCTACTGTCTTCCCCATGCAAGGACAGGGAAGGCAAGGCAAGAAAATCAGTCTGTTTCATTTCTGCCTCTTCTCTCTCTCTCTCAAGTTAAAGAAAAAAAAAGTTCTTTGAAAAGTCTGTTATTTAAATAAATTGTATTGAAGCTTCACCATGTGAGGTAATCAGAAATACTTCAAATATAAGATTCCAAATGACTTTTAAAAGTTCAGTCACTGTATTTCTCCTCATCAGGGATTGTACGTTTCTTTCCTTGACAAGCAACTGAGGGCATAGTCAGTGTCTGTCTATGTCCCTAACATCTGCAAGACCCAGCCTATGTCCTCACGCAAGGAGGGTGCTCAGTGTTATTTGATTGGGTCAGAAATCCTTGCCAAGGAGAATCCATGCTTTTCTTACACAAACGGTCTCAGTTTGTACAAATAATAGGTGCTCACTAGATATCTATTGAGAAAGTAACTGTGGCTTAATGTCAATCACATCTCAGTAAGGCTCAGAAGAAGCTGAATCTTAAAGAAGAAAAATAACGGATGGGATTAGAAAAGATTAGATAGCACAGAAGAAAAATTAGTGAATTTGAAAATATAGCAACAGAAACTATCCAAAATGAACGCACTGAAAAAAACTGAAACATAAAACAAACAAACAGATCATTGAGCTATGGGACAACTCCAAGTAACCAAACACAGATGAATTTGTCTCTGAATCTCTGATAAGGTGGGGGAGAGTGACAAAAATATCTGAAGAAATTATGCTGAATAAATACCAAATGTAATGACAGCTAAAACACCACAGACCCAAGATGCTCAGTGAACCCTAAACACAGGAAACAGGAAGAAAACACCAAAGCATTTCACAATCAAATTGCTTTAAATCAGAGATAAAGAAAAAATTTAAAAGCAAACAGATGGGGGAAAACATCTCCTAGAGAAGAACAAAGATAAAGATGAGAGCAGATATTTCATTATAAATAATGCAAGCTAAAAGAATAACATCTTTAAAATGCTTAAGAAAAAAACAGTCAACCTAGAATTCTATAGCCATGGAAACTACCTTTAACAAAGGAAGGCCTGGAACAAAATAATGGTTACCAGAGGCTAGAAAGAAAGGGTATTGGGGAGGCATGGGGGATAAACTGGGGTTGGTTAATGGGTATAAAGATACAGTGAGATAGAGGAAATAAAATCTAGTGTTTAGTAGCACAATAGGGCAACTATAGTTAATAATTTATTTTTATATTTCAATATAAAAAGTAGATTTAGAATATTCTCAACATAAATGTTTGAGGTGGTGAATGTTGTCCCAATTACCCTTATTTTATCATTACACACTGAATGCTTACATCAAAATCTCACCTGTACCTCACAAATACGAATTTGTAACATTTTTATTTAAAAGATGCTAATAAAACTTTTAAAAGGAAGGTGAAATGCTTTTTTAAACATACAAAAGTTGAAATAATTCATCACCAGCAGACCTGCATTGTAAGAAATGGTAAAGGAGGCCCTTCAGGCAGAAGGAAATAATACCAGATACAAACCAGGAACTACACACAGAATGAGGCACACTGGAAATAGTAACTACATGGGCAAATACAAAGATGTTTTTATTATTATTTCAATCACTATAAAAGATAATTGTTTAAAGAAAATATATATTGTGGGTTTATAACACATGTAGAAATACACTATATAGCAACAATAGCACAAGGGTCAAGATGGGAGAAATGGAAGTACATTGTTGTAAGGTTCTTACACTATATGCAGTGGTATCATTTGAAGGTAAACTGTAATAAGTTAAAGATGTATACTACAAACCCCAAACATGGAAACATCCACGGTGAAGAAACTAAGTAACAAGAACTCTTGGCAGTAACCTTTAGCTGACAGCCACAGACTGCTGAGAGCCAACCACACGGAAACTACAAACACCTGTTCCTCTTGTGTTTGAAAATCTACCCTATACCAGGCACTGTTCTTCATACTGGAAGTAGTAGTGAATAAAACAAGGTCCCTGCTCTCCTAGAACTTACACAGAGGTGCAAAAGACATAATTAATAAGTAAACTTGTTGTTATAGCAAAATAGAGCTAGATGTATCAGTGTTTCCCTTATGCACATTCAAGTGAAAACATCCTGTATTCTTCACGCCATAATCCAAGCATATGAAACATAACTAGATAATTTTTCTCCAGACTGGAACCAAATTCAGCCTGGCCCACACTTACAGTCAGAGTAAAGTCATAACAGTCAGGGAGCTCTTGATGACGAACTGTCTGCAGGTTAATGGCTTTCAGTTTAAACTGAAGCTCCACTGTGAGGAGTCTAGAAAACAGAGGTGATTTTAGTTCTGTAGAACTATATACATACAAATGTATTACTCCCCTATCTGCTCTCCTCACCTGTGGAAGTCCAGTGTTAAGTTCAGTTTATTTTCTGCTGGTGTCCCAATGTGAAAAGGTTCATCTGGCTCTACAAAGAAGCAATCTGCCACAGAAAGGAATGAAAACATGATCTAGTACTTAAAATAAATATAAGACTGCATTTTGAAAGGCTGATACATTTAAGACCAGTTATTCATATTCTAATAGTTTTTGAAATTAAAACTTGAAAAGCTAAACATTGATACCACATGGTTACCATGACTCATTTGTTTTTAAGACCTAAGTGGCTATATTTCTGGAGTGGAGGCTTAGACAAAGATCTGAACTCGATTTCATTGTTATATGAATGTTCTCTTCTTTTTAAAGCCTAAACATTGAGTCCCTTCCCTTTTTTGCATCTTAAGCATAGGATTTGAAGCACTTGAAGTAACTACAATGAGATTTTCTAAGCAGTTTGAAGGATCTATTTTAAAAATATTCTGTGCTAACAATGTTTCTTCAATACGCACCCCCACACACCAAAAAAGGGAGATGGCATTTGAGAAAGTTTTCACTGGTTGGTACTCTTATCAGTATTATCTCTCAAAAAAAAATCTGTTGTTAAAAGTATTTGAATACTTATTTTTTAGTCAATGACTTAAGTTAACATTTTAGGTATAATTGCAAAATAGAATTTGCTAAGAAAAATAAGCCATTCTATTCCATATTCTGATTCTTATTCTTCCCCCTCAATCTGCCCCAAAAGGTACATGATAGTGAAGTGGTACTGGGGCAAGAGAGTTTTATATACACCAAGAGTTTGCAAGCATAATATCTGTCTATTAATACTTCACTGGCATGTCCTGAACAAGAGATGGTGGAATATGGTAGCTAGGAGCACAAACAGCCTGGGCCCAATTTCAGCACTGCTCTTCTAGCTCCATCTTAGGCAGATCACTTAACTCTCTGAGCCATACTTTAGTCTTCTATAAAAGGGGATAATAATAATCCTTGACTTGCTGGGTTTTCTTGAGGATTCTTGAGTTACAGTAAAGGGCTCAGAACACTACCTGACACATAATAACTGCTACATCATTCTTACTATGCCCTAATACCACACACCAAATCAACGTTTTCAAAGACAAAATTACTGATTTTAAATATAAATTGAGGCGTTAAAAATTGAGGTTCTAGGTTACAGAAGAACATCACCAGTTTCAATTTCTGGATCGATGTCAAAGGTATCATTTCCAGGGTAGATGTTTCCTCGCTTGTAGAAATGCTGACAGATTGCCATAGCAGACTGGTCGGTACCCTTGTTCTCGTAAGCATGATTCCCAACTGAGACATTGTATAGCTGCAAGTACTACAACCAAAACAAGAAACAGAAGATGGGAATGCTAGCCAGGGCAGAAGTGACTCCCCTCCCCTAGCCATGGCTCCCCTCCCTCCCCACCTTTGAAACTGGCAGGTTCCCACCTCCCCCTTAGAATAGAGACATTCACCTTGATAAACAGGGTAAGTGACTTGCTGCTGTGCACTAGGAAGGCAAAGGGCACTCATGAATTAGAGTTCTGGGTTCCAGCCTCATTTCTGTGACAACCTCTCTGACCTTCTAGTTCCTTATCCGCAAAATTAGTCTGAAGCCACATAATCTTTGTGTTTCTTTCTTCCCGTAAAGAATTATGTTTAGGAACTGACTGTGACATTCAATGTAACTACACATTTTATTTATCTTTTTTTTTTTTTTTTTTTGAGACGGAGTTTCGCTGTTGTTACCCAGACTGGAGTGCAATGGCATGATCTCGGCTTGCCGCAACCTCCACCTTCTGGGTTCAAGCAATTCTCCTGCCTCAGCCTCCCGAGTAGCTGGGACTACAGGCGCGCACCACCATGCCCAGCTATTTTTGTACTTTTAGTAGAGACAGGGTTTCACATTGTTGACCAGGATGGTCTCGATCTCTTGATCTCGTGATCCACCCGCCTCAGCCTCCCAAAGTGCTGGGATTACAGGCGTGAGCCACTGCATCTGGCCATTTTATTTATCTTTAAACTATCACCTATAAGGTCAGAGTTGTACTTTAACACTGCAGTGTGACAAGTAGGATACAATTATTATAGGTTAGCCAGCAAAACCTTTTTTTAAGAAAGTATTGTTTTAATAAACTTCATCTTTGCAAGATTATAATTTAATCACCTTTATGGCAATATTGCCCATCCTAGTGAATCCTTTACATTAAAACAATTAATTTTACAAGTGAGAATCTTATGGTGTCTTGGAGTAACTGTCAACTTAAATTTTTAATGGATGCCTGCAGACATATTTCCAAAACAAAGTGTTTTAGAGCAATATGTTTGGTACAATTGGTCATTCTATCACTCCTGAAATTAACAACTTTGTGTGATCGACACAGAAAATAATTCTGCTAAAAAATATGTATGAAGCATGACATGACAAATGAAGAAAATAATTTTTAATATGGGATGGATTTTGAGTTGGACCTTGTCAAGGTCACCAATGAGCGTGTTACCAAATCTGATGCCTAGTTCTCAGCCTCCTATAACTTAACATCTCCATGGTATCGATGCAGTTGAATGCTCCTCCTACATGGGATACTTTCTTTACTTGACTTCTGAGACTCCGATGGTTTCTTCATGGTCTCCTTTGCTGAATCCTCCCATTGCTAACCTCTGTATTTTGGAGTATCTTTGGATTCAGGCCATAACCTCTATCCACATTCTCTCTATAGCTGACTTCAACCAGTCCCATGTTTCAAATACCACCTATATGCTGACAGCTTCCAAATTCGCATCTCTAGCTCTGACCTTTCCACTGAATACCACACATGGATGGCAATCTGCCTACATGATGCCTATAGTGTCTAAGAGGAATCTCTAGTAAATGTGCAAACAGAAACACCTGTTCGCCTGCTCCTTCCACAGTAATTCCCTTCTCAATAAACTACTCTGTAAGTCAGTCAATTGTTCAGGCCAAAATTTAGGAAAGATTCTTTTGTCAATTTCTCTTATATTCCACTTGCAGTATATCTGAAAGTCATGCATGACTTTTAAATTATCTCTGCACAAGAATCACTTAAAAATGTGAGCCTTGGCTAGGCGCGGTGGCTCATGCCTGTAATCTCAGCACTTTGGAAAGCCAAGGCAGGTGGATCACGAGGTCAGGAGATCGAGACCATCCTGGCCAACATGGTGAAAACCCATCTCTACAAAAATACAAAAATTAGCCAGGCGTGGTGGCATGTGCCTGTAGTCCCAGCTACTTAGGAGGCTGAGGCAGAAGAATCGCTTGAACCCGCGAGTTGGAGGTTGCAGTGAGCTGAGATTGTGCCACTGTACCCCAGCCTGGGTAACAGAATGAGACTTTGTCTCAAATCAGTCAATCAATCAATCAGAGCCTCCTCACCACAAATCAGACTGTTTCTCATTACCTTCATTGATATGACCCTATTCCAAACCATCATCCTTTCTTTCCTGGACAAATTAAACCTCTGCCTCTCCAATCCTCCCTCTCACCTTCGTCTAGTCTCCATCTAGAACTCGTAAGATTGATATAAGGAATGAGTGAATTCATGCATGTACAGCACTTAGAACAGTGATATCCAAAATACACCTCCTCCAGACTCTTGTTTTTGCTGTTCTTCCTACCTGGAAGTTTCTTCCTTGAGATAGACACAGGCTGCCTGTCCTCTCTTTAGTCTGCTGTCTGCTTACATCTCACCTTGTCAGAGAGACCTTCTCCAACCACCTCCAGCTAGTCACTTCACTGGCTTTATTTTCTATAGTACTTATAACAAACTGACAGATGATGTTCTTATATACTTATTTACTGACTGGCTCTTCCAATGAGAATATAACCTCCTCAACTTTGTCTATTTGTTCACTGCAGGACCCCTGCAAACCCAAAAAAGTGCCTGATACATAATAGATACTATTTAATAAATATTTGAGTGAATACAAGTTAGCTTGTGCTTATGTATATTATTAGAGTCTTTCCCCTACAAAAAGCCCTTCCATGGTTTCGTGTCACTCTCAGAATAAAATTCAAAGCTCCTTTCCATGTCCTGAGGGACCTGGCCCCTAGCTCCTCTGGCCCTAACTGCCTATCATAATTGCCTCCCTCGCATTTTCTCAAACATACCAATCGCTTTCCAGCTTCAGGACCTTTGCTGTTGCCACTCCTTCAGCCTGGACTATTCTTCCCTAGATTTCAAGTCTTCAGAAAGGCCTTTTCTGACCACTCTGAGGCTAGTGTTATTGCCTTACGCTGGTTTATTTGTCTTCATACCACTCATCACTACCCTAAAGCAAAAGATATTTGTTTAAAATCCATCTTCTGCATTAGATTGCAAGTTCCACAGGACAGGAAATTTATCAATCCACTGCTCTAACACCAGCCTTCAGGCACACAGTAGGTGCTCAAATATTTGTCAAATTAATGGTGAGGTGAAAAATTACTATAATGGAATGGAGCTCTTTGTTACTAGAGCTAATCTGTGCACAGAGAGTTGGTTAACTGTTAGGATAAGAAAGATGATTATGGCACCAAGCTTTCTGTTAGCATTAGGATTAGGAAAGTGAGCCAGAAATCTACGGTAATAGAAGCAATCTCCCTAAGCTATTAAACAACATTATGTTTGGCATACAGGGGTAAAGTAGAATAATGCTGGAGATACTCAGTTCTGAGAGTTTTGTTTTCCATTTAAGGTACCCGGTAGACTAGTGTTCCTAGAACACATGATGTGTAATGAGAGGTAAATAGGGACAGGCAAGCAGGGGTCATGAAGTGCAGTCACAGCTGTGATGGGGCACTACAACCCTCCCAGAGTCCAGGTGTAAGTGTGAGGGAGTCCCCACAGGAATCACCTAGAGGTCTGAATCTCCAGACCACAGAATCTTGTGTTTTAACTTTTTAAGATCTTGAACTGTGAAAGACCAGAGGCCCAGGACTGCAGGTACCTGTTAACATTATAATTATATATGCCATATAGTTATATTATATAATATATACATTAACTGTATACGCTATAGCCAGACTTCCTTGAGCTCTTCATTCAGCTCTTTGTGCAAGTCTGAGCATCTAGCAAGAACTGGGTAATCTAGGGAAGCAGCAGGGCTGTGTCCAGCTAGAGGGCAGCCCTAGAGCCCGAGTCAGAGAATTCTGGGGCAGAAATGTGGTATGAGATGATGGTTGGAACTAACTGTGGAACTAACGATGGTGAGACTGCACAGAACAGCCAAGTGGTGGAGGCCTTGGTGGAGCTTTAACTACACTGGGCATCCATCCCTCCTGGTCTCTCCAGCTCTGCCTTGAGAGAAGGCATTTTCAGTCAGATCCATAGGTCCCAAGTCAGCCTTTGAGTTATAATACAGAAACACATTAAATATCCTTAGCTAAATGCTGTGGCACCAAAAGCAAGAGGCAGTAGGGAAAGGGGGTAGGAAAGAAGGGAGGCCAAACAGAAAGAAGAATTTATAAACTGTTTGAGCTGCAAGAATGAATGATTCCTAGAAGACCCTGAGGCCTTTCAACCTAAGCAACTGACCAGAAAGAAGAAACAGCCTAGGGACGGGTGGGAGGAGAATGAGAAGCCATTGGATTGGCAGTGCTGAGGTGCTTGTGACGTAGGTGTCTGGCAGCGTGGGAACCACTTGGAAGTCCCCTCATCATGATGATAGCTGAGGCTGGGTAGTGGAGGGTGTTTCTGCAGGAAAAGGACCAAGTTTTGAGGACTGCTCAAATTTAAGAGGCACATGAAAGAAAAGGAATCAGTAAAGCTGACCTAAAAATGATTGAAGAAATAAGAGGAAAGCCAAGAGATAGCCTAAAAAGAAAATAAGTAGGTCTCTCACATTCCAATATAGAAGCTTATATAATAAACAAAAAGCAGTGATGCTATAATCACAGTATTGGATCTGAATGAGCCCTGGAGATTATCCAGTAAGATGACATCTTAGGGCTAAACCCTTTGGGATAACTAATAGTCATGGATATGCTTCTAAGAACGGAGATGCCACTGCCCTATTTGTCAGTTCCTCTCAGTAACAATCACCTCAACTATTAAGTCTCACTTGAGACCAGGAGTTTGAGCAACCTGGGCAACAACACAGGGAGACCCCATCTCTACAAAAATAAATTTTTTAAAATTAGCCAGGCATGGTGGTACATGCCTATGACCCCAGTTGCTTGGGAGGCTAAGGTGGGAGGATCAGTTGTGCCCAGAAGGTTGAGTCTGCAGAGAGCTGTAATTGTGCCACTGCACTCCAGCCTCGGTGACAGAGTAAGACCCTGTCTCTCTCAAAAAAAAAAGAATTTAATGGACCGTTTACCTCTTGCCTTGATCCCACTCCCCCTTCCCAACAAAAACAACAAACTACCAGTTTAGATCAGACTAGCTTTAGAGAAACTTAATATACTTTAAATTCTAAAAACAGAGTATCTCCATCATTATGCTCTTAACAACTACAAATTGTAGGACATAATTCTGTTTAACAGTTTATGCAACTTATTTCTATTACTTTAGATTTCTGGCTCATTTTCCCAATCTCAGTTCTAACAGAAAGACTTCATGCCATACATATGTATTTTATCCTAGCAGCTTACCATCTCACTGTGCAGAGATTGTCTCCAGAAAATGAATAGCCATGATTGCACTATAATAATTTTCTGAAGAATTGTAATAATTTTGAAATGTGTTCTGCAAACTAACCCAGTTTGGGAATACTGACTTCCAAAATACTTTCAATGATACCTACAAATTTAAAATTTTGGGGTCCTGAGAAAGTACTTTTTATGGCAAAAATATATATTAGAAACTCACAATAAAATACAGTATTAATCTATATGTAAAACAAGCTTGTTTTCTGTTTGGCAGTTAGTCAGTGTCACAATAATATCATTGTCATGTATGACATAAAGGCCTTGCTTACTTTCAAGTGAATTTTTAAGTCTTGGTTGCTATACACACTCTGAAAAGTTAATATTCTCATTATTTGTTAAGGGGACCTGAAAGTGTACTTTCAGCTCTGAAGACTTAATGACTACTTACACTCAGGGTCATAGTTAGTAATTTTAAATCTTCCAGATTCCCATGCCAAGCCCTAACTCTGATTCTTTTAATTAAATCTTTAAAGTTTCTGCCTTTCTGTTACTAAACAAAAGCTTTTCTCAACTTCAACTTTTATAAAATTTTGTTAATATTTAAAAAAATTTTTTTAAATAATTTTGTGTGTGTTATTTCCAAGCAGAAATGTTCACCCTTCTCCACCTGAATGTCAGTTTCTATTATGTACATTGCCATCATTTTTTTCAGTTTGTTTTTTCCCAAGTAAATAATGCACACACTTGATTTACCTGGTTCACTGCGAAGATTATCTGATCATATACATCACTTTGTGTGTATACTGCATATGTGTCATCCATTCGGTCTATATATCCTTTTAGGAAAAGGTGTTTGAATGCCACAGTATTCTCCTCCTTGAAAGCTACCACCATCTGGTTACTTAGCCCAAATAAGACCAGCTTAAAAGAAAAAAAGAAAAGGTAAGAGGTTGGAAAATGTGGGCAGAAAATGCAAAGCAGAAGGTACAGGGACTTGAACAGCAAATAGAAGAGTTTAAACTGAATTCTTGGGGACATAAAGAAGGTTTTGCAGCAGGTGGATAATACACTAAGAAAGTCCAAGTCCTGTGACCAAACTATATTCCTGCGTCTGATCACCAAAACCCCTCAACTCATGTCTAAATTAAAGTATATTAACATCATATGTCCTTAATAGTCATGCAGTATTGACCTCAGCGTTTTACATGAAACTCAGTTGTTCACACACAAAAACTGCTGTCATGTTAACCTAAGGCCTTTCGGTTACACCTAAAAGCTTACCATACTCTAAGTCTCTCTTTCATCTTCTCTTCCTTCCCACCCAAACCTCTATCTCTCTATCTCTCTCTCACATACACACACACCCCCCACATGCTGTAAATTGAGAAACTACACTCTTTCTTAAATCCCAGAGTGAGGCAGAGTATATTTATATGGAAGGCGGGAACAATGTTGAACACCTGTATTCCATACACTATTCCAGGAACTTTCTTCGTATTAATCCTGTAGTATATTCCTAATATACCAATTTTAGAGATGAGGCTCAGAGAAGTTATATAATTTTTTCAAGTCACATCATTAGCCAGTGTCAATATAGTCAAAACTGAAACCTATGTCTGACAGACTAAATCTAAGTTCTACCCACCCTGTCATGCTACACAAAGTAATCCAGGGTTTGATCAGAAAAAATAGAGGAGATAAATCTTTTCCCCTCTCCCTTCCACATATGAGATACGGTCTGCACCCCACACATATCATCACCTAATCATCTCTGCACCTAACTCCCATTTCTGAAGAGCCTCTTTAATTGTCCTCAATGAGATGATATCTTGATATTCTGGGGATTTTCTATCTGTTGAAGCTGATGACCAAACAGCCCCAAAGAATTCCCAAAGATATACTTACCAGTCATTCAAATACATGAGTACTTCTCATTTGCCAGCAATGAGCTAGGGACTAAGGATACAATGAGAAGACAATTGGTCCCCGCCCTCAAAGGTTTAGTGGCAGACAGGAATAACAATGCCTGAGAGAAAACTGCCATAATTCAGAGACTAAGCCAGGTATTGGGAAAAGAGAAATTTTTAGTAGGCTATCATTGTAAACATCTTTCTTTTGCTGTTGCAAACACAAAATCTCCAACTTAACAGAAGAACCACCACATTTTCCCTGAGATAATCTGTTACCAATTCATCCTCATTTGCTCAATTATAAAGCTGTCTTTATCTAATATTTGTTTGATTGCTCTGATACAAATTAGGGAAACATCACAATTAAGAACCCCTCAGTGCCTTTTAAAAACTTACCTAAACACCTTTTACTTGCTTATTACTAGCAGCCTTAACATCTTAAACCATTGCCAGTTTTCTTTTGACCACCCTAGTAAACATAGGAAGGTTAGATGAGCTCCCTGAAAATTAAGAAGTAATTAAGAACATAAATCTTAGAGAAAATTAATCTGAGTTTGAATATCAGTTCTACTCTTCTAGTTTCCTGACTATGACAGGGTCCTTTTCCTTACCAAGCCCCTCATTGTTCTCATCTGTGAAATGAGGATACCACTACCTACCTCCAACTTGTTTTAAGAATTGAACATGGGCCAGGCATGGTGGCTCATACCTGTAATCCGAGCACTTTGCGAGGCCAAGGCGGGTGGATCAACTGAGGTCAGGAGTTCAAGACCAGCCTGGCCAACATGGTGAAACCCTGTCTCTAATAAAAATAAAAAATTAGCTGGGTTTGGTGGTGTGTGTCTCTAATCCCAGCTACTTAGGAGGCTGAGGCAGGAGAATCACTTGAACCTGGGAGGTGGAGGTTGCAATGAGCCGAGGATGGTGCCACTGTACTCCAGCTTGGGTGACAGAGAGAAACTCCATCTTAAAAAAAAGAATTGAAGATGATGACATCTATAAAATGTTTAGTCTAGTACATGGCAAACACTCAAGGGGTACCTATTATTAATCTTCATGTTCAACTGATACAGGCTTTTCCTCCTTATAAGAAACAATACACATAAACTTTTCAGTATTGTGACACATTGTATTAGCACTCAGAAGTTAAGAATATCAATTTCAACTTGCCAAATATTTGGTTGAGAATTGAATATTCATTTTCAGGATGATATGACAGATAGAATGCCTGCCTTCAAAGTCTTAATGTTCCTACTGACTAGCCATGCAACTTTTTTTTTTTTGAGACAGGGTCTCTCTCCTTCACCGATGCTGGAACTCAATGGTGTGATCACCACACCTGGCTAATTTCTGTATTTTTTGTAGAGACAGGTTTTCACTATGTTGCCCAGGCTGGTCTGGAACTCCTGAGCTCAAGCAATCCACCTGCCTCAGCATTCCAAAGTGCTGGGATTACAAGCATCAACCACCCTACCCGGCCAAGCCATGTGACTTTAAAAGAGCTCTGTAAATATCAGTTTCTTCTTCTGTAAAATAAGCCAGTAGGAATGTTAGAATTACATGAAATAATGTACTGGAACAGGGTAGTCATCAAATTTTTGTCTCCCTGGAAACAACATCTAGCTTTAGAAACAAGCAAGAATTCTACCAACTTCATATGACTGTAGAAATTGCGTTGGTTCTCTAATAATCATTAGCATTTGTTCTCAATAAGCAGTTAAAATTGGTAACATCCTGTTTTTTTAATCTCTTCTTCAATACCAATTGTTTATGTATTTAGGCATTTTTCACCAACTTAAGGAGAGTAAGTAATAATAAAAATAAACCTATCACATCTACTTTTCTCATTAAAATCTGCTTTTATTTTGCCCTTTTGCTTTTAGCAAGATATAATTACTCTCACCAACAGGAAAACATATTTTCATAAGAATAAATCACAGCCAGTATATATCAACAATCACAAAATATGGATCCCCCTCCTCCCCCACAAAAATGTTAAAAGCAGCCAAGGAAATGAGATTCAAAAGCTCCCTTTGAACTAAAAAGAGGTCCTGTGTTTCACTAGCTCCTGACACTCCTCTTCTGTTAGTTAACTCCACATTCTTCCACTGAATGGTTCTCATGATCACAGGGCTGTGAAAATCTAAGAATTTGCCTGTAGCAGGAAGTCTCGAAGTTTCTGAATAGAGAAATTCTCAGGCAACTAACTAGGAAGGAAAAGAAAGTCCTAATGTTGGACAACACTAGTTTCCATGGCTTATTTAGAAACCAGCTGAACCTCTTTATTGGAAGCCAAATAGTTTTCTTTTCCTGAAAACTAATTAGATTATGTAACTAAAATTATAACTTAGCGAAAGATGAGAAGAAAAAAAAGAGAAAAAAGAAGCCAAACTTTTTCACAAATGTTGAGGACAGAAGGGTCTAGGATTGTATGTTTTCTTATTTGTTATCGCTCTACATTATGCATATAGTTAAAAGTTATAAAAAACGACAACAACAACAACCCACTGTCCATAGTTCTCTTTGTTATTAAGAGGCTTTCGCCAAACTCATGATCTGAGATGCTTACCTGGATAGTCACCATTGCAATTTTTAGAATTTGTATGGCAAGTTTCCATGGTTTTCTACCTCGAGCCCAGAACTTCTCACAGGGATTCATAAAAAAAAATTTGAGTTTTCGCCTCATCTGATCTTCTAATAGAAGCTCCTCAGATGGAGATGTATGCTGGTTAAAATTACAGCGATTTTCCTCTTCATGAGAGCTGCAGCTACTTATAACTATCTCAGGATTTGCCATCTCTAGGGAGGAAAAACAACAACCACCAACATTTCCATTTAGTGAATAAAGACACAAGTCCATATTCTTTGCTGTTGCAGGAGGAAGCTCAAACAAAAGTTCTGGTTTCAAATAAGACCCATTGCTTTAAACTGCATTTTAGATGTTTACAGAATCAGCTCTGATGTTAGACATTAATTATGAAGTGAATTTTCACCTAGTTAATAATTACCAAATTCAGGGGCTGCTCCCATTAGTAAAAGATTATATGTACATATATATAGGATGTATATATTTCCTGCCTCAGTATAGTTAGAGCAGGATCAGAGATCTGAGGGCCTGAAGAAGGACTTCAGAGGGTAAGTGGACCCTGAAGTTATAATGCAAACTTTCATATATGTGGCTGTGGATACTTTTTCCTGGAAAGTAACTAAAACTTTCACAGATTATTAAAAAAATGTTTCAAACCACGAGTTAAAGATAGCAGGATGTAGTGTAAAGAACCAAGGCACACTTTGGTTTCAAATTCTGGTTCTATGACTTGACATTTCTGCAATCTCAGAGAAATCATTTAGCCCTTCTGAGCCTCAGTTTCCTCTCTGGCAAAATGGGAATAACAACACCTACCCTTCTATGATTGCAGCCAGAATTCAATACCTATGACTGTAGTGAGCATTAAATGAAAGAGCAAACACAGCCTTTGCATAGAGTCTAGCGCTAAGCAGACTCACCTACCTAACACGCACAGCAGACAGAGCAGATTCCTAGAAAGCCAATGAGGTCCTTAAGGAGCAGCATGAACCTCAGGAAACAATTGTTTTACAAAGGGGAAAGCAGGCACTCAATTTAAGCCTAATTCCCAATCTGTGGCATCACTTGTAACGACTTTTTATTGAAGCCCTTATATTTACAGCATATTTTCAAAGTACTTCATACCTATTTTGGGGAAGGGGTGCCTTTGAAAAGAGTTGGTCTGGTTTCATTGTCTTCAGAACTAGCTTTTTTAAAGTGAGAGAAAGTCACTCCAGAGACTGGGATGGAGCTTGGGTTTTCCCTAAGACTAAGACTGATATTATACTATGGAAATCTGTTTAAAATAAAATACTGTAAACCACCATTGGTGAGTAGGGTCCTTCCATATAGAATAGAAAGGCAGGCTTTATTTGACATTTTAATAATAACCTGTAGTTGGCAATGAAGGAGGAAAATTGTAACCTGCATTCATACAATATCTGACAAGTCACTGTTCAGATAGATATCATGCTGCTTTCCAAGTCTAGAATCCCACTTTTGATTCCAATTCAAACATTCTTAGCAAGCCCAACGACTCTGAACAATAGATATTGGCTATAAAAACAACCATGAGGAAGGTTTCTAAACTCTTGATTAATGAAAAGATTAATAAGGATACTGCTGAATGAATGAAACATAAAACATATTTACTGTATAGCATACACAGTACCTTCAAAATGAAATAATTATAACTCATTAAAGTATGGCTCATATATGTGTGTGTTAAAATGCCTGTCAAAGCATAAATACAGTAATTCTTAAAGTCATAAAGGAAAGAAAAAGTTATTAATACATTAGGATTTTCATTCAACGGGTTTTTTCCTTCGAAAAGGCATATATTTTAAACAGCATTTGAGGAGACTTCATCTATGGGACTTAAAACGCAGATGATTTCACGTTAACCAAAGCTTGCATATGAACTAACACCAACGTAATAATGAAGCCGTTAATAAGTATGTTCAGCTGTGACAGCATAAAAAAAATCAAGCATGTTGGTGAGTTATATATTGACATTAAGCCCTTTCCACTTTGATACAGGGAAAATTAAACTTTAAACACACTAGCCACACACCATGTAACAGTAACCCACAGGAACAAAGAGAAAATAAGCCAACCAGCATTAATCTATTCAGCACATCACAAAGCGCTGTCCTGGAAGCAAGACGTTTCATTCACCAGGACCGGCAGCTGACTTTGTAAACGTTAGCTTTACGCAGTCTGAAAAGCCCTTCCGAGGGTGTACTTTAAAAACTGCAAACGGTCGGGACCCCCAACAGCTGAAGGAGGTTTTCATAGCCACCCTTCACATTCACCCGGAGCGCCGGCGCGGGAGGCAGGAGAGGTGGCCCGACGAAGGGGCCATCCTGAGAGGCTACCGAGGTAGCAGGCATACTCTTAGAAGGAGCCAACGGACACACACAGGTTACCTATTGCTGGCGGGCAGAGGCTTGATTGAAGTGAGCTGTAGAAAATTAGAGAAAGCCCGGAAGTGTGTATACATATAGTAAAGGCCTCCCAGTTGGCGAGAAGGTTACGCAACCTCGTTTTTTTCAGAAGCGCTTTCGCACTTCATCAGACACAAAACTGGTCTCTCCGGTCTTTCTTTCCTTTCTTTTCTTCCGTTTCTTTCCTTCTTTCTCTCTTTTTTTTTAAGCGTCGAGACTTTTGTCGGGTAGTCCGCGCGATAAAGAGCCGGAGGGTTGCAGCGATGTCCGAAAGCGGTCGCTGCCATCCCCGGGCACTGTCCTTGAGCTCAGACGGCCGCAGCCCAGCTGGCGGCTGCTTTCAGCCAGCGCAGGGACCCGGGCCTGAGCCCCCACTTCCAGCCGCCCCCACCTCTAACAGGGGGACAGTCCGCCTTGAGAGGGGCCGCCCGAGCCGCGTTAGGACCATCTCGAGACCCGGCCAGCCTCCAAGCCTTCCAGCGCAGGAGCTCGGGGTCGGGGTGACTTCCAGCCCTCAGAGCCAGGACCGCAGGCTTCCAGGTGTGTAGCGGACCGTAGGGTGACCAAGGAGCAGAGCCCCGCAACCCGCCCAGCCCCGCGCGGGCCCCGCAGGGGTGCGCCTTCACTGACCTAATGCGCGCGGCGCTGGGGCGGCGCGGAAGAGCTGAATCTCAGCTCCAGCCCGCTCGCCCTCCATGGCGCCGACGGCCCGGCCCGAGCCTCCCGCCGCGTCCCCGACAGCTCGCTGCCTCCCGGCCTCCCGGGCCCTCTCTGCGCGCTGCCGGCGTCGTTCCCGCGACATCCGACGCCCCGGGGCGGCGCCCGGCGGGCTCACCTGGGGGACAGCGGGGAGTGGCCGCAGCTCCGGTGTCCGCGGCGAGGGCGCAGGGCGAGTTAGCGCGCCGCTCCAGCAACCTCGAGCCCCGCTCCGCCCAGGATTAGGCGCGAGGACTAGCGACGCTACTGCTGCCCGCGCATCCTCCACCCCTGCCGCTTTAACTCGTGACCCTCCTCCTGGCTCTGGTTCCCGCCGCGCCCTATCGGGGGCCGCCTTTCAGGAGCACAGGTGGGGCGCAGGAGCCCGTCGGAAGGAAGCCGGCTTTGAGCCCGTTCTCTGCCATCCTCACCCCAACAAACTCCTCCTTTTCTCCGTGAGCAACCCGCACCGCCCTGCTGGGGCTTGCCGGCTTTGCTCAGGAGCTGCAGCTGGCGCGCGGGGACCCCCCCCCCCTCAGTTGGTTGCCCGGCTCCGCCGGTCCGGATGTCCAGCGCCTAGCGCCGGCGAATATGAAGCCCGGCTGCAGCCTCCCATTCTGATTTTTGCAAACAAGGTGAAATCTTTAATGTCTTAGCGTTTCAAGCCTGAACCTTGTTCCCTCCCTGGGTCTTCTAGTTTCAAACAAATGCTGTGAAATGAGTGGATAGTCCACTAGATTCTTCTGTAGATTGGGGACTGGGTTAGAAAGAGCCTTGGGAAGCTTTTCCAAGAAATGTAAATAGAAATGCCTGAAGTAGAGTTTGAACCATAATCTTTTTCTTCATAAATTCTCTTTAAATATTAAACCTTAATACCCCTTATCAGGAATGGATCAGGAACTTTGGTTAATTTTAATTATAATTACTTTGGATTTGTTCTGGTTTTTAATTTTCGCTTACTTATTTTTATTTATTTATTTATTTATTTGGCCACGGGTAAGTTGGTAAAAGTCACTGAATTTCCCTACTAGGGTATTCCTGAAATGAGGTCAATACCTGTCAAACCTTTTATAAAACCTGTCTTCAAATCGCATGGATTACTTATACATGGAAATATATTTTTTTCAACAGGATACAATAATTTTATTCTGTTCATTAACCCGGATCCCACATACTGTGAGCAAGGTAGATACCCAAAAAGGATGTAATCGGCACAGTCAATTCTCAAGTGCAATTTGGAAAATATAAAGTAATCTTTAATCCCGGTAATCCTACACACAATGTAATACTATCTCTTTACTTGATGGTAAGAGTTTGAAATGCCTGATTGTTCAGGAACAATCTGAACTTTGGAGAAGTTCACAGTCATAAATGATAGCCCTTGCTTAACCCTTGTTTTAGCTAAGTTATGAAGACCGGTCAATAGAAAAAGCCAGGTTTTGGAAGTCAGATAAGGGCCCAAATTCCCTTCTGTGCCACTTATTGGATAACTAGGGAGTTACTTACAGGGGGACAGTCCACCTTGAGAGGGACGGCCCACGTTACTTAACTCTAGGGAGTTAACTTACCTTCTCTTAACCCCTTTACATTTATGTACAAACTAGCTAATAAAAGGAATGGTGATTTTTAATTAATATGTTGCATGTAGAGCACTCATTACTATAACAGGCATATGTGATGTGCTTATACATGCTGATTCCCCCTTTTTATTGAAAGACCTAAATTAATGAAAACATCAACTATGTTCATAAATTACAAGACTTGATATTGTTAAGATGTCGGTTTTCACCAAGTTCATTTACAGATTCAACCCATGAAAGTTTCAACAAAATGTCTGAAGAAATTTCAGCCAGATTCTAAAATTCCTATGGAAGCAAAGGTAAAGAATCCAGAATAACCAAAGCCATTTTTTTTAAAGAAAGATAAAACTGGAGGATTTATCCTACCTATAGCTATAAAGCTATATAAGCCAGACAACTTGGTACTGATGAAGACAGACATATAGACAATGCAATAAAATAGAATCCAGAAATAGAATCACACATATATGGTCAATTGACTTCTGACAAGATGTTAAAACAATGTAAAGGAGAATATTAAATTTTAACAATCAACATAATGATGTTACTGGCTTAAAGGAATACACTGACACCAAGTCAAGAGAAACACAGGAAACGCTGACATCAAAGGTTTACATAAACATTTCTGGAAAGCAGGAGAGGAGTGCATAAAAGAAAAGCAGTTGAAATCTAATCAGACAATCTTGCTTTTATCTTTTACAATGTTATAAGTGTGTGTTTCTTGACTTGTCGGTAAGTCATTCTTGCAAATAAACATTAATATATTTATATGAATATATTGTGCTAATCTTTAACAGTATTGCAAGAAATAAGTGTTGGAAGCAAAAAAAGTCCCTACATTGGTAATTTCAACATGATTCTTTTTCTTTTTTCTTTTATTTTAAGACAGCATCTAGCTCTGTTGGGCAGGCTGGAGTGCAGTGGTACGATCTCAGCTCACTGCAACCTCCACCTCCTGGGTTCAAGTGATTCTCCTGCCTCAGCCTCCTGAGTAGCTGGGATTACAGGTGCATGCCACCAAGCCCAATTAATTTTTGTATTTTTAATAGAGACACTTGGCCTCCCAAAGTGCTGGGATTATAGGCATGAGCCACTGTACCCAGCCTCAACATATGATTCTATGTAGTGCTTTTAATGTTGCTAGAATATCCAAATGGTATATTACTATTATAACACATTTTGGTAGACAACCAACTACCTATACAACACCTCTCATGAGATTATAACAGAGTTGAAAAACTCCTATCACCTAATGATGTAATAATGTCACCATGATGACATTGTAGAGCAATGTGTTATCTACTTATCTACCTTTTGGAGACGCTGGTGTAAATAAATCTACTGTACTGCTAGTCTATAAGAGTGTTGCATGTACAGTTATGTGCAGTACATAATATTTGACAATGATAATAACCAACCATGTGACTGGCTTACGTATTTACTATTATCATTATTTTAGAGTATACTTCTACTTGAAAGAAAAAAAAGCTAGCTGTCAAATAGCCTTAAAAGAAGTATTACAGAAGACAGTGTTATCATAGGAAATGACAGTTCCATACCTGCTATTGCCCTGGACATCTTCTAGTGAAATTAGATGTAGAGGTGCAAGACAGTAATATTGTTAATCCTGACCCTGGGTAAGCCTAGGCTAATATGTGTGTTTGTGTCTTAGTTTTTAACAAAAAAAAAAAAGTTAAAAAAAATTTAAAAATAGCAAAAAGCTTGTAGAATAAGGATATAAATAAAATATTTTTGTATAGCTGTGCAATGTGTTTGTGTTTTAAGCTGTGTTACTACAAAAGAAAGTTTTAAAAATTTAAAAGTTTATACCATTTCCATTGTGCAATGAAAAATAAATAATAAATAATTTAAAATTTTCTTTTTGGGATGGAGTTTCGCTCGTTACCCAGGCTGGAGTGCAATGGCGCCACAACTTCCGCCTCATGGGTTCAGGCAATTCCCCTGCCTCAGCCTCCTGAGTAGCTGGGATTACAGGCGCGCACTACCATGCCCAGCTAATTTTTGTATTTTTAGTAGAGACGGGGTTTCACCATGTTGACCAGGATGGTCTCGATCTCTTGACCTGATTTCTTTCCCTCCCCTCTCTCCCTCCCTCCCTCCCTCCCTCCCTACAAAAAAAAAATGTGTGATTTAACACCCATGCTACCTGACACTTTCAGCTGAGCTATGTTACTCTAAAACAGATAGGAATTTTGAATATGAAGATAAGGATGTGGAAAAAAGCTCCCTTTCATCCAGCAGATACCAAGAATGTCATAGAGATCTACTGGCTTCAGATTCAGGAAAAAAAATTGGAATTCTTGAAATCATGTTATTTTGTAGTTTTCACAACTCTTTACATGTTTTAAAAACATAATGAATAACCATAATAATAAACTGAATGCTGAAAGTTTCAGAGGTTTATTTGGTGATAATAAAAGCATGATTTATTATTATCAACCAATATTCTGAAGTAGACTTTTATGTATTTATTTATTTATTTTTGAGACAGGGTCTTGGTCTGTTGCCCAGGCTAGAGTTCAGTGGCACAATCATGGCTCACTGCAGCCTCTACCTCCTAGGCGCAGTGATTCTCTAACCCCAGCCTCCAGAGTAGCTAGGCCTACAGGCACATGCCATCATCCCTGACTAACTTTCAAAAATGTTGTAGAGATGGAGTCTCCCAATGTTGCGCAGGCTGGTCTTGAACTCCTAGACTCAAGCAGTCTGTCCACCTTGGCCTCTCAAGTGCTGGGATTAAAAGGCGTGAACTACCTTTCCTCGCTTAAAATTTTATATTCCCAGGCTACAAACCTGTGCAGCATGCTACTGTACTGAATACTATAGGTATCTGGAACACAGTGTTAAGTATTTGTGTATGTAAACATGTCTAAACATAAAAAAGGTACAGTCAAAATAAGATATAAAAGATTAAAAATGGTACAGCTGTATAGGGGATTTACCATGAATGAAGCTTGCAGGACTGGAAGTTGCTCTGGGCGAGTCAGTAGGTAAGCAGTGGCTGGGCGCGGTGCCTCACGCCCGTAATCCCAGCACTTTGGGAAGCCAAGGCGGGTGGATCACGATTATAAAGTAAAAACTTACAGTAATCTAAGATTATTATTAAAGAAAGAAAAATGTTTAAAATAAATTTAGTATAGTTTAAGTATATGTGTTTATAGTTTACAGTAGTGTAATGACCTAGGCCTTGACATTCACTCACTGCTTACCTACTGACTCGCCCAGAGCAACTTCCAGTCCTGCAAGCTTCATTCATGGTAAATCCCCTATACAGCTGTACCATTTTTAATCTTTTATATCTTATTTTGACTGTACCTTTTTTATGTTTAGACATGTTTACATACACAAATACTTAACACTGTGTTCCAGATACCTATAGTATTCAGTACAGTAGCATGCTGCACAGGTTTGTAGCCTGGGAATAATAAGCTATGCTATATAGCCTAGGTGTAAAGAAAGCTATCCCATCTAGGTTTGTGCAAGTACACTCTATCATGTTCATACAATGACAAAATTACCTAACAATGCATTTGTTAGGATGTATCCCCATCATTAAGCTCTGCATGACTGAATTTGAATACCCAGTCTTGTTTTCTGCATTTTCCAGAGTTTGAATATTCACTAAAGGTATAGTTCTTTGTGAAACAAAATACTTTCATTGTTAAAAAAGTAAATGAGCTTATATAGAGCAACAGATACCCCAATGTGCAATCTGATAATACTTTGGAAGCACATTTAACAAGTAAACCAACATCGAATGCAGAATGAGAGGAATTTTCTCTCATCTGGAATATGTCACAAAGCAACAATGAAATCTATCACATAAGGAAATTGTTTTATGTGTTTTAAATTGTCATTTGAAGAATTACTTTTTAAAACTTAGAATTTTTTATTTAGAATTTATTTTGTATTAATGCTTCTTTTAATAATTTTACTATGAAATATCTAAGACAGGTAGTGATCATTATCATATGTAATCAAATATATAGTCTACTTCAGAATATTGGTTGATAATAAATCATGCTTTTATTATCATCAAATAAACCTCTGAAACTTTCAGCATTCAGTTTATTATTATGGTTATTCATTATGTTTTTAAAACATGTAAAGAGTTGTGAAAACTACAAAATAACTTATGATTTCAAGAATTCCAACTTTTTTTTCCTGAATCTGAAGCCAGTAGATCTCTATGACATTCTTGGTATCTGCTGGATGAAAGGGAGCTTTTTCCACATCCTTATCTTCATATTCAAAATTCCGATCTGTTTTAGAGTACATAGCTCAGCTGAAAATGTCAGGTAGCATGGGTGTTAAATCACACATTTTTTTTTTGTAGGGAGGGAGGGAGGGAGAGAGGGAGAGAGGGGAAGGAAGGAAATCAGGCAATGAGAGAGACATTGCTGACCTGGATCTAGAAGTCTACAAGTTGATTTCTTTTTTCTTTTTTTTGAGAGAAGGAAAGAAAAAAAAAGAGTGAAGGAGAGGAAGAAAGAGGAAGAAGAAGAGGGAGAAATAACGAAAATGTTGCTTTATTCATAAAAAATGGGTATTAATAATGGCCAATCAATATTTCATTTAAACCTATGAGTAGGTGTGATGTGGTATTGACAAGAATGTATATTTTGTGTATTTGAAGTGGAGAGCTCTATAAATATTTATTAAGTTTACTTGTTCCAGATCTGAGTTCAAGTCCTTGATATCCTTAGTAGTTTTCTGTCTCATTGAGTCTAAATCTCTATGTATCTGGGTGTTAGGATCGTTAGCTCTTGTTGTTGCATTGATCCTTTTACCACTATATCTTTGTTTCTTTAAAATCTATTTTATCAGATACGAGAATTGCAACTCCTGCTTTTTATTTATTTGTTTATTTTTGCTCTCCATTTGGTTGGTAAATCTTTCTCGATCCCTTTGTTTTGAGTCTTTGTGTATCCTTGCATGTGAAGTGTGTCTGGACGTGGCATACCGTTGGGTTTTGGCTGTATCTTTTGATTGGGGGATTTAGTCGATTTAAATTTAGGATTACTGCCATTTGATGTTAACTGGCTGTTTTATCCATTTGTTGATGTAAATTCTTCTTTATGTTGATGCTTTTTGCTTTTTAGTATATTTTTAGAAAGGCTAATACTGGTTGTTTCTTTCTATGTTTAATGCTTCTTTCAGAAGCTCTTGTAAAGCAGGCCTGGTGGTAATAAAATCTCTGAGTACTTGCTTGTTCATAAAAGATTTTATTTTTCCATCAGTTGTGAAGCTTAGTTTGGCTGGATATGAAATTCTGGGCTGAAAGTTCTGTTCTTTAAAGATGTTGAATATTGGCCCCCACTCTCTTTTGGCTTGTAGAGTTTCTGCTGAGAGATCTGCTGTAAGTCTGATAGGCTTCCCTTTGTTGGTAACCTGACCTTTCTCTCTGGCTGCCCTTAGTATTTTCTCCTTCGTTTCAACCCTGGTGAATCTAACGATTATGTGCCTTGGGGTTGCTCTTCTTGAGGATTATCTTTGTGGTGTTCTCTGTATTACCTGGGGTTGAATATTGTCCTGCTTTGCTAGTTTAGGAAAATTTTCCTGAATAATATCCTGAAGAGTATTTTCCAGCTTGGATTCATTCTCTCCGTCACATTCAGGTACACCTATCAAACATAAATTTGGTCTTTTCACATAGTCCCACATTTCTTGGAGACTTTGCTCATTCCTTTTTATCCTTTTTTCTCTAATCTTGTCTTCTCGTTTTATTTCATTAAGTTGGACTTCGACCTCTGATATCCTTTCTTCTGCTTGAACAATTCGAGTGTTTAAACCTGTGCATACTTCTCGGAGTTCCTGTATTGTATTCTTCAGTTCCATTAATTCACTTATATTCCTCTCTAAGTTGTCTATTCTCATTAGGATTTTGTCAAACCTTTTTTCAAAGTTCTTAGTTTCTTTACATTGGGCTACAACATGTTCTTTTAACTCACAGAAGTTTCTTATTATCCATCTTCTGAAGCCTGATTCTGTTAATGGGATGTGCTCATTCTCCATCAAGCCTTGTTCCCTTGTTGATGAGGAACTGTGATCCTCTTTAGAGGAAGAGGCGTTCTGATTTTGAGTATTCTCAGCCTTTTTATGCTGGTTTCTTCCCATCATTGTAAATTTATCCACCTATCGTCTTTGTAATTACCAACTTTCAAATTAGGTCTCTGAGTGGAATCCAAGTTGTTAATTCCCAGGGCCAAAATATGAGCAACCCTCTGCGCCGGCCAAAACAGCGGCGTTAAGACTGATGGTGCTTTTCTACCTGGGAATCTCCAGTCTGGCTTCCTTGTTGAGTCTGTAATAGGCGACTCTGCCTTCCCAGAGCTCCAAACCTCAGTCAGAAGGGGAACCAGTCCTGTTTACTCTGCACCAAGAGCTGCCGCGCCGAGGTGTCGGCAAAACCGCTGCGCCGGCCACAAGAGTCGTGCTGGTGACCCGTGCAACTCCTCCAAACCTCGGTCAGAAGGGGAACCAGTCCCGTTTACTCTGCACCAAGAGCTGCCGCACCGAGGTGCCAGCAAAACTGCTGCGCCGGCCACAAGAGTCGCGCTGGCGACCCGTATGGCTCCTCCACTGGGAATCTGCTCCATGAGCAACCAAAATTTGTCTGAAAGTATGGTGTCCTCTCATTCTCTGCACTTTAACTGGGTGCTGCAATCCCGAGATGTTAGCGATCAGCCATCTTGGATCATTCCTAAATTACACATTTTTAAATCCAAAATAGTTTTTACCTTTCTGTCTTCTTACATCTGTAACTTTCATCTTTCTCCTCTTCATTTCTTCTTTTTTTCTCAATAAAATTTTTATTTTTTTAACACATACATATTCAGCAAGTATTTATTGAGGACGCCTATTTTCCAACAATGGTATTAGATACTGTCAATGAAAATATTAATAAAACATAGTTGCTGTTCTTAAGGATCTTACAGTCTAGAAGATGATTTTTTTTTAATTTTGAGAAAATTTCAAATACAGAAAAGTACAAAAATGACAATACATTAATGCCATTCAATGCCCACAACCCCACAATTGAACACATTTTACATTTTCTTTTGTTTTTGGTCTTCCTAATTTATGATAAATAAAGCATTATAAAGTGAACCAACTAATATGGTTTGGCTGTATCTCCACTCAAATGTCACCTTGAATTGTAATCCCCATAATCCCCATGTGTCAACGGAGAAACCCTGTGGAGGTGACTGGACCATGTGGGTGTTTTCCCTCATACTGTTCTCATGATAGTGAGTGAGTTTTCAGGAGATCTGATGGTTTTATAAGTATTTGACAGTTCCTCCTTCACACATACTCTCTCCTGTGGCTTTGTGAAGAAGGTGCCTGCTTCTTCTGCCATGATTGTAAATTTCTTGAGGCCTCCCCAGCCATGTGAAAATGTGAGTCAATTAAACTTCCTTTGTTTATAAATTAACCAGTCTCAGGTAGTATCTTTATAGCAGTGTGAGAATAGACTTATACACCAAACCTCCCCAAGTGCAACCTTCTATCATGTGAATCATTTCAGTCCATTGTAAAACTTTTCTTGAATACACATTCTCATTATATATAGAAATTATTCATGCATGTTTTTGTTTACAAAGATAGCATTGCTCCGTACCTCATCTTTAATACTTACCTGATCATTTTGTCTTAAGCTATATTCAAGTTTTTTTTATCTTAGCAGCTTTATGCTAATTTATTGACTATACCATATCATTCTATGCATTTCACTGCTGATGGACATTTAGGTTGCTTCCATCTTTTGCCATTATAAAAAAAAGTTCTGCAGTGAACATCCATGAACCATTTCCTCATGCACATGTGTAAAATTGTCTCTAGGTTAAATATCCAGAAGTAGAATTGCTAGATTATAGGAGGTATTCATTTTTAGTTAATATGAGGAAGGAGACCCAGGCATCTAGGATCACCTCCCCCTTGACTTCCACACTGCATTTCAATAGAAGAAAAGCCTGGCCGACTGGTGCCTCCTAAATCACCTTCCTAAAATAGCAGACATGGTATGGGGGAATCTCTCCAGAAGACATTGTTTTTACTTAAACAAAATCAAACCCCACCCACTCCTCCACTGACCAAGACCCTTTCACATGTAATTTCTAAGGCTGTAAACCTAAGATCCTTTCACATGTAGTATCTAGAGTGTAAGCCATATAAAGGCAGAGCTTCTCTTTGTTAGGTGAGCTTGGTAGTTAAGACAAAACTTGTCGCCTGGCTCCCCGCTGTAATAATAATAAAACACCTTTCCTTCCTAGTTCAGTGTCCAAGAAGTCTGTTTCTTGTGACCAATTCTGCTTCAAATATATACTGCCAAATTACTCTACAAGGTGGTTGTTCCAAATCCTTTAATGAATATTTGTAGCATACCTTCTATATGCCAACATAGACTTAGATACTGGAACAGGAGCAGTAAGCATGGCAAAAATCCCTGCCCTTGTAGACTTTTCATTTTAGTGGACAAAAACAGTAAAGTACATAGTGTGTTAGAAGGTTATAAATATTATGAGTAGAAATAAAGTGGAGAAAGGAGAATGAGGAGTGCTGAGAAGTTGGCATTTTAAAGAGAAGAGAGTAGGCCTCACTGAGAAGTTAAATTTTTTTGTTGTTTTTTGTTGTTACTGTTGTTGTTTTGAGACAGAGTCTCACTCTATCACCAGACTGGAGTGCAGTGGTGTGATCTCAGCTCACTGCAACATCCACCTCCCAGATTCAAGTGATTCTTCTGCCTCAGCCTCCCGAGTAAATGGGACTACAGGAGTGTGCCACCACACTCAGCTAATTTTTTTGTATTTTTAGTAGAGATGGGGTTTCACCTATTGGCCAGGATGGTCTCGATCTCTTGACCTCGTGATTTGCCCACCTCAGCCTCCCAAAGTGCTGGGATTACAGGCATGAACCACCACATCTGGTGAGAAGTTAACATTTTAGCAAAAACTTGAAGGATATCTTGCTAAGTTCTCCAGGCAGAGGCAACAGGCAATACAGAAAAGGAGATGCATGCCCAGTGTGTTTGAGTAACCTCAAGGACACCAGTGCGTCTGTCGTGGTGTGAGCTGTAGGGAATAATGGTAGGAAGTGAAGCTAGTAACAGGAATGAGGTTATGCTGGACCTTGGCCATTGTGAGGACCTTGGTTTTTAAATGGAGTGAAATTAGAGCTGTTGGAAGGTTTTGAGCAGAGGAGTGACATGATATGACTTGTTTTAAAAGTGCATCCCTCTGACTGCAGTGTTGAAAATATATTCCAAAAGTGTGAAGGATGGAAGAAGACATGTGAAGGATGACTCTTAAGTTTTTGCAGAGTGACCCTGAAGATGAAATTGCCATCAACTAAGATGAAAAAGACGGCAGGAGGAGCAGGTATCTGGGTAGAATCAGCAGTTCAGTTTTTAATGTGTATCTGAGATGTCTATTACCTGCTTCTCAGACTATCTGTTAAAGGGTTAGTTGACTTGGTTTTGTTTTCATTTCTTTCACAGACTAATAATTCTGTAAAATTACAACACAAATAAATTGCTAAAAGAATGAAATAATGACATTTGAAATACAAACCTCAATTCTGTTCATACATAACACAAAGTTACTGTGTCCATTTTCTAAAAAGTTTTTAAATACTCAATTTCAGAACTACTTTTATTACAGATGGGTAACAGTTATTTCATAAACTAGTGGTCCAGTAGCAAATATTTCCTGGCTGGCATTGAAGAGAAGGCCAGGTTTTAGGTATTATATGTCTAATAACTATGTATTAGACATCGAAGTAGAAATATCTTGTAGACAGTTGGATATTCAAATCTGCTTTTAATAGTCACCAAAGGACAGAGGTAATGTCTATACATTTATTTTGAACAGAATTTTGATTAATTCTGGTTCCACAACTATTTGCTGAGAATATGCCACATGTGAGGCACTCTCTGGTTTTTCATGGCAATGCTATGGGGAAGGGACAGATTAATATCTGTGGGCAATCTGGACAGCCTAGTAATTTGGCATCCATTCATATTAATTCCCCTTAAAACTGTGTTCACTGTTTATCTAGTGGAAATAGGGAAAAACTGATTTCTGTTAACAAACATATATTCTTTCCTTACATTTGAAATAACTTAATAACACACACTTTTCCAAACTAGACAACTTTTGGGGAGAGTACTGAACTGTTCAAAATGGAGGTATCAGGCTGGGTGCAGTGGCTCATCCCCATAATCCCATCACTTTGGGAGGCCAAGGCAGGGAAATCACTTGAGGTCAGGAGTTCGAGACCAGGCTGGCCAAAATGGTGAAACCCATCTCAACTAAAAATACAAAAAAATTAGCTGGATGTGGTGGCACACACCTGTAATCTCAGCTACTCAGGAGGCTGAGGCACAAGAATCGCTTGAACCTGGGAGGCTGAGGTTGCCGTGAGCCAAGATTATGCCACTGCATTCCAGCCTGGGTGACAAAGCAAGACTCCATCTCAAAAAAATTAAAAATTAAATCAAAATGTAGGTATCAAAGCAGGCTGAACTCAGGAATGGAAGTATTGCCTTTTGGTTGACCTTCATGATTGGTACCTTTACATGGCAAAATTTTTCAACATAGATTTGACTTACAATCTGAAGCTATTTGGTTGAGAGAAAAAGACATTTATGTCTCTTGTGATATGTAAAAATTTCCCTGTGGAAACCCAAACTAACTGACAATCTATTTGCGATTCACAACACAGAAGTTTGGTATCTTTTGAAGAATGCTCCTTAGAAGAGCATTGGTTGCCCTCATCCTTAGTTGCTCAATGTGGTTGCTCTTGCCCTTTATCTGGCCTGACTCTAATGAAAGCTTTATCATCCCAAATTTTTCAGATGAGATTTAGAGAGTTTAATAACTTGTCTAATGCCACCTATCCAGAAAGTAAGAAATTTAGGTTTCAACATAATTTCCTTACTTTAAACACAATATTATTTGAGTGACTTCACTTTAAAAAATATTCTAAATGCTCTAAAGACAGTAAAAATTATACATGTAGAACTGATATTTACTGGCTCTTAATGCTTGATGATATTATAGGACTATCACTACCATACAATGACTCCCCCACCAACTATTCTGGGTGTAGGGAGTGAAGTCTCAGCCATACTCACAAATAAGTCCACTCTGCTGCCCCATGGCCCCATTTTTACCTCCATGGCTCTTGCTTTGGCCCTTCTGGAGATATCTGCTGCCTGCAGACTGCAGATGAGTGCTACGGTCCTACCTTCTCTTGTGGGAAGGGCCAGCAATTCTGGAGCCACTTGGGGCCTGTGTCCTCCTTAGTCCCCAGTAGACTCAAGCCATTCTGTGCAGTAGTAATAATGCCTTTCTAATTTAATGTTGTATAGATTCTAATTTCTCATTGATGTTCTAGTCCATCTTTTTCTAGAATTGCCACAATTGTCCCTTTCTTCAAACAGCTAAATATTTGCCCCAGGATCAGGTTTTTCCATCTCTTTACTCCTTTCTGAAGCAGAGTACTCTTTAGATGCTTCTCACTTCCTCATGCAATAGGTTGTGGTAGTTTCCCCAGGCGCTTGAAAAATGTGTAGTAATCCCAGCAGTTTAGGGCTCATACAAGAATACTTCTCCATTCCAGGCATAAAATAGGATCCTCCACCCCTAGTTTCTAAGCTAACTCTTAAAAAAATTTCATAAAAAGGGTGAGCAAGCCGGGCACGGTAGCTCACGCCTATAATCCCAGCACTTTGGGAGGCCGAGGTGGGTGGATCACGAGGTCAAGAGATGGAGACCATCCTGGTCAACATGGTGAAACCCTGTCTCTACTAAAAATACAAAAATTAGCTGGGCATGGTGGCGTGTGCCTGTAGTCCCAGCTACTCAGGAGGCTGAGGCAGGAGAATTGCTTGAACCCAGGAGATGGAGGTTGCGGTGAGCCGAGATCACGCCATTGCATTCCAGCCTGGGTAACAAGAGCAAAACTCCGTCTCAGAAAAAAAAAAAAAAAAAAAAAAAAGGGTGAGCAAGTCATTCACCAAAATAATAAGTAGTAAAAATCTACCTCATCAATTTATGAGATTATCCATTTGTAAACCCAATCTGAAACTTATCAAGATGTTCTTAAAGATATCCGAGAAATATTTTTAATTATGACTTCTTGACTCTTTAGATTTTCACTCAATAAATAAAACTAAAACTAGTTTTTACATATATTCAAATTTCAGAGAAATTCAATTCAACCTCCCCTGGAAGAGCAGGCACATATTCATTAGCTACCATGAAGATATTTCATTTCTGACCACTCCCATGAAAGAGCAGATGGTCAATCAATCATGAATTTATAACATGAAGAAATTTCTAAACATTTCCAATTTAACTTTTAACTTTCTTGGTATTATGACTTATGACACATTCCATCAAATGGATATCCCCTTGGCATGTCTCTAAAGAAAAGATTACAGAAGGATTTGTGTCTCATCCACGTTACAAGGTTATAATTCTTACTTCCTTAAATCTGATTGTGAAGAATTATAATTTTTTTAAGGAAAGCAAATTCTTTGAAAAAATAGGAAGAAGCTTCTGTTAGAGAGCTTGTTTTAGATTTGCCTCCAAGAACAATTAAATAATTAAACATATATTTTAAATACCTATGTCCAGCCAGCCGTGGTGGCTCACGCCTGTAATCCCAGCACTTTGGGATGCCAAAAAAGGTAGACACTTGAGCCTAGGAGTTCAAGACCAGCCTGAGCAACATAGTGAGATCCCCTAAGCAACAACAACAAACTTGTGTTTGACACGATATCACAACGTGATATAAAGGTTACAAAGGAGATATAGAGTAATGAGACACCATCCCTGCCTTAAAGTCTAGAAGGGGAGACATCTATGTAAACAAGCTATTGCAACACAATGTAATACTTGCTATAATGGAAAAACAGAGGAAAAAGTGTCTAATTCTACTGAGTGCCTGTATGGCTATACAGAGAAGGTGACATTTGAGTTGGGTCTTGAAAAATAGTCTTTTACCAAGTAATGAGGATGAAGAAAGGCATTACTGATGGAGGTAGAGGCAGAAGTGGAGGCAGTGGGATGAGCAGACACACACTTGTAACCCAGCACAGCACAGGGGACTAGTCAGGAGCTGTGTAACCAGAGCTCTGGCTCTCAACCTGAGACCCACAAACTCCTAGATCTGCACAGCAGTATGTCAGGGACTATGCAAAACCACAGGATGAGCATGTCACAGTTGCCTAAGGTTTCTTCGTGTTTATTCAATTTTCTGCCAATTTTAGTTAATAGTGGCTTTAAACTTTTTTTTTAAATGAAACAAACACGAAACCATTACAGAGCCAAATGCAAAAACTTCATACATTCTTTATATGAAACAAATATATCTCCATTACAGAAGTCATTTTCATGTTATAAACCTTTCCATCAACCTATTATTCCCAGCCTCTGTGATTTCATGCTCCTTTGCTCCTTGTCACTTAAGGGTCTTCAGTTAAGAAGCAGTGGACAAAAATATAGGTTAGGCTGGGAACAGAGGCAGGAAATGAGGTAGAAAAATAACTAATTACCTTCCAGATTTATTTCCAGTGTCTTTCAGAATCCTGTTTATTCAGGGTTTCATGTGCCAGATCGAGCATATTTAAGGAGTGATATCAGGATTCAATCTGTGATTTGGAAAATTCTGTGGCAATTTGGCAAATAAAGGAAAGAGAGAGAACAAGTCAAAACACTATTGCTACTGTCTAGGTGAGAGATAAGGTATCTGAAATAAAGCAGAGGCAGAGAATGGCTAAGAGAAAAGGGACTGAGAGACAGTTAAGAAAGAAAAATGACAGGACTTAGTGACATGTTGACTATGGGCAGAAAAGGAGTCAAGGATTTGACTTTCAGATTTCTAGTTTCGCAACTGATAGACAATGATACTATTACCTAGGGTAGGAAATAAAGAATAAAAAAAGGTTTCTGAAAGATAATGAGTCGACTTTAGCTCTGCTAAGTTGTGGTGCTATGGTAATTCATTCATTTACTCCATTTAACCTTTATTTAGCATCTATTAAACAACATGAACTGAACTAGACAGGTAGTGGAAATGTCCAGTAGCTAGAGGAAATTCACACCTGGAATGTAAGCATTACCTTAGACTGAGAATGTAGAAATGGAAGTCTGGTGTGTTTAGAGGTAATGACTGAAGCTAAGGGGAATATATGATGCTGATGACACCAGAGAGTGTGAAGAGTGAGAAAAGGACTCAAGACTGAGCCCAGGGGAAAACGAATCTTCCAGTGTCTGGTAGTAGACAAGCCTGGAAAAAGGTTGTCAGAATGTTTACATGATACCTTTTTTTTTAGTTTTCTTTCCCTTCATAATTTGCATAGTAAAATTTATTTGAAATTTGTGAACAAATTCTTCAGAAATTTGAAAGAATCTCCATGATCTTTCTATACATCATGTAAAAATTCTTCATTTAGGATTCTTAAAGTCTTATATGTTATAAATGATCTTCTCAATTTATTTATATTGGATGTAAAAATTAATTTAGACTAATTACAGCAATTGCATAATTTTATTAAATTCTGCCAGTTTATAAATTAGGCAGTTATAATAATAAATATTAGTATTCTTTTTTGAGACAGAGTCTCACTCTATTGCCCACACTGGAGTCTAGTGGCGCCGTCTTGGCTCACTGCACCTCTGCCTACGAGGTTCAAGTGATTCTCCTGGCTCAGCCTCCAGAGTAGCTGGGACTACAGGCACACGCCACCATGTCCGGCAAATTTTTTGTATTTTTAGTAGAGACGGGTTTTCACCGTGTTGGCCAGGATGCTCTCTATCTCCTGACCTCGTGCTCTGACCTGATGCTCTCTATCCACCAGCCTCGGCCTTCCAAAACGCTGGGATTACAGGCGTGAGCAACCGCGCCCAGCCCCTAAACTCTCATATGTTATAAATGACCAGCCTCTTCTCAATTAAAGAT
This sequence comes from Callithrix jacchus, assembly GCF_049354715.1. Taxonomy (NCBI): domain Eukaryota; kingdom Metazoa; phylum Chordata; class Mammalia; order Primates; family Cebidae; genus Callithrix; species Callithrix jacchus. The sequence continues at coordinate 122,279,583 of NC_133508.1, forward strand.
TTTATTTAAATTGGGTGTAAAAAGTAATTTAAACCAATTACAGCAGTCAATTACATTATTAAATTCTGCCTGTTTACAAATTAGGCAGTTATTTTTTAAAGGAAAGGAGGAGAACAGTGTTCAGAGAGTTTAGCTTCACCGTGTGAATCCCATAGGACTCCTAATCACATAAAATGAACCTTGGGTTACTCACAGATTCAAGTTTCTTCCCCAGAGACTCATACCTTGAGTCAAATTCTAAACGAAAGTTATTCTGGCAAGAGGGAAATGTAACCCATTAGGGTTCTGGGGCGCGCAGGACACCCAGTGGAGCGCAGCTTCCTCTCCAATCCCACGAGGGCCCAGCTCACTGCAGGGGGTAGGCAGGAAAGCTGCCTGAAAGGATTCTGAGCGGGCAGCCTTACCATCTTCTGTCCTGGTTCTTAGGTCCACACCCCAAAAAAATTCTCTGCGTGAGATTGCGGTGGATGTGAAGCATGGACTGAGCCTGTCAGACCTGGGGTCAGGCCGGGCCACTGTCATCAATATACCTAAGCCAGAAAACCCTTTTCTTGTAGTGGAAAACTGTTGGTCTCACCAGGGTCGCGTTAAGTGACGTCACAACGTGACAACCAATCACAAGTCTCTTTCAAAGAGACTGTTAGGGAGCGGACATTGTATTGGTAGAGGTGCTTTGTCAATCTTGCAGAGGAATCGCCTTTTTTTTCTCAGCGACGGATGCGTCCTAGCAACAGTCGGCAGAGGAGCTGCAGTTGTGCCCTTGGGATTTGCTTTTCTGAGAGAGGAGAGTGAAACTCCCACCTCCAGCTTTCAAAGGAGCTTTTCCCGAGGGCACTGCAAAGAGGCTCCTTTTCTTTCGGTTCAGCAGTATCAGGTAAGGGAATCTCTGAATCGGAAAGGGGGCGTGGAAACCAAGTATTTTTACTCAGTCTTTCAAGGGTATTTGAACACTTGCTGTGTCAGCGACGTGCTGGGCTAGTGGCAGTAAAGACTACAAAAAGTACAAGTCTTTCCTTGCTTTCAGAAAGCTTCCAGCCTAGCGAGGGAGAGAGACAAAAGTAGCAATGAGAGAGCGGTTAACGACACTCTAAGAACTTTGAGGGAATGTACTGTCTTGTTCCCATGTTATATATACCCAGTGGCTATCATATTGTCTAGCACATAGTAGGAGCTCAATATATCCACGAATGAATGAATGCCAAAACAGCATGATTCTGATTTTCCGTCTAGGGGTGGAGGTCAAAGAATAAAATATTAATGTGGGCTGAAATAGATTACTCAGGACCAAAAGAGGTCCAGTAAAGAAAAGGCTGGAGTAGATATAGACAGAGTGAGGAAGATGAACAGGGAACACAAACTCTTTGAAAGTAAGGACATTGCCTTATTCCCCCTAGTGACTAGTTTACCTAGTATCTAATTGCTGCTCAACACCTTCTTTTGTATGGTGGTGAATGCTAAATGAATTCGCAGCAATCTTTCAGGAAGCTCTGAAGCCCTCTGCCTTTGCAAAGGCCTGACATAATTAACTACACATAGTGTGATTGGAAAGTGTCAGGGAAAACAAGATTGTTTCAGCCTGAGTGAGTAAGTCAGGGAGGCTTCAGGCTTTGGAGAGAAAGGTAATATTGGCCTTGAATGATGAGTCAGATTGAAGCAAGCAGAGAGATGCCTGCAGGGTGTGGAGAAGGAGCTGCAGGATGGGTGGTAAGGAAGGGGATTCTCCAGAGAGGAAGGGTAGAAAGTCCTGGACTGTTTGGGAATGGATGGGAACCGTGTGAGGGTGGAATAAAACCGGAAAAGCTGATGCAGTGAGGCAGACTGTGAAGGGATCGATAGCCATACTTATATGAGTTTGGACTCTATTTTGTTTTGCAAAGTCTGGTGTGTACACCACCGGTGCAAGACTGCTTTGCAATGCTTTTAAAAATGCAGAGTCCCAGGCTCACCCCAGACCTGCAGAATGAAAAGAGGTCCAGTAAATTTGCATTTCAAATGAGCTCCATTTCTACAATCTGGAAGAGAATGCTACTGTGAATGATAAAGACCCACACAAGTCATTAGAGGGAAAAGACTTGATAAGAGATGCATTTTTGGAAAGTTCTGAGGTTGGCCTCTTAAGTAGGTGTCCTGGTTAGAACAGAGGCAGAGAGGCCAATTAAGTGTCCATGATTTAGGGCAGAGGATTGGGGGAGAAGAATCTGTGGATTTTTAAAATTACGTATGTATTTTCACTAACCACCAATTGAAATGTATGCATTTGGTAACAAACCACAGTGGTGCTCACGGGCCTGTGACTTTGCCCACAAATTATAGTTCTTTTCATATTACATTATGGAGGTTGTAAATATATTATATACACTCATCATTACCTCACAATTAAGGTATTTATTAGAACCACTGCTAGATTTTGTTATTTAATGTGTTAAAGAAGTACATATTATTATATCATAATTTTAAAACATTTTAATAACCATGTTTCCATGTAATCTATCTTCTTTGTAATCCTGTGTTTATCTGATGCATGGGCTTCATCAGGCTGCCAAAGGTTCATGGCACAAAACAGGGTTGGGGCTCCAGTTTTGGAGGATGTGTTAAAGACCTGAACCAGAGAATGATGTAGGAGACGAGGGCTTGGAATTCAGGAGATATTTGGAAGGAAGAAGTAATAGGACAGCATCTACTTAAATAAGTGAATATCCAGTCTTGGAAAGAAGTGGAAATAGGTATAAAGGGAAAGAAACAAGAGTATAGACTAATAAGAGACATTGTAGGAATGGTTGTCTCTAGGGGTGGATGTTGTATGCCTGCCGAAATAGGGCTGAAAGGCTCAAGAGAATCTTGAAGCTTAATCAGGTCTTAGTGAAGATTACTGAGAATTAGTAGTTTTTGGAGACACATTTACCAGAGGTCCAAGATGTTAGTCTTGGGATTTGTTCTAAATCTGTTTGTTTTAAAAAAGAAGATAGCCATGGAGAGGTAGCTCATGCCTATAATTCTGGCATTTTGGGAGGCTGAGGCAGGAGGATTGCTTGAGGCCAGGAGTTCTAGACCAGCCTGGGCAACAAAGCGAGACTTCATCTCTTAAAAATAAAATAAAAGGCCAGGTGTCGTGGCTTACGCCTGTAATCCCACTTTGGGAGGCCGAAGTAGGCGGATCACCTGAGGTCAGGAGTTCAAGACCAGCCTGGCCAATATGGCGAAACCATATTTCTACTAAAAAAAAAAAAAAAAACTAGCTGGGTGTGGTGGTGGGTACCTGTAATCCCAACTACTTGGGAGGCTGAGGCAGGAGAATTGCTTGAACCCAGGAGGCGGAAGTTGCAGTAAGCCGAGATTGTGCCATTGCACTCCAGCCTGGGTAACAGAGCGAGACTCTGTCTCAATTAAAAAATAAAATAAATAAAAAGATGGAAGGCAAGCATGATGAGCTTATAAATTCTTTGGGAAGAGAAAAGAGGATGATGGCCACCTAGATGAGGTCAGCTAATTGAAGAAGACCTGGAAAGATAAGACTTTCGTAAGGAAGAACCCAGTTAAAGAGGAGGTGCCAGTGCTACAAGTCCTTTCATTATCAAGATCTCTTGACTGGGAATAAGCCACACATACACACAGGCAACAAATGGGAGCATGTAAACGGGTATGTGCTGTCAACCTAGATAGCAAACAGAGAGGGGGACTCTCTGAAATAAAATGTTTATTTGGGAAACAGGAGCAGCAGGAGGGGTGGCAAGGAAGGGAATTCTCCAGGGAGGAGGGGAGAAAGTCTTGGACTGTTTGGGAATGGATGGGAACCTTGTGAGGGTGGAATAAAACTGGAAAAGTTGATGCAGTAAGGCAGACTAAGTAGTTGTCTAACCAGAACAACTACTCAAGAGGCCAACCTCAGAACTGTCCAAAAATGTATCTCTTATCAAGTCTCTTCCCTTTATAATGACTTTTGTGGGACTTTATCATTCACAGTAGCATTCTCTTCCAGATTGTAGAAATGGAGCTCATTTGAAATGCAAATTTACTGGACCTCTTTTCATTCTGCAGGTCTGGGGTGAACCTGGGACTCTGCATTTTTAAAAGCATTGCAAAGCAGTCTTGCACCGGTGGTGTACACACCAGACTTTGCAAAACAAAATAGAGTCCAAACTCATATAAGTATGGCTATCGATCCCTTCACAGTCTGCCTCACTGCATCAGCTTTTCCGGTTTTATTCCACCCTCACACGGTTCCCATCCATTCCCAAACAGTCCAGGACTTTCTACCCTTCCTCTCTGGAGAATCCCCTTCCTTGCCACCCATCCTGCTGCTCCTGCTCCACACCATGCAGGCATTACAATGGGAAGATGTGTGCTGTAGTAAACTATATGCATATTCAAGGAGATAGAAGACAAAGGTTTTTGAAGGAAAAATAAGGAGGATTATGTAATTGTCTTTAGATAGTTATCCTTGGCTACAGAATCAGTGACAAGAATGGCACCAGTCTGAGGTTGGACAGGCAGTTGCTAGGCAGATGTCCTTCCAGAAGTACTTTTTTTGTGTAGAGTGGCAATGGCCTTTATGCAAGGTTGTGATTTTGTATAGTCTTTTGTGATAGTTCTCGTTATCAGGCATTTGTAATATACTCTCCCTTCATGGCCTTCCCTAGCTCTATTTTTCAGGGTTTTTTAACACAAGTGTCTCCATGTTGATTCTGACAACTCTCATGATGCATTACATGAATAAAGTGAAGAGAGGAGATTAATAGCTGCTTAAATCACTGTATTATGACAATTTAATTGATGTCACTTATGCCTTCATCTATAGTAGTTAACCTACTGAATGATAGAAACATCATAAAAGGATATAGTTATGGGCAATTTAGAGAGTTAGTTTGGAACCGGATCATAAACAGCTGTGAATGCAGTATTCTTCGTAATCAGGTGATGCACCATCACAGTTTTTGATCTGTTATGCAGAGGACTTACCCGGTACCTACATTTGTCAACCTCTCATGTCTCTTGCTGTTAACATAGAGTCTAGAAAATGTGACCTTTGTACTTCAAAGTACTTTTATTTATACTTCAAAAGGTATTCTGAAATGGGTAAATTAATTTACAAAGAAAATAAGTAATTTTAATATAAAAAATATTTTTAATGAAAATGTTTAAACATTTCTACTTGTTACCTTCCCAGTTTCTGTTTTGAAATACAATCAGCTCTAATACTTTGAAAACCAGTCAAAACACAAGCCACTGGGTTGGTCACAACCTTTATTTTAGGAGTAGATGAAATAGCTCTTCTGCTACTCTTAATAATTACAAATTGATTTCAACTGGGAACAGAAAAAAATGTTATGCACATTTCAAAGTAATCTTAGTAACGTAGGATCAGGTATTGAACAATTTTCATAATCTTTTAAAAAAATTTGTTTATTATACTTTAAGTTCTAGGGTATATGTTGAGATCATATAGGTTTGTTACATAGGTGTACATGTGCCATGATGGTGGTTTGCTGCATCCATCACTCTGTCATTTACATTAGGTAATTCTCCTAATGCTATCCCTCCCCAATCCTGTCACCCCCTGCTATTCCTCCTTAGCCCCCCACCCCCCAGGTCCTGGTGTGTGACGTTCCCCTCCCTGTGTCCGTGTGCTCTCATTGTTCAACACCCACTTATGAGTGAGAATATGTGGTGTTTGGTTTTCTGTTCTTGTGTCAGTTTGCTGAGAATGATGGTTTCCAGTTTCATCCATTGTCCCTGCAAAAGACATGAATTCATCCTTTTTTATGGCTGCATAGTATTCTGTCATGTGTATGTGCCACATTTTCTTTATCCAGTCTATCATTGATGGGCATTTGGATTGGTTCCAAGTCTTTGCTATTGTGAACAGTGCCACAATAAACATACATGTGCATGTACTTTATAATAGAATGATTTATAATCCTTTGGGTATATACCCAGTAATGGGATTGCTGGGTCAAATGGTATTTCTATTTCTAGATCCTTAAGGAATCGCCACACTGTCTTCCACAATGGTTGAATTAATTTACTCTCCCACCAACAGTGTAAAAGCATCCCTATTTCTCCACATCCTCTCCAGCATCTGTTGTTTCCTGATTTTTTAATGGTCGCCATTCTAACTGGCATGAGGTGGTGTGTCTCAATGTGGTTTTGATTTGTATTCTTAATTTTTTAATAAGCAATCTAATAGAAAAAAGTTTGGAAAATATAACACATTCATTTTCTGAAATATTCAGTTAATTTTATGAAAAAAAAAACAAAACAGTAAGCTCTACTGTAATTTGAAAGTAGTACCTTTTATCAGGGATTTGTTTTTAAAAAGAAAGATCTGCATTAAAACACCTTGAAAAAATGTGTTTATTGAAATTATACAGAGTATATTATTCATTTGGTTTAGATACCCCCAATTAAAAGTGATTTATTTTCTAGACAAAATGTTGGTAGGATTTTTATAATTTCCAATTACCAAAGTAAACTGCAAAATTTTGCCTGAAACTGAAATACAATATAAGGTGGCTACTCCCAAAGTAATCATTTTCCTTTCAATCTAGACTATATTCACCTGGCTCACTTAGGTTATGAATGTGTCTATCTATGGTGCCTAGAAATGTAGATATTATGTTTTTAATGAAGAAGAATTAAGACCTCTAAAACCCTTTAGAACAACCTGTTCACTAGTATCTGATCAAAATGACTAATTCACTAGGTCATTTTGCCCTTAGTCACTAGCCAGTAATTTAGACAGAAGTCATTTAACATTTGTGAAAGTAGTAAATGAGCTGTTCAGGTAAGCCATCATGCATTAATGCATGTTCCAGTTTTGGTGCCTAATTCATTGCTGAAAATTTGACTTTGTTTTTCCTTGAAAACTGGAAACTCAAATTACCTACAGAGCATTCAATTATAGCATTTGCAATGAACAGGACACTTGCTTACTTTGATTATTTGGGGGATGATTATAAACTGATACCTATATTCAAGTTTAATTTTAAGGCAGCACTTCTTAATTCCTGGAACCTGTGGATATGTTACCATACATGGGAAAGAAGTAAAGTCACAAATGTAATAAAGATCAGGAGACCTTAATATAGAGAGATTATCCTGGATTATCTAGGTAGGCCCAATGTAGTCACAAGGGTCCTTAAAAGTGAGAGAGAAAGAAGAGAAGGTCAGAGAAAGCTACGTGAGAAGGACTTAACCCTCCATGCTGACTTTGAAGTTGGAGGCTGGGGCCACAAACCAAGAAATGGTGGGCTCTAAAAATTGGAAAAGGCAAGAAAACAAATTCTCTCTTAGAGGCACTGGAAAGGAAGGAATGCAGCCCTGCTGACTCCTTGGTTTAAGCCCCGTGAGATCTGTATCAGACATCTGAACTACAAAGCTGTAAGATAATAGATTTGTATAGTTTTAATACACAAAATTTGTGGTAATTTGGTACAGCATTAAGAGAAAACTAATACAGCATGGACCAGTTTGGATAATACAGCATGGATACTGTATTATTATCACCAATGAATCTTACTGGCTCTACTTAACAAAATATATCCAGAATCCAATCACCTTTCCCATCTCACTCTCAGCTCCCTGATATAAGCACCCTCATCTCTCCCATGGATTATTAAATGTCTCTCTACTAGATTTCCTTCTTCAGCCCTTTCCTTGCTACAGTCTTTTCTCAACACAGCAGCCATATTGATCCTTAAATTGTGGGACAGATTGAGCAAAGTAACTTCTAAGCTCAAAATCATCCAGTAACTCCCCACCTCATTCAGAGTGAAAGCCAAAGTCCTAATACATGGTCTAGTCCCTCCTGTGGTATATTATATAGTTGTTTCCAATGATAGCATTCCCAGTTATTACCTCCCTTATGGGTAAGAGGATCATACATTCCCACCTACTGCCAACCAGGCAGAGAAGCCCTCCCCCATTATCAGGATTGACTTACTTGCTTGGGCCAAAAGAATGTGAGCAGGAGGCACAATATGTCAGTGCCAAGGAGAAAGTTAGGCTGCATTATGCAGTTCCATTAGCTCTCTTGCTTTTTACTCTGCTGTGAAAGTGGCATATGTGAAATAGAGTCTGCTTCTTCAGCCTGGATCCCAGAAAAAGAAGACTTGAAAGAGCTCATCCACACCACAGTGCATAATAGCATGAGAAGAGGTAAATGTTTGTTATTGTATGTCACTGATATGTAGGGGTCATTTGTTATTGCAGCAAAGCTGACTAATATATCCCTATCACCTCTCTGATTAACTTTGCCTGTAGTCTTTCCCTGACTCTGCTCCAGCCATCATGACCTTCTTGCTGTTTTCTTAAATATGCCAGGCATGATCCTGCTCTAGAACCTTTAAATGTACTGTTCCCTCCACCTGAAAATACTGTTTCTCTCCCAGATATCTGCATTTCTTGCTTTCTTCTTTCTCAAATCTTTGTTCCAATGTCCGATTCCTTTTCCTACCTTATTTTTCTTTTTAATAGTTCTCACCTCTTAAAATACTAATTATATTTTCCTCCTTTATTTGTTCATTTTCTATCTTTCCCTAGAATGTAAGCTTTCATGAGGAGTTTTGCCTATTTTGTTCACTGCTGTATCCCTAACACCTAGGACAGCATCTGGTGCATCATAGTCACTCAGTATATATGGGTGGAATAAATAGTGGTGGTGATGATGGTGTGTGCATAGGGTGAGTCTAAGTGAGTTAAGAGTTTTTCACCATGTCGGCCAGGCTGGTCTTGAACTTATAACCTCATGATCCACCCACCTTGGCCTCCCAAAGTGCTGGGATTACAGGTGTGAGCATGCCATGGCACTCCAGCCTGGGTGACAGAGCAAGACTCCACCTCAGGAGAAAAAAAAAGTTTTTAAGTATTTTACATCAAACTAAAATGCAGCTAGGATAGCATGTGGAGGAGGGGTACATTGATAAGTAATCTGAAAAAAGGAAGAGATGCAAGATTTAAAATTATGCTAAGACGGGGAAGTGATATGGAGGACATTTGGCAGTCTCAAGAGTTGAGTCAGAGCCATTCATTGCAGAATATCTTAAAAATAGAAATTGTCAGAATCATAAAATATTGCTTATATTATCAAATCCTGCCTTTCTAAGTTAAGACAATGATTTAAAATAGTTTCATTTGTAATGAAACAGCAGTTATCATTGAGATCCAAGGGATCATCTAGTACAGAGACTAAGAATATGGCTATCAGAGCCAGGCTGCTTGGGCTCACAGCCTGACACCACTGCCCGTTGCTCTCTCTGTCCTTTCAGGAGAGTCACCTGAAACTCTTGGGGCCTCATTTTCTCATCATAAAAGGGGGATTAAGATAATAGTAATAATAAAATGTGGTTATCTAGTATTCAATGGTGTAGCAGGAAAATTAAGTTAACAATAATTCATTGCATATTTCAAAATCACTAGAAGAATTGTAATGTTCCCAACACAAAGATAAATGTTTCAGATGATGGATAATTCAAGTCATTTTATTTATATGTCAATAAATGTGGTTAAGACTAAATTAAAAATACATGTAAAATACTTGGAACTGTGCCTGGCACATAGTAAGCACTTCACAAATGTGAGCTGTCATTTTTATTATTTGAAAAAAAATAAGAGAAAATCTGAAGGGAAGATGTTTACACACAAACACAGACACACTCACATCCACACTTTGGATAAGATTTTTGTAATTGAGCATCTAGATATAAAATAAAACTTGTGATATTTTGACCATAGGCTATGAAATAGTAGTCTGTGTTGATTTGTTAAAATGATGCAAACCAGACTGAGATGATTGAGTTGATGATGATACTTTATTTCATTAAGTCTTCACAACCACCTTGTGGGGTAGATTTTATTATTATCCCCATTAAATAGATGAATAAACTGAACTCAGAGAAAATAAATAATTTGCCTAAGGTCACTCAGCTGGAAAAAATACAGCTTGTTTAAAAACTCTGCTGCCCAGGCTCCTGCAGTCACAGTCCTAACCATTTAAACAGAATGGGACAAAGGTGAGCATGGAAGAGATGACAAGGATTTGATGTCATGGTGATGACCTTAGCCAGTGTTCTATCCTATCAGAATTGATGAGCATTTAACCCAATGCAAAACAGAAACTAAGAACCTTGAAAAAAGGTTTGACGAAATGCTAATGAAAATAAACAGCTTGGCCGGGCGTGGTGGCTCAAGCCTGTAATCCCAGCACTTTGGGAGGCCGAGGCGGGTGGATCACGAGGTCAACAGATAGAGACCATCCTGGTCAACATGGTGAAACCCCGTCTCTACTAAAAATACAAAAAATTAGCTGGGCATGGTGGCACGTGCCCGTAATCCCAGCTACTCGGGAGGCTGAGGCAGGAGAATTGCCTGAACCCAGGAGGCGGAGGTTGTGGTGAGCCGAGATTGCACCATTGCACTCCAGCCTGGGTAACAAGAGCGAAACTCCGTCTCAAAAAAAAAAAAAAAAAAAAAAAAAAAGAAAAATAAACAGCTTAGAGAAGAATACAAATGAACTGATGGAGCTGAAAAACAACAGAAGAACTTCACAAAGCAGACACAAGTTTCAGTAGCCGAATCAACCAAGCAGAAGAATGTATATCAGAGATTGAAGATTAACTCAATGAAATAAAACAAGAAGGCAAGATTAGAGAAAAAGTAAAAAGAAACAAACAAAGCCTCCAAGATATGTGGGATTATGTGAAAAGACCTAATCTACGTTTGATAGGTATACCTGAATGTGACGGAGAGAATGAATCAAGCTGGGAAACACTCTCTAGGATATTATCCCAGGAGAAGTTCCCCAACCTAGTAAGGTAGGCCAATATTCAAGTGCAGGAAATACAGAGAACACCGCAAAGATATTCCACAAGAAGAGCAACCCCAAGGCTCATAATTGCCAGGTTTACCTGGGTTGAAATGAAGGAAAAAATGCTAAGGGAAGCCAGAGAGAAAGGTCAGGTTACCCACAAAGGGAAGCCCATCAGACTCACAGTGGATCTCTCAGCAGAAACCCAAGAAGCCAGAAGAGGTTGGGGGCCAATATTCAACATCCATAAAGAAAAGAATGTTCAACCTAGAATTTCATATCCAGCCAAACTAAACTTCATAAGCAAAGGAGAAATAAAGTCCTTTACGAACAAGCAATTGCTTAGTGATTTCATCACCACCAGGCCTGCTTTACTAGAGCTCCTGAAAGAAGCCCTAAACATAGAAAGTAACAACCAGTACCAGCTGCTCCAAAACCATACCAAATGGTAAACAGCATCGACACAATGAAGAAACTGTGTCAATAATGAGCAAAACATCCAGCTAGCATCAAATGTCAGGATCAAATTCACACATAACAGTAATAACCTTAAGTGTAAATGGGCTAAATGCCCCAATCAAAAGACACAGACTGGCAAATTGGATAAAAAGTGAAAACTCATGGGTGTGCTGTATCCAGGAAACCCATCTCACATGCAAGGATACACATAGGCTCAAAATAAAGGGTTGGAGGAAGATTTACCAAGCAAATGGAGAGCAAAAAATAGCAGGAGTTGCAATCCTAGTCTCTGGTAAAATAGACTTTAAACCAACAAGGATCGAAAGAGACAAAGAAGGGCATTACATAATGGTAAAAGGATCAATGCAACAGGAAGAACTAACGATCCTAAATATATATGCACCCAATACTGGAGCACCCAGATACATAAAGCAAGTTCTTAATGACCTACAAAGAGACTTAGACTCCCACACAATAATAGTGGGAGACTTTAACACTCCACTGTCAATATTAGACAGATCAACGAGACAGAAAATTAAAAAGGATATTCATAAAAACCCTAGAAGAAAATCTAGGCAAAACCATTCAGGACATAGGCATATGCAAGGACTTCATGACCAAAACACTAAAAGCATTGGCAACAAAAGCAAAAATAGACAAATCGGACCTAATCAAACTCCACAGCTTCTGCACAGCAAAAGAAACAGACATTAGAGTGAATTGGCAACCAACAGAATGGGAAAAAATTTTTGCAATCTACCCATCTGACAAAGGGCTAATATCCAGAATCCACAAAGAACTAAAACAGATTTACAAGAAAAAAAACAAGCCCATTCAAACTGTGTAAAAATTACAAGCATTCCTGTACACCAATAACAGACTTAAAGAGAGCCAAATCAAGAACGAACTGCCATTCACAATTGCTACAAAGAGAATAAAATACCTAGGAATACAAATAACTAAGGATGTAAAGGACCTCTTCAAGGAGAACTACAAACCACTGCTCAAGGAAATAAGAGAGGACACAAACAGATGGAGAAACATTCCTTGCTCATGTTTAGGAAGAATCCATATTGTGAAAATGGCCATACTGCCCAAAGTAATTTATAGATTCAATGCTATCCCTGTCAAGCTACCTATGACCCTCTTCACAGAACTGGAAAAAACCACCTTAAACTTCATGTGGAACCAAAAGAGAGCCTGCATAGCCAACCAAGTCAATTCTAAGCAAAAAGAACAAAGCTGTAGGCATCACGCTACCTGACTTCAAACTATACTACAAGGCTACAGTAATCAAAACAGCATGGTACTGGTACCAAAACAGAGATATAGACCAATGGAACAGAACACAGGCCTTGGAGGCAATGCCACACATCTGCAACCATCTGATCTTTGATAAACCTGACAAAAACAAGCAATGGGCAAAGGATTCGTGTTTAATAAATGATATTGGGAAAACTGGCTAGCCATGTGCAGAAAGCAGAAACTGGACCCCTTCCTGACACCTTACACTAAAATTAACTTCAGATGGATTAAAGACTTAAACATAAAACCTAACACCATAAAAACCTTATAAGAAAACCTAGGCAAAACTGTTCAGGACATGGGCACAGGCAAGGACTTCATGACTAAAACACCAAAGGCATTGGCAACAAAAGCCAAAATAGACATATGGGATCTAATTAAACTCCAGAACTTCTGCACAGCAAAAGAAACAATCATTTAGTGAACTGGCAACCAACAGAATAGGAAAAAATTTTTGCAATCTACCCATCTGACAAAGGACTTATATCCAGAATCTACAAAGAACTAAAATAGATTTAAAAGAAAAAGAGAAACAAACCTATTCAAAAGTGGGCAAAGGATATGAACAGACAGTTTTCAAAAGAAGACATATATGAGGCCAACAAACATGAAAAAATGCTCATCATCACTGGTCATTAGAGAAATGCAAATCAAAACCACATTGAGATACCATCTCCAGTTTGAATGGCGATCACTAAAAAATCTGGAGACAACAGATGCTGAAGAGGATGTGGAGAAATAGGAACACTTTTACACTGTTGGTGGGAATGTAAATTAGTTCAATGATTGTGGAAGACAGTGTGGTGATTCAAGGACCTAAAAATAGAAATTCCATTTGACCCAGCAATCCCGTTACTGGGTCAGGGGATATAAACCCAAAGGATTATAAATCATTCTGTTATAAAGACACATGCACACTTATGTTCATTGCAGCACTGTTTACAATAGCAAAGACCTGGAACCAACCCAAATGCCCATCAATTATAGATTGCACAGGGAAAATGTGGCACATGTGCACCATGGAGTACTATGCAGCCCTAAAAAACGATGAGTCCATGTACTTTATAGGGACATGGATGAACCTGGAAACCATCATTCTCAGCAAACTGAGACAAGAACAGAAAATCAGACACTGCATGTTCTCACTCATAGGCGAGTGTTGAACAGTGGGAACACATGGACACAGGGAAGGGAGCATCACATACTGGGGTCTGTTAGGGGGGATTGGGGTGGGACAGTTGGGGGTGGGGAGTTGGGGAGGGATAACATGGGGAGAAATGCCAGATATAGGTGATGGGGATGGAGGTAGCAAACCACATTGCCATGTATGTATTTATGCAACAGTCCTGCATGTTCTTCTTTAGGTTCTGTACCCAAGAACCTAAAGTGCAATAAAATAGAAAAATATATATATATATATGTATTTATATATAAATTGATGAGCAATTCCATGGAAAACTTTTGGAGGCATTCTCTCTGATAGCCCAAATAAGGCCTTAGTTGTTACATGTTTACATGCTAAGACAAAAGTATGATCTCAATTATGTTAATTTAAAAATCATATATGTATATGCACATTGTAGGCCTGTGACTCCCAGTGGTGAGCTACCTGTTGGGAAGCCCAGCAAAAGGCAGCACAGAGCAGCTACCTGGGATGGGAATGTCAATGAGAGGTGGGAAAGGCAAGTCCTCTGTTGGGCTTCCATGGCAGGGCCTGTGGCTGATATTTTGTTCTGGTCACTACAGTGTGCTTCAGCTGAATGGCTCCAACAGAACAGTAAGATCTCATCGGTAAGATTATTGTTGCAATAAACCTTTGTCACAGAACACCCGTTCTATGAAGAGACAGGTTGGTTTAGTCCAGGGTAAAACTTAGAAAATATATTCTTAAGTTTATTAAATTATCATGTTTAGTATTTGAAATTTCAAGTTATTTGCAAATTGCAATAATTTACTAATAATATCATCTCTTTATGCAGCCCAAGTCAGAACCATGGCTCCAAAACAAAAACAAAAGAAAAAGTCATCACGTGGCAAAAAAAGCCCAAAACCAATATTAGCTGGTAGGATTATTTATTCATTTAATGCATTTTTTTGGTGTGTGTGGAGTTAATATTTGTACATATATTAGCAGCCAAATGATTATGGTTTTACATATCAAGTGAAATAAAATATTTTGTGTCATAAAGTCAAATGCATGAGGAATATGATATATGGAGATTTATTCTTACTTTTGACTAATTTCATTATGATATCAATTAAATGCCATATAATGAATGCCATAGCAAACATATCACTAAGAGATAACTATGTAAAAGACAATTATTCCAATTTTCTCTATTTAATAATTCACAAGATAGTTTAAGTTCTTATTGTATATTTGCACTTATATTTTATGTTTTGAGGTGTGGTAAAGATTATAATAAACGAACATACGTTTGATTCAAAAATTTGACTTTCTTTTATTGTATTCTAGCTAGTGAAGACATGGAACCAGTAAATATGGAGAGCATGGGTAAGTGTAAATACAATTTAGAACTTGTGTCCTCAGTTTTATAATATTTTCATATGCAGTAAGCAAGCAGGAATACTACAAACTGAAGTGATCAATCAAAATGTACACAGACTAAAATGATACCATTCCATTTAGAATATAAAATGAAAATTTTTTTGAAGAAAAAAATTAAGAGAATTTCAAACTGAGAAACAGACTTGGATCAAGCAGTCTGTTAAAAATTCATTTTATGATTATTAAAAGACCTTTTATAATCATTAAGTATTATTAAAGCAGGAGTGGTGGGAAACCTCTCGAACACCAGACTGAGGAAGGAAATGGCTTTTTATTTGGCTGGGAGCTGCAGGGGCTAAAGCCTTATTTACCAAGCTCCCTGAGAAGTAGCTTCTTTCCCCTTTTATAGGCTTACAACACTGAAGGGGATACTGAGGCAAAACGGTGTCATTGTCCATTGGCTAGACATCTGACCTTACAATCTTTTGGCTTCATTGATGTGCTAGTTCATATGCAGTACAAGTGGGAGCAGGCAGGGGAGGGTAGGTACTTACAGACAAGATAAAGGCAGTAAATTATTAGTTGGCAGAGGTATTTCCAGGAGGGAGCCTGGGTTGTGCAAACATGGGGGACCTGACCCAGTGCTAGGCTCCAGCTGGTAGTGATAACATCATTTGCAATTCTTTCAAGGCTTATAGATAGCAGAGATGCTGGGAACTAAAAAGGAAGTCATCTTCCCAGGTCTTGGGCTTCTTTATGGCCTGGTCAGTGGCATCAGCAAGTTGCCTGACCACAGATTCAAGCTCTTTGGTATTTTATTTCTTTTTCACCCTGCTTCATATCCAGCGGGGAGGGGAGGGAGGAGGTGGAGACCAGGAAGCGGAAGGAGGCAAGGGGATCTCCCCTCTCATTATAAGCCTGCAACTTATGACGTTTATCAGAATAGTATTTTTCAAATTTTTTTTAAAAGTCAAAAGTACAGTAATATTTATCTGTACTTCACACTAAGAT
Source organism: Callithrix jacchus (assembly GCF_049354715.1). NCBI lineage: Eukaryota > Metazoa > Chordata > Mammalia > Primates > Cebidae > Callithrix > Callithrix jacchus. Next base: position 122,295,668 of record NC_133508.1, read on the forward strand.
GCCACCATTTCAAGGAAAAAGGCTGGTTTTTAAACAAATAACTAGAACCTAGACAACTAACCTAATGTTATTCCTCCATGTAAAGGCTAAATAATCTTAGTTTAACAAAACTTCTTTTGGTGGGATGGAGGGGGATCCTCTCAGAGTTGACTTATATGACACACTTGACTTTAAGAAACAGAAAGGAGACAATGATGGGGGCAAGGAAGAAGACCTAAAAGCCCCACAAGCCACTGTAAAGATTTTATTTCTTAACCAAATAGGAAGGGGAAATATTGGCAGTATTTAAGAAAAGAGTGACTCCCTCTGACATGTTTTTAAAGGGTCAGGTTGTCCTGACTACTGTGTAGCAAATTGCAGGAGCAAGGACTGAAGCGGGGAGAATAGTTAGGAAGTTATTGCAACAATCCAAGGGACACATGGTGATGGCCTGGACCAGGGTGGTAGTGGAGGGGTTGGGGGCAGAGGTGTGGAGTGTGGAGGCAGGAAGAAAGTGGGAGAATGTCAGCAGGAAGAAAGTGGGAGAATGTCTGTTATCAGCACCCAGCACAGTGCCTGTGGCAAGATACGCTGCCCTATAAATATTTATTAAGTTAGTGAAACCTGGGAGTCATCTTTGATATCTTTCTCTGTCTCCCTCCACACCTCCCTGCCCCTCCCAAACCACCCCAACTTGTGGGAATTCCACCTCTTTTAAAATCTATCTCAAACCCATCTGCTTCGCATTATCTTCTCACCTGCAACCTTAGTCCCAATCTCGGCACTCCTCACTTCAGTTAGTTCCTAAGGCTCCTAGTTGATATCACTGCTTCCACTCAGCCTCCTTCAGTCCATTTGGCTCATTCTTCAATCCATTAAGCAGTCTGACAATGCTTAAACTCCTCTTTCTTGCTCAAACTCCCCTGTGGTCTTTCTTTGCCATTGGGCACACCTTACAGTTGTCCTGGCTCCTGTGCTCAAGTGGTACTGGCTCCTGTGCTCAAGTGGTACTGGCTCCTGTGCTCAAGTGGTCCTGACCTTGTTTCCTCCTCATCTTCAGCAACCTACAGCCCACCAGCCTTGCTTAGCACAGAATGTTCCAAATTTATTCCAGCCTCAGGGCTGTTGCTTTTGCTGTTCCTGATAGACCTTCCCTTTATGCAACTTTCTTATCACTGAGATCTAAACTATGATCTCACTTCCTCAAGAGACCTTCCTTGACCTCTCTGTCGCCTATTACCGTTCAGTTGCTTTCATAGCACTTAAAATTCTGAAGTTAAAGTACAATCAATTCTCATTCATGGAAGTTCTGTACAGTCCCTTTGAATACTGAATTAGCCAATACTGAACTGTTGCTCCTGGGGAAACACAGAGTTAGGTTCCTGTGAGCCTCTGGTCATATTTTCATTAACTAATCAATACATAACCTTGTTTTATGTATTTCTGTTTAAAGACTCCTTATTTAATGTATATTGTTGATTCCCTAACACTGAACTCATGGCCAACTCATGGCAAACAGCGCTATAACTCATTAATGAATAAATGAATGAGTGAAGGAGTTGTGTTTCCTCTTGTTCCTGTCTGAGTAAACCACCAAAGCTACCCTTCTTAGTTCCATCGCTCATTCTGTTTTCTCCCAAATAGCACTTATCACAATTTGTATTCATTTATTTTTTCTTGTTTTTTTTTTTTTTTTTTTTTTTTTGTAGAGATGGGGTCTTGTTATGTTGCCCAGCTGTTCTTGAGCTCCTGGGGTCCTCCTGTTGCTTCCAAAGTGCTGGAATTACAGATGTGAGCTACCATGCCCAGCCCACAGTTTCCATCTATGAGTGTACTTCATTATTTAATATCTGTCTTTCTGTCCAGATTGGATACCCTAGCACTAGCACCAGGCTTTTCATATAATGGGTGCTCAGTAAATATTTTTTGACTAAATGAATTGACTGGTAAGAAAATCTGTGAACCTGATAAAGGGGCATGGTTTGAGATGTATTTGTTGACAGTAAATGAACTGAAAAATAGGAATATGTTTGTTTAAGGGAAAGAGAAAACCAACCTCAGAACATTATGGTGAGACAAGTGTAGTTTTGAGTTAGCATCCCCTTCTACTCGAGCCTCTCTCTACCAACCTCAGGTAGCATTAGGACCCCTCTGACTTCCTTGCAGTGGGGCTCTCACCTTGCCAACTGTTACTTAGGGCTAGTGGCTGTCATGTTCCAAGAACTGAGATCCCTTTTCCTACCAAGGAACCAAGGTATCCATAGGCTAATTTAAAAGCTGTCGGTCCTAGTTGGGCATGGTGGCTCACACCTGTAATCCCAGCACTTTGGGAGGCTGAGGTGGGCAGATTACACGGTCAGGAGTTCAAGACCAGCCTGGTCAACACAGTGCAACCCCATCTCTACTAAAGATACAAAAAATTAGGTGGGCATGGTGGTGGGCACCTGTAATCCCAGCTACTTGGGATGCTGAGGCGGGAGAATTGCTTGAACCTAGGAGGCAGAGGCTGCAGTGATCTGAGATCATGCCACTGTACTCCAACCTAGGTGATAGAGCAAGATTCTGTCTCAAACAAAACAAAACAAAACAAAAACAAAAAAACACTGTCAGTACTAAGGGCCTAACGGGGAAATGCCTAGAGGTTTCTGAAGAAGAAAAATATAGCTAATATTTCTGGAGCAATGACTCTGTGCCAGGCCCACTCTTCTCATTACCCTAGCTCTATAAAGTAGACATTACTGTGGCCATTACAGACATGAATGTGACTCCCAAATGTTAAATAATTTACCCAAATTAAAATATGAGTTAGTGGTATATGAGTTGCCTATTGCTGCTGTAACAAATTGCCACAAACTTAGTGGCTTAAACAATACAAATGTGTTCTTTAACAGTTCTAGAAATCAGGAGTCTGAAATTACTTTCACTGGGCTAATGTCAAGGTGTCAGCACTGCTGATTATCTCTGGAGGCCCTGAGGGTGAATCTGTTTCCTTGCTTTTTTTAGCCTTTAGAGGCCACTGTATTTGACTCCTGGTCCCTTCTTTCCTTTTCAAAGCCAGCAGCACAGCATCTTTGAATGATTCTCTATGACCTCTCTTTCCCTTGGCTCATCTCCTTCCTTGATTTTGATCCTCCTGTTGCCCACTTAAAAGGCTCCTTGGTATTATACTGGGCCAACCTCAAAGGCCCAGCCAACTCCCCACCTCAAAATTCTTAACCTTCAGTATCTGGGATAAATGTTTTAAAAAATGGAAAAAATAAAAAAATAAAAAGAACATAGAAACAAAAACAACAAAAAGTAAAGATCCTTAATTTTATCTGCAAGTCTCTTTTCTTATGTAAGGTAACAATACAGAAGTATATTTAATCTGTTCTCATGCTGCTAATAAAGCTATACCTGACACTGGGTAACTTATTTTAAAAAAGAGGTTTAATTGACTCACAGTCATGGTGTAAGGAGCAAAGTCATGTTTTACATGGCAGCAGGCAAGAGAGCATGTGCAGGGGAGCTTCCCTTTATAAAACCATCAGGTCTCGTGAGACTTATTCACTATCATGAGAACAGCATGGGAAAGACCCACCCCCATGATTCAGTTACCTCCCTTTGGGCCCTTTCCACTACACATGGGAATTATTGGAGCTACAATTCAAGATGATCTGGGTGGGGACACAGTGAAACCATATCAACTTTCAGGAATTAGGACATGAACATATTAAGGGGACATTATTCTGTATGTCATAAGTGGTTAATAGCATGGGTTTTGAAATTAGACAGTCATTCAGTGACTGTGTGGCCACAGATGACTTCACCTCCCTGAGCCTCTGCTTCTTCATCTGAAAAGCAAGATGGACTGTCTACCTCATAAGATTGTTGTGGAAATTAAATTAGTAGTAAATGCACATTTTCTTACATAGGGCTGTCAAATGGTAGGTTCATGTTAACTCTTTTTACTATTAAAAAAGATATTATAAAGATAAATAAATAGATTAATGCATGAGAATAGAGTCCAAAAATAGACCCACATGTGTATGGTCAATTGATTTTCATCAAAGATGCAAAGGCAATTCAGTGGAGAAGGGATATTCTTTCCAACAAATTATATTAGAATGGTTAGACAGCTATAAGTAAGAAAGTGAACTCAACCCATACCTCACACCATATATAAAAATTAACTCAAAATGAATCATAGACCTAAAGGTAAAACCAAATATTCTAAAAGTTCTAGCAGAAAACATTGAAGAAAATCTTTGTGACCTTGGACTTGGCAAAGATTTCCCAGATATGACACCCATAGCTAAAATCTTAAGAAATCTTAAAGATTTCTCAAGATTTTCTTTTTTAAAATCTTAAAGTTTTTTTTCTTTTATGGAATACTTGCCAGCAATGGAATGAACCATTGCTACATTCAACAATGTGAATGAATCTCAAAATAATTATGCTAAGTAAAAGAAGATATACAAAATGAGTACATTTATAAATATTCCAGAAAAAGCAAACTAATCTATAGTGACAAGAAAGCTGATTAGTGGTTACTTAGGGTTACTTGGGGATGAAGGAGGTATATTGGGAAGCAGGGGCATGAGGAAACATTTGGCCTTGTGGGTCTGTTCTTTATCTTGATTATGGTAATGGCTTCATGGGGTATGTGCATATATTTATCAAATTGTACATATTGTATGCAGTTTATCATTTGTCAATTATAACTTAGCAAAGCTGTTTTTAAAAAACTAGATAGCAACCAAAATGTTAAAAAAAAATGTACAGGTGAAATGTATGGGGATTACTTAAATAATGCTCATTATACAGGACAATATATGTGTAACCTATGATTTATATTGCATAGCCTTCTATCTTGTACACACAGTAAGATTCTGAGGCATGAATTGTGTAGAGCTTGCCTTTGGCTCCTGCTAGGTGAATAACTGCCATTCATGGGATCCTAGGGAACATCATCTCTGTTCCCTCCCTGGCTGTGTGTGGAGAAGCAGGACCCTCTCCAGGGCTCTGCTGTGTCAACTCATTAGAGAGAAAGTGTAGCACAGTAGAGTTCAGGGACCTTGGTTTTGATCCTAGTACCACCACTTTCAACTCCCAGAGGTTGACCTCAGACATGTTATTTGAACTCTGTGGCCCTCAGTTTTCTCAGCTAAAAAATGGAGACAATTATAGTACCCACCTCTGAATGTTGTTGTGAAGACTAAATGAGTTAATAATACATATAAAGTGCTTAAAACTGCACCTGGCAGCAGTAAGTGTATCACAGAAGTTACCATAATTAACATGGCTGTTGGGCCCTGGCAGACATTGTCCTTGTGATTGGCACTCCTGACCTCAGTCAGCTTCAGGAGGCCCTGAAGACCTCCTCCTCTGCTCCAACACTTGTCTCACGCTCCTTGGAGCAACCCACCTCCCACTCTGCTCAGGGATTCAGTGAGCCTGTCTCATTGCTGATCACAACAGCTTCATTGCTGTAGCCTGTAGTGCTGTCCTCAGTGTGTGCCTCAAAACCTACCCAATAGCAGTTGTTTTATGGTATTTGGCCAGTGACCCTTTGGGGTGGCCAGAAGCATCAGGCCTTGCCCTGGTTAGTTTGGTCCTCATGGTGATGGGGCATGGTGGTACTGGACTATGGAAGTTTTGTGTGATCTGTTGGCTGCCAGTTTTCTGCAGTTATCACTGATTGCCAACCCTAGCCAGAAACAGTCCACTAGTTTTACTGACTTCTAGGTAAAGGAATGTTAGTTCCTATATTAGAGTTGCCTTGAAAAATCCAATTAGTGTGAAAGGATCATTTTTTTGTGAAAAATATCAAGCCAGTAGAATTTGAAGTATGTGTTTAGTAGGGACAGATAGCATAGAAAACGATCTTTGATGCTGTCTTTCCAGCGTGTGGATGGCAGAAAGCTTTCTGGTCTTCCTGAATGCCTCTGTTTACTAAGGACAGCTGATTTCTTTTTGGCATTAGCGCATTGTGGCTCACAGTACCACCTAGTGGTTTTCTCAGGCACAACTACAGAACTTTTGTTACACATTTGACATTATAAATGCAGTCTGTTTGCAGGGGAGTACTTGTTTGAATCAAATCAACAGTTACTTACTGAGCATCTCATAGGTGCAAGTGTTACAGTTAGTCTTTTGAGGGAGATAAAAATGTATAATATGTCCTTTATTCATGAACAACTTGAATTCCCAATGTTATGCCAACTGACTTAAGTTTGAAATGTACTTCCACATATAATCAATGTTATGCATACAGTTATTTAAAACCTCCACATTTCCTGAATTATTGTACCATAGAGCCCCTGGGGTGGGGGAAAATATTTCTGTGGGAAAATAAGCTCAAAATTCCAACATGAGAGGCCACATATACTTCTCCCTTGCTAGCATATCTGTTGAGCAGTTGGAGGGAGGATAGGCTGACATCCAGGGGTGTGGGTGCTTGAGGAGATGGGAGTGAGTCTGTGAGTTGGGGAGAGAATCCTGGGGGCAGATGCAGAGCTGAGACTACTGTGGCTGATTATAGTGATAAGAAGGCTAAGAAAACAGGAAGAAGGCTTGAGAGAGGGGAGGGCAGCAGGCAGAATGCTCCTTTGTCCTCTAGTGTCCACCCTCCCAGGGCATGCTGCTGCTCAGGACTGGCCCTGGGGTGCGAGAAAGGGATGTGAAGATCAAGGATGGAAGCCTCTTGAATCTCTCCTCTCTCCTCTTTTGAGAGCAATACTGGGACTGGCAGCCAGATGGGAGGAAATGGATAGCCTCTCCACCTTCCTATGTCCAAGGGTTTATTAATACAACCAACTGAGAAGTCAGTAATTGAAAAATGTGGCTCAATTATAAGCGAGAGTTGTACATTGAATACACATGGGCACAAAGAAGGGAACAATAGAGGGGACTGCCAAGCTGGCGCGGTAGGAGCCAATCAGGATTGCAGCTCTCAGTGAAGACACAGAGGGTGAGTTCAATCCGCATTTGCAGATGGATCTTTGTTGCCCACAGAACGGGGAAATTCCCAGGTGTAGGAGAGACACGGGACGCCAGTGCAGCTGTTAAGGCTCCCGCGGCCGCTTTGGCTGGCGCCACAGCACAGCAGCACTCCGCACAGAACGCACTGGTCTGGATGCCCTGTTAAACCAGCAATCTGAGATGTGGGAGGGCAGATTAGCATATCCATCTGATTAAACGGGACTTGGACAGCGAGCCAGACCAGGAGATTATCGGGAAGAGACGTTTGAGCCAGCGCGGTGGGTCGCTGCATGGGAGATCACACAGATCCCGGTGCCGTATCAGCAGTCGACTGAAACACCTGGGAGAGAGTCAACCGTTCTACTTTAAAAAAAAAAAGAGGGCTCTGAGGCAGGGAGCCAGGTGATCAGGCTCAGCGGGTCCCACCCCCACAGGGACAAACAAAACAGCGATTCAAAACCCTCGGGGTTGAGAGTTTCACTGCGGGCACAGCTGAACCCAGGACGGTGTGCTCGGGATGGTGCAGCTCGGTGGGGGAGGGGCATCCGCCATTACCGAGGCATACCGCCCCTACTAAGGTACACTCCCATTGCTGATGCAGCCTGCCGTTGCTGAGGCAACCCGCCATAACAGAGAGACTCCGCCAACAAGGCAGAGCCCATGGCAGCAGGGCGGAGCCTCAACAAGCAAATAGTGACTAGACTGCCTCCTAGCTGGGCAGGAAGGTGCAACGGATATTCACAAAGAAAGCCCTAACTCTCCGAGACAGAACATCTGAGGAAAAAAGGGGTTTTATGAGTTCTGCTGCAGCAGACTTAAACGTACTGGCCTAACCACCCTGAATGATCAACGGAGCTCATAGCTCAGCACTTGAGCTCCTATAAAGTACAGACCACCTTCTCAAGCAGCTCCCTGACCCCTGTATATCCAAAGAGTCACCTCAAAAAGGACTAATCAGACTGCCATTTGGCAGGCATCATTCTGGAGCAAAGATAGCAGAAGAAGAAACTGGTAGCACCCCTCACTGTTCTGCAGCTGCTACAGGTGTACCCCAGACAAGCAGGGCCTGGAGTGGACCTCAGCAGTCCTACAGCAGAGGGACTAGACTGTTAGAAGGAAAACTAAGTAACAGAAAAACTTCATCATCCACAATCTGGGCACCCACTCAGAGACCCAATCAAAAAGTCAGCAACTACTCAGACGACAGGTGGATAAACCCACAAAGATGGGAAGAAACCAGTGCAAAAAGAAGGAAAACACCCGAAACCAAAACACCTCACCTCCTACAAAGGAACAAAACTCCTCACCAGCAAGGGAACAAAACTGGATGGAGAATGAGTGTGATGAAATGACGGAATCAGACTTCAGAAGGCAGGTAATGAGAAACTTCCGTGAGCTAAAAGAACATGTTCTAAATCAATGCAAAGAAACTAAGAACCTTGAAAAAAGATTCGAGGAAATGATAACAAGAATGGACAACTTAGAAAGGAATATGAATGAATTGAAGGAGCTGAAAAACACAACATGAGAACTTTGCGAAGCATGCACAAGTTTCAACAGCCGAATTGACCAAGCAGAAGAAAGAATATCAGAAGTCGAAGATCAACTCAATGAAATAAAACGAGAAACCAAGATCAGAGAAAAAAGCGCAAAAAGGAATGAACAAAGTCTCCAAGAAATGTGGGACTATGTGAAGAGACCTAACCTACGTTTGATAGGTGTACCAGAATGTGATGAAGAGAATCAATCCAAGCTGGAAAATACTCTTCAGGATATTATTCAGGAAAATTTCCCCAACCTAGCAAGGCAGGCCAACACTCAAATGCAGGAAATACAGAGAACACCATAAAGATATTCCGCAAGAAGAGCAACCCCAAGGCACATAATCGTCAGATTCACCAGGGTTGAAATAAAGGAGAAAATACTAAGGGCAGCCAGAGAGAAAGGTCGGGTCACCCACAAAGGGAAGCCCATCAGACTCACAGCAGATCTCTTGGCAGAAACGCTACAAGCCAGAAGAGAGTGGGGGCCAATATTCAACATCCTTAAAGAAAAGAACTTTCAACCCAGAATTTCATATCCAGCCAAACTGAGCTTCAGAAGTGAAGGAAAAATAAAATCCTTTGCGAACAAGCAAGTACTCAGAGATTTTGTCACCACCAGGCCTGCTTTACAAGAGCTCCTGAAAGAGGTGCTACACACAGAAAGGAACAACCAGTACCAGCCATTCCAAAAACATACCAAATGCTAAAGAGCATCAACAAAATGAAGAATCTGCATCAACTAACCGGCAAAACAGCCAGCTAACATCAAAATGGCAGGATCAAATTCACACATAACAATATTAACCCTAAATGTAAATGGGCTAAATGCACCAATCAAAAGACACAGACTGGCAAATTGGATAAAAAACCAAAACCCATCGATGTGCTGTATCCAAGAAACCCATCTCACAGGCAAGGATACACAAAGGCTCAAAATAAAGGGATGGAGGGATTTACCAAGCAAATGGACAGCAAAAAAAAGCAGGAGTTGCAATTCTCATCTCTGATAAAATAGACTTTAAAGCAACAAAGACCAAAAGAGACAAAGAAGGTCATTACATAATGGTAAAAGGATCGATACAACAAGAAGAGCTAACAATCCTAAATATATATGGACCCAATACAGGAGCACCCAGATATATAAGGCAAGTTCTTAATGACTTACAAAGAGACTTAGACTCCCACACAATAATAGTGGGAGACTTTAACACTCCGCTGTCAATATTAGACAGATCAACCAGACAGAAAATTAACAAGGATATCCAGGGCTTGAACTCAGACCTGGAACAAGCAAACCTGATAGACATTTACAGAACTCTTCACCCCAAATCCACAGAATATACATTCTTTTCAGTGCCACATCACACCTACTCTAAAATTGACCACATAATTGGAAGTAAAGCACTCCTCAGCAAATGCAAAACAACTGAAATCATAACAAACAGTCTCTCAGACCATAGTGCAATCAAACTAGAACTCAGAATTCAGAAACTAACTCAGAACTGCACAGCTTCATGGAAACTGAACAACTGGCTCTTGAATGTTGACTGGATAAACAATGAAATGAAGGCAGAAATAAAGAAGTTCTTCAAAACCAATGAGAACAAAGACACAACATACCAGAATCTCTGGGACACATTTAAAGCAGTCTCCAGAGGAAAATATATAGCAATAAGTGACCATATGAGAAGAGTGGAGAGATCCAAAATTGACACCCTATCGTCAAAATTGAAAGAGCTAGAGGAGCAAGGTCAAAAAAACTCAAAACCTAGCAGAAGACAAGAAATAACTAAGATTAGAGCAGAACTGAAGGAGATAGAGACACGAAAAACCCTTCAAAAAATCAATAAATCCAAGAGCTGGTTTTTTGAAAAGATCAACAAAATAGACCACTAGCCAGACTGATAAAAAAGAAAAGAGAGAACAACCAAATAGATGCAATAAAAAATGATAAAGGGGAAATCACCACAGATTCCACAGAAATTCAAACCATCATCAGAGAATATTACAAACAACTCTATGCGCATAAACTAGTAAACCTGGAAAAAATGGATAAATTCCTGGACACTTGTGTCCTCCCAAGCCTAAACCAGGAGGAAGCCGAAACTATGAATAGACCAATAACAAGGTCTGAAGTCGAGGCAGCAGTTAAGAGCCTACCACTCAAAAAAAGCCCAGGTTCAGATGGGTTCACAGCCGAATTCTACCAGACACACAAAGAGGAGCTAGTACCATTCCTAATGAAACTATTCCAAATAATCCAAAAAGAGGGAATCCTTCCCAAATCATTTTATGAGACCAATATCATCCTGATACCAAAACCCGGCAGAGACCCAACAGAAAAGAATACTTCAGGCCAATATCCATGATGAACCTAGATGCAAAAATCTTAAATAAAATACTGGCAAACCGATTGCAACAGCAAATCAAAAAACTTATCCATCATGATCAAGTAGGATTCATCCCGGGGATGCAAGCCTGGTTCAACATATGCAAGTCTATAAACGTAATTCACCACATAAACAGAACCAAAAACAAAAACCACATGATTATCTCAATTGGCGCAGAGAAGGCATTTGACAAAATTCAACAGCCCTTTATGCTAAAAACCCTCAATAAACTCGGTATTGATGGAATGTATCTCAAAGTAATAAAAGCTATTTATGACAAACCAACAGCCAATATCATACTGAATGGGCAAAAACTGGAAGCATTCCCTTTGAAATCTGGCACTAGACAAGGATGCCCTCTTTCACCACTCCTATTCAATATAGTGCTGGAAGTTCTAGCCAGAGCAATCAGGCAATAAAAAGAAATAAACAGTATTAAAATAGGAAAGGTGGAAGCCAAATTGTCTCTATTTGCAGACGACATGATAGTATACCTCAAAGACCCCATCGTCTCAGCCCAAAAACTCCTGAAACTGATAAGCAACTTCAGCAAAGTCTCAGGATATAAAATCAATGTGCAAAAATCACAAGCATTCCTCTACACCAATAACAGACTTAAAGAGAGCCAAATCAAGGACAAACTGCCATTCACAATTGCTACAAAAAGAATAAAATACCTAGGAATACAACTTACAAGGAACGTAAGGGACCTCTTCAAGGAAAACTACAAACCACGGCTCAACAAAATAAGAGAGGACACAAAGAGATGGAGAAACATTCAATGTTCATGGTTAGGAAGAATCAATATCGTGAAAATGGCTATACTGCCCAAAGTAATTTACAGAATCAACGCTATCCCCATCAAGCTACCAATAACCTTCTTCACAGAACTGGAAAAAACCACCATGAACTTCATATGGAACCAAAAGAGAGCCTGCATAGCCAAGTCAATTCTAAGCAAAAAGAACACAGCGGGAGGCATCACACTACCGGGCATCAAACTATACTACAAGGCTACAGTCAAAACAGCATGGTACTGATACCAAAACAGAGATATAGACCAATGGAACAGAACAGAGGCATCAGAGGCAACACAGCATATCTACAACCATACAGTCTTTGATAAACCTGACAAAAACAAACAATGGGGAAAGGATTCCCTGTTAAATAAATGGTGTTGGGAAAACTGGCTAGCCATGTGCAGAAAGCAGAAACTGGACCCCTTTTTGACACCTTACACTAAAATTAACTCCAGATGGATTAAAGACTTACACATAAGACCTGGCACCATAAAAACCCTAGAAGAAAATCTAGGCAAAACCATTCAGGACATAGGAGTAGGCAAGGACTTCATGACCAAAACACCAAAAGCATTGGCAACAAAAGCCAAAATAGACAAATGGGACCTAATCAAACTCCACAGCTTCTGCATGGCAAAAGAAACAGTCACTAGAGTGAATCGGCAACCAACAGAATGGGAAAAAATGTTTGCAGTTTACCCATCACACAAAGGGCTGGTATCCAGAATTTACAAAGAACTCAAACAGATTTACAGGAAAAAAACAAATAAGCCCATTCAAAAATGGGCAAAGGATATGAACAGACACTTTACAAAAGAAGACATACATGAGGCCAACAAACATATGAAAAAATGCTCATCATTACTGGTCATTAGAGAGATGCAAATCAAAACCACATTGAGATACCATCTCATGCCAGTTAGAATGGCGATCATTAAAAAACCTGGGGACAACAGATGCTGGAGAGGATGTGGAGAAATAGGAACACTTTTACACTGCTGGTGGGAGTGTAAATTAGTTCAACCATTGTGGAAGAAAGTGTGGCGATTCCTCAAGGTCTTAGAAATAGAAATTCCATTTGACCCAGCAATCCCATTACTGGGTATATATCCAAAGGACTATAAATCTTTCTACTATAAGGACACATGCACACGAATGTTCATTGCAGCACTGTTTACAACAGCAAAGACCTGGAACCAACCCATATGCCCATCGATGATAGACTGGACTGGGAAAATGTGGCACATATACACCATGGAATATTCTGCAGCAATCAGAAATGATGAGTTCGTGTCCTTTGTAGAGACATGGATGAATCTGGAGAACATCATACTCAGCAAACTGACACAAGAGCAGAAAATGAAATACGGCATATTCTCACTCATAGGCAGGTGATGAAAAATGAGAACACATGGACCCAGGGAGGGGAGTACTACACACTGGGGTCTATTGGGGGGAATAGGGGAGGGACAGTGGGGTGGGGGAGCTGGGGAGGGATAGCCTGGGGAGAAATGCCAAATGTGGGTGAAGGGGAGGAAGGCAGCAGAACACACTGCCATGTGTGTACCTATGCAACTATCTTGCATGTTCTGCACATGTACCCCAAAACCTGAAATGCAATAAAAATAAAAATAAAAAAAGATAGAAAGGAACAAGGGTCCTACTTGAGAGTGGAGGGTGAAAGGAGGGTGAGAATTAAAAATCTACCTATTGAAAAAAAAAAAAAAAGAAAGAAAAATGTGAAGAATTGAGTAACTGTGAAGTTTGTGGAAAAGAGAAGCCCTAAAGAGCAGAGATCCCTGTGAAGGGTCAAGGGAAGATTTCTTTAAAATGAGAGACAATTGAGCAAGGGTGGAAAGATGGTGCCTGTTTTAATCAGCCGGTGGGCAGAGCTGCAGGACCTGGTAAGATTCTGTGCTATTCAGACCTAGTTTTCTTTGTGAAATAGAAAGCCAGTCACCTGGTAAGAGAGCAGCAGGGAAGAGGGTGAGGTTGGGGTGTTTTAGGAAAGCAATACAGGCTGAAAAGAGCCTAAACAAGTGGTCATACCTTCCAACCAATAATATCAGTTTTTAAATTGATCATAAGAAAATAATTTGAAAGGCAATAAAAATTTATAAACTAGATATTTGTTTGTAGGATGATCTACAATAATTGGAAACAAGTGAGAAAACAAATTAAAATGCTTATCAACAAGAGAATAGTTTAAAAGTATGCTATAGAATTCAGTTAAGATAAAATGATGTTTTAGACTCATTACTTAAGGTCAGATACTTATGACATAATAGTAAGTATAAAATACTTGCATAAAATACTTACAATATAACAGTATTAAAATCAGAATTTAGAAGTTTATATAAGGTATATATGGAGTGACTAGAAGAAAATAAAGCAAAATATTAATAGAGATTTTTCTTCTTCTTAAGAGGTAGTACTATGGACCATTGTTATTTTCTTCTGTTTTAAAAACTTTTTTGGCGTTAAAAAAACAATGGATATATTTACTTTAAATATAGGAATAATAACTTTAAAGTCTTAAAATTTTAACCAAGATAATTATTAAAAGCAAGCAATTGCATGTTTCCTAATGCTAATATTTTAAGTGGTCATATTTAATGTCCAAATTTCACTTTGTCTTTTCCAGGTCATCCAGAAATTTATCCTTTAGTGTTAACTACCAAGACCCAGGAAATATTTAACTGCCGAATAGATGAAGATGTCACAGATGAACAACCTTATAAGCTTATTAATAAAGAAGATATTTTTGAGGACCTGCGCAACAGAGCTGCAGTATCTGATTTCCATCCAGTCAAAAAAATTGTCCAGGTAAGCACAATATCCCTCTTTATTTTCAGTTCTACCTCAAGAAGTTCCTGGTATATAACAACAAAGTTGGACAGGTTGTTGGTTCAAATCTGGCCCCATTGCTTTGGGCCAGTGCTACCTTGCCCATCCCTTTTGGGAATCCTGTCTGCCAATCATCTGTGAAAAGCAGAGTTCCATCAATAACTTGTTAGATAAACCCAGAAAAGTTCATCCTTGCCCAATTTTTATTTTGTTTTTTTTGAGACAGGGTTTCACTTTTGTTGCCCAGGCTGGAGTACAGTGACACAATCATGGCTCACTGCATCCACCACCTCCCAGGTTCAAGCGATCCTCCCATCTCAGCCTCCTGAGTAACTGCGACCACAGGTGCAGGCCACCATGCCCAACTAATTTTTGTTTTTGTAGAGACAGTTTTACCATGTTGCCCAGGCTGAGCTCAAACAATCCACTAGCCTTGGTCTTCCAAAGTGCTGGGATTGCAGGCATGAGCCACCATGCTCTGCCCTTGCCCAGTTTTAACTAGAATATGAATCTATCCTTATTTTTTGCTTTAATTGTTTAATTCATAATTTTGGCTCTGATTTATCTCTAAGCATGCTCCAGAGCACAATACCAAACAAAAACTGCTTCTTTTTTCCTGTTAGAAGTAAAAGTGCATGTAAATTTCCCTGGATGTATTATGTTTTTAAGAGCTTTTTAAAGTTAATAAAATAATTTTGCAATTTGGTGTTATCAGCCATAAATTAGCACAATGGTTGTCTTCTATGATTGGTTGTTTACAGACATAGGAATTTTGTATTAGTGTCAAAAAAAACTGAATGACCATTGAACATTAACTTCGTCTCTTAATTATATTCTTGCAGGAATATCCTGGAAATGAGCTTCTGCTTGTTTATGACAAAGACTTCAAATATGGACTTAACTTTTATCTTATTGGAACTGAAGAGGGCAAAGAAAACTATTTAAATGTGAGCAAACCCCAAGCCCTTGTAATTTGTTTGTTTTTGTTTTGGTTGTTGTGGTTGTTTTTGAGATAGGCTCTTGCTCTGTCACCCATGCTGGAGTGCAGTGGCACAATTGTTGTCACTGCAACGTCAACCTCCCAGGCCCAAGTGATCCTCCCACCTCAGCCCCTCAAGTAGCTGGGACTACAGGGGCGCACCACCATGTCCAGCTAATTTTGTTTATTTTTTGTGGAGATGAGGTCTCATTCTGTTGCCCAGGCTGGGCAATTTGTTGATTAGCAGAAGGAAGCGGTACCTCTGGGGGATCCCTATATATAGTGACGATTATTCTTGTTCAGCTCTGATTCCGTGGGACCCAGATCAGGTTCTGGCCCCTAGAATAAGTAAGCAGTAAATAGGGGATGAACTAAATCAAGTATCTCAGGGTAGCAGATTTGCCCTTCATTGACCTAGTGAGAGAGCAAACAATGAATCTGGAGTACTGCTTTTCTAGTTCTCTTCTTGCCACCTCCATGATTTTGAGTAAGTTACTGAGCCTCTCATGGGTAAAATGGTGGCACCTATAGCACACATTTCCATGGCTTTCATGAGGATTCATATAGGTAAAGCCCTTTGTTGAAGGTGGGCAAGAAAGGTAACAATTGTATGAGACTCTCCTTCTGATCTTCCATCCCTGTTTGATCAAATTGAAGGAGCTGATTTGGGAGGTTTGGTTAAATTGTTTGAGGATAACAGAGAGGTTTGTGTGGCTGTCCAATAAGTAATAAGAATAAAGGGAAACCATAGAATTAAAAAATATCTAGGCTGGGCACAGTGACTCATGCCTGTAATCCCAGTACTTTGGGAGGCTTGAGGCAGGGTTACTTGAGGCCAGGAGTTCCAGACCAGCCTGGGCAACAGAACAATTCCCTGCCACTGCAAAAAATAAAAATATTAGCCAGACATGATAGCATGTGCCTGTAGTCCCAGCTACTTGGGACAGAGATGGGTAGATCACTTGGGCCAGAAAGGTGGAGGTTGCAGTGAGCCCTGATCATGCTACTGTACTCCAGAGTGAGACCCTGTCTCAAAAAGAAAAGAAAATAATAAAAGCTAACAGTTTGCAATTTAAAATAATCTTTCATTTAGCCTTAACGTTTTCAATTTTATTTTTATGGTTGCTTTTCTAACTTTTTATTGTAATGAAATATTTAAAATATATAGAAAAAAGTAGAGTAGTATAACAAATATCTATACTTCATTATCCAGATTTTAAAAATATTAAATTTTGTTATAAATACTTTAAGACTTTTTTTTTTTGAGATGGAGTTTCGCTCGTGTTGCCCATGCTGGAGTTCAGTGGTGTGGTCTCAGCTCGCCGCAACCTCTGGCTCCTGGGTTCAAGTGATTCTCCTGCCTCAGCCTCCTGAGTAGCTGGGATCACAGGCATGCATCACCATGCCTGGCTAATTTTGTATTTTTAGTAGAGACGGGGTTTCTCCATGTTAGTCAGGTTGGTCTTGAACTCCCAACCTCAGGTGATCCACCCACCTCGGCCTCCCAAAGTGCTGGGATTACAGGCATGAGCCCCCACACCCAGCCACTTTAAAACTTTTTTTAAAAAAAGAAATAAACATTACAGACAACATTCCACTCCTTCTCGTGTCCTCCCTAATTCAGCTTTCTTTACTCCTACCTATAAGGAACCATTATTCTAAACTGTTACATATTGTTAAATGTTTACCATGTGCTCCACAAATAATGGAATTTATAGTCTTATTAACATAACATTCATATAGAAATTATGTCATTTTTATACTCAGTCTGCAACTTCATTTTTCATTAAATTATAAAATTCTAGGATCTAAAAATATCAGTACATTTAGATACCATATATATGTAGATCAAATTTGTTCATTATAACTGCTCTATGGGATTGTATTTTATGATTTTACCACACTGTCATCAATCCATTCCTCTATCAATATTCATTTGTTGATTTTTTTTTACTACTACAAATAAAGTAGCTCTGTGTGTACACACACACACACACACACACACACACCTCTATCTATATGTGGACATCTAATATATAAATCTTCCTGTCTACTGTCTTTCTTCTTTCTATATTCTTGACTCTTTTTTCTTTTTCCTTTTTTTGCTTTGTTTCCTTTTTATAATTCAAAAGTGTGAATTGACAAGAAAAAAGTAAGAAAGAGCTTTCATGTAAAAGTAAAGTTTGTCACAAAATATATACATATAGCTATAACTCAAATTTGGGCATATATTATAGAATGCTATTTATTTTACTGTAGCCCCCAGAAGTGCCAGAAGAACAAGAGGTATATAAAGAACATATTCCTGAAGATGTGTATGTTTATGAACCACCTGTCTCTAAACCATGGGTTTCTTTGGGCAGCGAAAAAGAAATTGAGGAAGAATCGGTTATGGAATCTACAAAGCAGGTTAGAGAGTTAAATATGATCTCTAATCATTACCTCCCTGTAGTGGAACAACATTTATTCCTGAAGGATTCATAAAATTTACTGTATTTGCTATGGGGGCATAGTTTTGGTGTTTTGTTTTGGTTTGCTTTTATAGAAGAATGGTCATTGTCTCCCTCCCCCTCCCAAGCTAGCTGAGATTTTATTTTGGACCAAAAAAAAAAAAAAAAAAGGCAATTCAATTGTTTTGCAGCTGGAGGCATGGGCAAGAGGGATCCCCAGGCAGTAAACTCCCCATGGGTGGGCTGAGGGCTAGGGCTGAGCCTCGGGTGGGTCTCCTATTCCCTGTGCTCTCCTGTACAGGGGCCTCCCTCCCAGGCTCTGGGGCAGCCTTAGGAGGGGCAGGCTGGGAGGGGCTGTTGCAGCTGTTCACTTGGGCAGGACGTCAGAGGACTCGGACACCAGCCTTCCATAGCAAGTCTCAATCTTCTTCACAACCATGGCCTTGGTGGAGCTGGTGCAGCTGAAGGAGCTGGGGCTCGTGCCAGAGCCAAAGCTGGAGCACAGGCTGTAGCTGAGGCCGGGGCTTGTGAAACTCCTATAAGCAGAGCTCTGACCACCTGCATAGCCGGTGGTGGTCTTCATATGGATACTCATGTTCTGCATCCCGGACTCCAGCCAGCTCTCCTCACCCTCCAGTAGCTTGCGGTACATGGTAATCTCGATGTCCAGGGCCAGTTTGATGTTCATCAGCTCCTGGTACTCACGGAGCTGCCGTGGTATGTCCTGCTTGGCCCCACTGCAGGGCGGTCTCCAGCTCCTGCTGCTTGGCATGAGCATCCTTGAGTGCCAGCTCCCCACGATGCTCAGCCTCAGCAATAGCAGTCTCCAGGGAAGCCCTCTGGCCTGTGAGGCCCTCGATCTCAGCCTGGAGCTGGCTGATGTTCCGGTTCATCTTGGAGATCTCAGTCTTCATAGCAGCAGGTCATCCCCGTGCTTCCCAGCCAGCGTCCGCAGCTCCTCATACTTGATCTGGTATACGCTCTCCGCCTCAGCCCAGCTGCGGTTGGCGATCTCCTCATACTGCGCCTTGACCTCAGCGATGATGCTGTCCATGCCCAGGGAGAGGCTGTTGTCCATGGACAGCACCACAAACGTGTCGGAGATCTGGGATCTCTTCATACAGCTGCCTGAGGAAGTTGATCTCTTCAGTCAGTCCTTCCAGGCACAACTCCAGCTCTACCTTGTTCATGTAAGTTTCATCCACATCCTTGATGAGGACAAATTCATTCTCCATCTCTGTACGCTTATTGATCTCATCCTCATACTTGTTCTTGAAGTCTCCCACCAGCCCCTTCATGTTGCCAAGCTCCGCCTCCAGCTTCAGCTTCTCCTGGCCCAGAGTCTCCAGCTGCCGCCTCAGGTTGTTGATGTAACCCTTAAACATGTTGTCCATGTTGCCCCTAGCTGTTTTCTGCTGATCAAGAAGGCTCCACTGGGTCTCCAGCATCTTGTTCTGCTGCTCCAGGAACCGCACTTTGTCAATGAAGGAAGCAAACTTGTTGAGGGTCTTGATCTGCTCCTTCTCCTGAGTACGCATGGCCTGGATGTTGGGGTCCACTTCCAGCTTAAGGGGGCTCAGCAGGCTCCGGTTGACGGTGACAGCGGTGATGCCTCCCATGCCCATGCTGCTGGCCCCAGCATAGCCTGCACCCAGGCCACCTTGGAAGCTGCTGCTGCCCACTCGGAGAAGCTCGAGGAGCTGATGCGGGCACCAGGCCCACTCATGTAGGAGTTGCTGCTGAAGGCCCAGGGACCAGAGGTGGATACCTTGTAGGATTTATGGGTCATCCTGATGGACATGGTGGAGGCAGGAGTTGAGGCAGGCGGGCTGAACCAGGGAGAGATTCCAGAAGGAGCGGAGAAGCTGCTTCTTCAGTCATTGTCTTAAGTGGGTGTTATGAGCTGAATTTTGTCTCCAAAAAATGATATGTTGAAGTTCTAACCCCCAGCACCTCAGAATGTGATTCTATCTGGGAATAGGGTCATTGCCGGTATAACTATTTAAGATGAGGTCATCCTGGAGTAGGGTGGGCCCGTAATCCAATACAACTGGTATCCTTGTGATAAGTTGGTCATGGGAAGACAGAGAGACAGAGAGACACAGGGAGAATACCATGTAAAGAAGCAGACAGAGACTGGAAAGATGGATATACAAACCAAGGAACACTGAGGATTGCTGATTGTTACCAGAAGCCAGGAAAGAAACAGGGAACAGATTCTCCCTCAGAGCCTTCAGAAAGAAACAACCCTCAAACACCTCAGTTTCAAACTTCTAGGCTCCACAACTGTAAGAGAGTAAGTTCCTATTGTTTTAGGCCACCCCATTTGTGATACTTGGTTATGGCGGCTGTAGGAAGCTGATACGGTGGCATTCCCTCCCAAAGGAACTACTGGGAGAGGGAATTGTGTGTGAGTGGTTTATTAGGAAAGTGCCCCTGAAGAGAATATGACAAGCAGCTGAACATGGACATGGAGGAAGCCCTGCCAGGCTGCACTCTCAGCCTAAAGTCTGGCAGAGGGAAGGCCTCAGCCAAACCTGGAGAGGAACTCTGGAGTATAAATTATACCTCAGAGTTGTCCCAAACAGAAGCCAAGGAGAAGGGTTTATGTATCCCTCCTGCCAGTCCACCATTAGTCAAGATGAAACTGCCAGTTACTTCCTGTTCTTTGCACCTGGGGCAAAGTGGTCCCAATAGCCCTAGAGCAGCCCTCCAAAGAAGAGGAGCGGGTGCTGCTTATGTGAATGGAAAGCACACAGAGCTGGAGGTGCTCACAGAAAGAGCACAAAGGGTTCTGAGAGGATCTGGGCAGAGGACCAACGTTGTTCACACATCCATTTTTCTCCAGGGGCTTCAATATGTTACCTTTACTGTTTACATGTGTTACAGATTACATATATGATTTCTCAAAAACGAAGTGAATTTGGTGCACCAGTTAAGTTCAGTGACCAGAATGCTTCCAGTGTAAAAGATGCCTATATTGAATGTACAGCCTACCCAGATAAAAATTTTACCCTTAAACAACTTGAGAAAGAAGTCGGCATGCAAGCAATCCCTCAAATAAAAGACATCAGCACTCAGACAGAATGGTAAGTATGTGATGGGTGTATGTAATTTTAGAGCCAATTTCAGTCAAATCTAGTAACTTCCATGATTCTTTTGAGAGCTTTATAATAAATAGAAGTGGATTAACAATGATGACACATAGATCTCCACAGAGTAATTTAATTCAGGAAGATCTAATTATATTCAATAATGCCTTTAAAAATCATAAGAGGAAAATGCGATACATGTATAGAAGACTGAAAAGACTAGGGTGGGAAAATGAGTGATGCCGTTAATCATTACAGTGTGGTCATCTCACCTAGCATATTACCACTGCCTCTCACTGCTCTGTTCTACCACCTAAGTCATAATTCTTTTTTTTTTTTAATTGCATTTTAGGTTTTGGGGTACATGTGCAGAACATGCAAGATAGTTGCATAGGTACACACATGGAAGTGTGTTTTGCTGCCATCCTCCCTTTCACCCATATTTGGCATTTCTCCCCATGCTATCCCTCCCCAGCTCCCCCCCACCACTGTCCCTCCCCTATTCCCCCCCATAGATCCCAGAGTGTAGTCCTCCCTTCCCTGTGTCCATGTGTTCTCATTGTTCATCACCCGCCTATGAGTGAGAATATGCGGTATATCATTTTCTGTTCTTGTGTCAGTTTGTTGAGAATGATGTTCTCCAGATTCATCCATGTCCCTACAAAGGACACGAACTCATCATTTTTGATTGCTGCATAATATTCCATGGTGTATATGTGCCACATTTTTCCCAGTCCAGTCTATCATCGATGGGCATAAGTCATAATTCTTAAACATCAAATCAGATGGAGTTAATTCATTGTCTAGGTTTCTTCTTTGGCTTCCATCACTTAAAAAATACATGCATCCAGAGCCCTTAGGATGGCATATGAGGTTCTCCTTCCTCTGTGACGAGGCACTGTCTGCCTCTCCAGCCCTGTCGTCCCTTGTTCCTAAACAAGACCTCTGTGTGCCAGCCCTATGAACTGCTTCCAGTTCCCAGAATATCTGTGGTTCCACCTCTTTCTGCCTTTGCCCATGCTTGAATCTTCCTCCTCTCAGTAAGTGGTAATGATATTCTTCTATTTACTCAGACCAAAAGCCTTGGATTTTGTTGGATCTATCTTCAAAATGTGCCCGCTGATATTACCTTAGACCATTCATCATCATCTTCTGCTTGGATTACTGTAATTCCTTTAACTGGGCTTCCTCTATCCGTCTTTTCTCTCCTGCATTCAGTTCTCCATAGAGTAGCCCTAGTAATCCTGTTAAAATGCAAGTCAGATCATGTCACTGACCTAAACCTTCCAATGGCCTGTCATCCCAAAGGAACCTACAAGGCTTCATATGATCTAGATCCCTTTACCTTTCTGCCCTAATTTCCCAAGTTCTCCCAGCTCATCCATCCAGCCACACTGGCTTCCTCATTCCTTGATTCACCAAGCACACTCATACCTAATGTGTTTAAGCTTACAAGTCCTTTACATAGAATGCTCTTCCCTTGGGTTTATTCCCTCCCTAATTCAGACCTCTGCTTAAATGAGGCATTCCCTGACACTCCTATATAAAAGCAACAACTCCATTACTATCTACCCCCTTACTCTGTTTTTACCCATTGTGTTATAATCACCTGATGTGTATTTTTTATCATCTTTCTTCTCCTCACTCTGCACTTGAAATTTAAGCTCTATGAGATAGAAACTTTTTATATTTTGTTTACTGCTATGTTCCCAACTCCTAGGACAGTTCCTGGTATATATTTATTAAATGGAGGGGAAAAGGAATGGAGGAGGGAAAAGAGGAAGAGAAGGACATATGTAAGGAAGAATGCACAGAATGATGACAGATTTGAATCCAGTGTTAATGTGAAAATACACAGTGAGACAGGTCATAACCAGGAGAATCAGGGATCAACAATATAGAGAATGCTTTTCAGATCTGTATGAACCAACAGGTTAAAAACTATGGAAGTGAAATGTTAAAGTAAGGGCACATATATACAGACTCCAAAGGTTGGGCCAAGAAAGGGGTCAGAAACAAGAGATGCAGATGAACAGACAGGCCAAAACAAGAGGAGATAAAGAGAAACACGAGAATTGGTAGTCAAATACTGGCAGGGAAGGAGGACATCAGATATCCATAAATATCAAGAAGTGAGGGCAAGAGAGGAAGGAGAGAGGTGACATATTAGTACCAGAGGAACTTGAATTTTGAGACAAATATCTAAGTCAAGCCAGCCAGGGATTTATTCTGTGTTCCTTCTAGGGTACAGACAAGTCCCAAGAATGAGTCAGCCAGCGTAGACTCAGTAGGTAGACTCAGAATACAGACCAACAATAATAATAGTGGCTGTGTTCTTACACGGGAGTAAACAGATGAGAATACAGGCAGGTCTTGATGGACAAAATGAAAAAAAATTTTTAAAAAAGACTTAAAAGGAACTCAAATCATTTAAACCTAGATGACTAGGGGAAGCTGGTACCATGCACTACAAACAGGAAATTAGGAAGGGTGGCTGGTATGAGGTAGAGAAGGTGGATATGTGATTATATTGGAGGGAATCAAGAAAAATCAAAGATGTGGTTCAAAGAATAATGACGGTAAAAGCAAATGCCTAGTGTTCCCCCCACATACCAGGCATTCTTCTCAGTGCTTTACACATATCAACTCAATCCTCATAACTGCTTTCTGAGGTAGGCACTATCCCCATTTTACAAATAGAGAAACTGAGGCAAAGAGCGGTTAAATATGAAAGCCCAATGTTTTGGGCATAATTTAAACCTGAAGCAATAATGAATAGTTTTGCTGAAAAACAACAAAACAAATTATATTTAGAAAGTAAGAGTGACTCTTAGTCATATTGCTACTTTGACAAAACCACCAAGCAACATACCATTTTTTAAAATTTAACCCTATCTCAAGACTAGAAATTAAAAGGTAAAGCTGAGATTTGAACCCAAGTCTCTCCGGTTCCAATACTAATAATATTCTTTCTTTCTACCACTCTACCTTCTGCTATGGGTACTGACCTAAACAAGGAAAAAAATGAATTATTCTAGTAATTATACTCAAAACTCTCTTTACCCCTTTGTCTGATTACTCTCCATTTAATATATTACCTCTCACAGAGACATTTGTTCAACAAACACAAACTATATAATATTTTGTTGAGCACTTAAAATGTGCTAGGCACTGTTTTTAAAGTTTTGCATGTATCAACACATCCAATTCTTACAATGACCCTATGGGCTAGCTACTTTAATAATTTCATTTAGAGATGAGAAAACAGGCACAGAAGATTAGATAATTAGCTCAGGGTCACATAGCTAGTAAATGATAGAACCAGGCTTCAAAGCCAGGCAGCCAATCACCAGAGTCCACACTCTTAACGATTGTGCCATGTGACTTCCAAGCCTCATAGCTAAGAACAAGAGCCCACCCCATCGAGTACATGAGACTGATAATAAAGCCCAGAGGTACAATGCTGTATGGCATTACACAGACAGAAGCCACTAAGAGCATACTAAAATGGCGCAAGTCTTCCTGCCACCATCACTGCTGAAATGTCTTATTCCTACTTTTGTAAGTAGAGCAGAGTTTCCAACCTCAACACAATTGACATTTGGGGCTGGATAATTCTCTTTGAGGGAAGGCTGTCTTGTGCTTTGTAGGGTGTTTAAGAGCATCCCTGGGCTCTACCCACTAGATAACAGTAGCACATCTAGGTTGTGACAACCAAAAACATTTCTAGATATTGCCAAATGTCCCACGAGGACGTGAGGTGCACACTGACTTAATGAAATGAAGACAGAGCAAACGATAAAGCTGGCAAAATGTTCATAATTGATGAATCAGGGTGAAAGGTGTATGGGAATTCCTTATATCCTTCTTACAACTTTTCCAGATGTTTGAAATGTTTTTTAAGTAAACATTTTACAAAAATAAGATCTTTTTGATTATGTTGGAAAGAAATTTATGTAGACTTTGAATGGTGGTCAATATCAGTTGTCAAGGATAAAGAAAAAATTCAATGTATAGAATTTAAATATAAAATAACATTCTAACTTATTGTCACAGAGACATACTTTTGAACTTTCATGACCCATATGTGCTTTCCTTTTACCTAATCTTTGATATTGAATTTTCTTTTAATATACTAGGACATATCCCAAAAATGCTACCACGCAATATTATCCAAGAGAATTCTCAGAAGAAGAAAAAGAGACCCTCAAACAATCAAAGCCTTTGGTTGATTTTCTTAACAATGCATCCATAAGGTAAAAAATTGCATATTAAATTTTAAAAATAAAACATAAAGTGTCTATGTTTACATAGAATAACAGGTCTAAATAAACAATTCCATGTATGGTATCTAGATAAGAAGTATGAAGACAGTTGTCAGGTATGACATATTCTACAGATTCTCAAGATTTCTTTCCTTTCTATTGCTAAGCAACATCTTAGCCCTCCCAAGCTAAGGTTCACATCAAACAGTGGGAACAGTTGAGTGTGTGAGGATGTTTTCCTAATTGCAAATTAACAATTACTTGTATTTACCATGGTTACTTTTATGTAAGTCTTCTTCTCCAGTCCTCACTCCTCTTCTTCATTAACTTTTTTTTTTTTTTTTTTTGAGACGGAGTCTTGCTCTGTCACCTAGGCTGGAGTACTGTGGCACGATCTTGGCTCACTGCAACCTCTGCCTCCTGGGTTCAAGCAATTCTCCTGCCTCAGCCACCCAAGCAGCTGGGACTACAGGCACATACCACCATGCCTAGCTAATTTTTTGTATTTTTAGTAGAGACAGGTTTCACTATATTGGCCAGGCTGGTCTTGAACTCCTGACCTCGGGCAGTCCACTCACCTTGTCCTCCCAAAGTGCTGGGTGTAAGCAACTGCACTGGGCCCTTCACTAACTTTTATAGGATGAGGAGAATACTGTGGATGTCATTATAATAAGAATTTGCAAAAATATCTTTGTAGATGAGAACCTGAATTTAATTCAAGTGTCTTTTTGGACATTTCACTCTTATCGCCAATTCCTGTGTTCCTGAACTCTTACTGGCTTTGAAAGAGAAGCATCTTCAAAATGCCCCCTAAGCTACTACTAGGATCCTGAGTAGAGTTCTGGGGCTTCTAAACCAGAGAAACAGCTTGACAAATTCTCATCAAGCTAATACTAGAGTTTAGAGATGTGGATCCAATGGAGGACATGTCTGCCAGTTATACTCAATAGGCTGGTTTCCATTTCTTTCCAAAATTAACAATGTGGTAGTCAACTTCACATATAGCCCAAGTTAAGCTTTTTATTTTTAAGAAATGTCATTGGTTCTTTCAGACTGGATTAGATATCCTGAAAATTCAAACAACTTTCAAAGCTGTTACCTATACCTAGAGAGACTCTGGCTCAAAAATTCAATTAATGATTCAGAGAGAACATTATTTGCCACTCACTCACAGGAAGCATGCCATAATTTTTCCTATATGGGCAATGAGATAGAAACATGAAAACCTGAGTTTTCCCCCCATATCAAAATTAAGTAGTCATTA
Source organism: Callithrix jacchus (assembly GCF_049354715.1). Classification (NCBI taxonomy): domain Eukaryota; kingdom Metazoa; phylum Chordata; class Mammalia; order Primates; family Cebidae; genus Callithrix; species Callithrix jacchus. Next base: position 122,322,241 of record NC_133508.1, read on the forward strand.
CAATTTTTCCTATAGGAATATTAAAAATAAGAAGTTTGTTTACATATAATCAATATCAAGAGAAAACTAGATCTTGAGGAAATAAAAAGAATTGCTCAAAACAACATTGTATATTAGCTTTAGACCTGGGCTTTTATTCTTCCCTCTCAATTGCCATGCTTATAAAGAAAAGAATAGTGGACAGCTTTATAATTCCCTTCTTGAGATGTGGGAAGGAGAAGCCAGATCTATAAGAAGAAAGAGGAAAATTGGCACAGGAATTATAATAGCATTGGCCAAGAGTAAATAAGAAACCCTTGTTTATATCACTGCAAACTAATTTCCAGCTTTAAAACTGCTTAAGGTTTATTCAAAAGTTTTTAAGTAGTATAAACATGATTTTGTTCTGGAAGAAAGCCCTTTTAGAAATGAGCAATTTCTTTCTCATAGAATTTTATCTAAAACAAACTTAAAGGAAGTATTATTTGCTAAAAAAAAAAAAGGCAATGACATCAGATGAGAGAGTGGAACTTTAGGGGGATTCACAAACAACTAAGAAAGTTTCCTTTTGGGGTTAAAATTCCTCAACCACAGTTTTGCCAACCTCCAGTTCATTAGTCTCAGGAGCCACATGGTTCCAGGAAAGCAAGTAACCAGAAACCAGAAGAAAGGTGCTGTCTTTAATTCTTCCTTGTGAATTACTTCTCCATGCTGGCTGAGGAGGAAAAATCAGGAAACCAAAGAAAAAGTCACATCTTTAATTTATCTCCTGAGAATTCCTTTCTCATTTGGGCTTCATCAGAAAGAAATATGATTTGGAAAATGCTTATTAATGCTTCTACTGGCAACTGTGTTTAAGCCTTGACAGTCCTCTACACAGGGTTATTCAGTGGTCACTGTGCTTATGAATCACCTGAGGACTCTTGTTAAAATGCAGGTTCTGACTCAGTAAGTCTGGGGTGGATCCTGTGACTCTGCATTTCTAACAGCCCCAGGTCATGTTGATGGTCCTTGGACCACACTTTAAGTGGCCAGGTCTTAGGAAAGGTGTCTATTTTGAAAGGTGAAATACAAGAAGAATTTAACCAAGGGAGAACTCAATTAGGCAGTGACTGATAGTGTAATGATCAATGACAGGGGCATAAAATGGTACCCTTTTTTATATTTCGGGAGTATCTGTGTTTACTGTTTAACTATATAAAGGGATTTTTCTTATTTTAAGGAATTCATAATTGAGAACCACTTTTTCAGTTTACCACACCTATATAAAACCAAGAAGTTTACAGTTGTGATCATTAGGGTAAAACCTTGGGTGGCATTCTAATTGTGGGAGGGCTCTAATCGACTTTCAGAGTATACAGAGCTTTCAGACCTAAGCATAAAAAGGGATAATAACCATCATAGTAACTACTTTAAGACGGGAGCCTGTCAAACCAAGGTCACTAGACTACTATTAACAAATGATCCTAGCACTCAGATGGTATCTTAAAGGAGCGATATTAGTATTTTTAGCAGGATAGCTTTTCATTTTGGGAATTGTCTCATGCATTGCAGGAGGTTCGATAATGGAATTAAACACAGTAGCACCTCCCAGGCATTGTGACAACTAAAACTACACACACACACACACACACACACACACTCTCTCTCTCTCTCTCTCTCTCTCTCTCTCTCTCTCTCCCTCCCTCCCCTAAACTCCAAATCTTCCCTTGTTGAGAATCTCTTATTTGTTGTTTTGAATTACATATGTATTAGGGCTATCCTATTTAGGATAAGTGATCATTTAGTATAGAACATGCCTAAGAAAATTGCCATTTGTGACAGTTGGGGCTTTTCAGGAAGCAAATGACATCACATTAGAGGCAGAGGTTTACTGAGGATTACACTGTGAAAAATAAAGGAGCGGGAGACAGGACCGGGAAAGTAGAGCATCAGACAGATTCTCAACCTACCTAGTGGGAGCTCCAGAGCAAAGATGCTCAACCTACCTAGTGGGAGCTCCAGAGCAAAGATGCTTGCTATGGGAGTGCTGCACAAGGAGGACAGGCCAGGACCAGCCATCCCTGCAGCCCAGGTATTGGCCTGGAGAGAGTGCAGCCTTGGCTTGGAAACTGAGGCAGATCATGAAGTTACTAGAAGTTCCGAGTAACATGCCACCATGATTTTTTTTCTCTTAAGTCATTTATTTCACGAGGTTAATCATTATTACCAAATATAATTGAGAATTATTATTTTTATTCAGTATAAATGAAGACAGGAGGAGTTGCTAAGATAGTCACATCATTGGATACTAAAATCCATTATCTTAATTGCTTTTTTTATTTTTACAAATTAGTGTTGAAATAGCCCTGCAGCAAAATGAAATCATGAACACATTCATTGATGACTGGAAACACCTTGCAGAAGAAGAAGGCACCTTTGGGGACAAGACTGATACCCACCTGAAAGAGTACCAGTCCTTTACCGACCTTCATAGCCCAACAGAGAAAATGATTACCTGTGTCTCATGGCATCCAACTATCTATGGTGAGATGGAAATGATGGGGATTCCCTTTTGTGATAACATTGAAATTGTCTGTTGCAGCCCAGCGCAGTGGCTCAAGCCTGTAATCCCAGTACTTTGGGAGGCCAAGGCAGGTGGAGCACAAAGTCAGGAGTTCGAGAGCAACCTGACCAACATGGTGAAACTCCATCTTTACTAAAAATACAAAAATTCGCCAGTCATGGTGCTGCGCGCCTGTAATCCCAGCTACCAGGGAGGTTGAGGCAGGAGAATTGCTTGAACCTGAGGCAGTGAGCCAAGAGCATGCCGTTGCACTCCAGCCTAGGCGACAGAGCAAGACTCTGTCTAAAAAAGAAAAAAAGAAAGAAATTGTTTGTTGCTTTCATATGTAAAATTGCAAACTAGCTCAATGTCAATAAAACACCTTCCATTTGCTGAGTGCTTGCTAGGTACCTGCCACTGGTTTCCATGCCTTCACTGTTGTGTGTCCTCCCAGCAACCCTGAAGGACACACAGATGTCATTATCTCTGTTTCACAACAAAAGGACCAAAGCTCAATTCAGGGAAGTGAGTTGCCCAGGTCACCCAGATGGCACATGGCAGAGCCTGGGTTCGGCTTGGGCCTGTTGCTCTCAATGGCTAAATTTATTCCTCTGAACACTGCCTTTCTGGTTATTGGACCAGAGAGGAAACACGTCTCTTTTGAAGAGCTCATTAACCAAGGGAGGTAGGTAGGGATGTGCGAAGGTGGAAACATGGAAAGAGAGAGGTCTTTGTCCTCTTCCTCCTTTCACCCTCCACTGGCCCTTTTCTCACAAAAAGTAAAGAAAACAAGCTTTTCTTTTCTTCTAAAATCTTCTGAGTCTTTTGTATATTTTATACTAATAGTACATGTCAGTTTGGACCTGCCAGATTTCAAGTGCTAAACAAGTGACATGTAACCAGCGGCAACCACATTAGACAGCAGAGCTCTAAGAAAACTCTTGTTCTCCTGTGGACAAAGTGAAAATGAAGAGTGGCTGTGTAGAAAAGCAAAGGCTACATCTCTCCATGTATAGTTGCTACCAACTTTAATTTCTACATGTGTTTCAACCAGGGCTAATAGCTGTGTCAGTAGCTGTGCGACTTTCTTTTGAAGACAGAGTTTACTTTTCTGGTAAATTATTGCTGCAGCCATCACTGATTCTTTTCTGGAGCTTCTCCGATCCTATACATCCTCAGGTAATTAAGGAGAGTTGCCCATATAGCCTAAATTTTCAAAGACTACTTTCATTTGTACCTTTAGCAGTTTTCATTGCAAAGTATTTTATAATCACTTATTTGTAAACCTTTAATAAAGTTAGGCTTTCTTCAGTGCAGAACGTGTCATCATTCCATTTGAGCAAAACTAAAATTTACAGTTTGTTTATTGAACAAATCAACATGCTATTTTTTCCCCAAAGATTGTAAGAGGAATGTTTAAACTATTTTTAAAACAAACTCTTTTATGGACTTTACTTAAATACTAATTGGTCAATTGCAAACAGATTTTAGTTTCACATGAATTTCCTCAATTCCAAGGATCACCTGGTAATAAATAAAGGTGACTGTGTAGGAGAGCACTGGGGAGTGGTAGGGACTGCAGCCTTGGAGAGTGCACCACCCATCTCCAGGCTGTCTGCCCTCTCATTGCCAGGTGGTCCCATTGTCAAGAGAATTGAGAAATTTGGAATTTTATATGAAATCGCTCAATTTTAAATAGCTCAACTAAAAGCAAACCAAAACCCACAAAAACCCCACTCAAACTAACCAAAATGAATAGCAATTCAAATAAAATGAGGCTGAAGGCTGGGTTTGCTACATAGGGTTCTAGTTTCCATTGTGTGCTCAGTAAGAGGTCTGCCTAGTGGGTGGGTGCTGTATAGTGTTAGACTAAGTAATTTCAGTGTATTAAATATAATAGTAGTTTGTTTCTAAAAGGTATTGCATAATTAAGACTTTCCCTAATAAACCCTAGGCTCCCCTTCTTCCTTTTTCTCTAATGCATTTGACTTAAGGTCATTTTGCTGTAATAGATTCTAGATACTTTAATTATTATAGACCCAGAAATCAAAATGAAAGATCTGTAGCCCTTTCTTGTCACCCACAACATCACCACTCCCTCACTAGAGTTTTCTATCCTTTCTACCCTGTGGCTCTCCTCTCCACTCCAGGAGGGCCTGGCTCGGTATTCAGCAAGCAACAAAACAGGCACAGATCCTGTCCTCACAGAGCTTCCCTTCCATGCTTTTCAGGAACACAAATTTCATAGTCTTTTTGTTTATAAACATTGTAACATGTTCCCAAAATGACTACAATTTGTCTACACTGAGGGGTGGGTTGTGGAGATACCTGTGTCCCCTTGAGAACATACTCAATGTCACTCTATGGCCAATGTGCACAATAAAATTCAACAAAAGCAGCTTTTATTCCAGAGGCAGAACTCTGGGAATAGACTCTGTACACCTTGCTTATAGATAGCTATAAAATTAGACTTTTATCTGTCTTAATATTTTCTAGCCATGATCTTAATAGGTTTTTTCACCCTTTCTTGAATTTGCTGGGTTTACTTTAGTTAATGCTGGAGAGCCCAGATGACATCTTCTGCTTCAAGTTCTGTCCGAGTGATCCTAATATCATTGCTGGAGGCTGTATCAATGGGCAGGTACTTAAGGAATTTTTTTTCAGCTATGTATTAATGTAGACAACCTTTAGTAATAAGTTTTGATTTGGCAGTTTCTTGGACTTAAGGATTCAATTCAGCAGAAGTAAGGCATGCCAATTGTGTGCCAAATACCAGGAAGCAGGGTATAAAGACGTGTTACACGTGGTATCAGCTTCTGAGGTGTTCATGGTGTAACACAGCTTCAAAACTGGAACAGAATTGGTTGTCTATTCATGTTGCTAGGATGGAACCACATATTATATAAGATTCCATGGAAGAACAAAAGCTATAAGTATTACTACCTCTTGGAAAAAAGGCCTCTTCTGAAATTTCCTTGGGAGTAGGAGTTAGGGGATGATCCAGAATTTAAACAGAAATTCACTGGAAAGCATACATATATCACTGAATTTATGTATGTGTGTATACACACACACACACATACATACATATACAGATAGATAGATCTCGATTACATCTTTTATCTTCTTTTTAAGTTATTTAATACCAAATTTAGATCCTAATCTCCAATATCCTACTTCTCTAGTGAAACAAAATAATCATAAAGCCGTTTTATGGTCAGTTTAAATTCATTGCGACTAAGTGGATTTGACCATTAAAAGGGAATATGATTTTTGTGTGTTTGGTTTGAAAGACTTCCTTGTGGTTAAAATGTAAATGCCTGCGGCTTCCATGTCCATTTATCCAGAACAAAAATAACCAGGAAAAAAAATTTTTCTCCCTCAGTTTTGTTCAACCATAACTGAGGGTCATAACGACTCAGCGGCCATCCTCTAAGCCCTGCAAGTCCTGAAATGCCTTTTTTATTCATTACAAAGGTAATGTGACTTTGTTTTAGAATATTTTAGAAAAGCACATTATAAAAATAAGACCACTCACAATTCTGTACTCCTGACATTTGTTAACACTTTAGTATACTAAAATACCTTTTAGTCATTGGAAACCTAATTTAGTGTTACGTATCTACCTTATCCTAATTTTTTTTTTAAAAATGGCCATCCGGATACATAAGAATGCAGAGTTGGCCATAATATTCAATTAAATAGAAATAATCACTTCCCAGCCCTCTTTGGACAGTCAGGTGTTTGTACTCAATTCTGGAGTATGGGCTGTTTTTTTCCTGGGTCCCAAGCAACTATCCCTACAATCACAGCACATTTCCAAAAACAGGGAAAGAACTTTTCCCAAAGCAAAGGGAATTGCATGACATTTATTTTGGATTTTTAAAAATACTGGCATTTATTAATATAAGCACATAAATGAAAGTGCTAAAGATACAGAGAAGAAAATGTTCTTTTTATATTAGCTTTAAAAATTGCTGACTTAAGGTATAGGCTAAATTTGATTATCCCCTAAGGTGATTGACTTATCAGGCTACAAACCAATAGTTAAAATAAATTAAGACCCAGTTAGATATTTTCTAAAAAGGTTATGATAAATTTATTTCTGTTTTAGATTGTCCTGTGGGATATCACTGCACATGCAGATCGCATAGAAAACATTAAGGCAGGCAGTAGTAGAAGTACGAAGGCCACACTGAAGGTAAGCTTTTTATAACATTTCATTTGCAAGTTTTTATCCATTCAAGAGTTTATGAAAAAAGTACATAATGTAGTTGCCAAGGCTAACAAAAACTCAAAAGAGAAAAAAGGAAAAAAAAGAATTGTTACTTCCCAAGCTTTCACCTGTGCTTGTGAACACGTTCTCAATCACCTTTCTGTGGTGAGCACTTGACTAAAACACAATGAATCAAGTTGCACCATCTATCCAAGAATTTGAAGTTCTGTCTCGTTGTTATTGTAAAATGAAATGAAGGGACCAAGTGACTCGCCTAAAGTGAGGTGATTGAAGGAGCACCAGACAGAAGGGCAGGTACCCAAGCTGTACACTGTAGTCCTGTGAGTTTTGGCATACCACCTCACCTCAGCAGGATGGCTTTTCTCTTTTTTTTTGCCAATCAGTTTGAGCTTATGAGGTTAGCCTTGAACTGATGACCTCGCCTTCGCGAGCGCCATGACCTCCGGCGGGAGCCACTTTGGACCCCAGGATGGCTTTTCTCATGCATAAAATGCAGGGGTTACAACATATTTGATGATAATACACCATGATTTTGTGAGGCTATGTATTCTGTTAAGAGGGTTGAGAAGATTTTTCAGTTTCCAACTCTATACCTACCTGCCATATTGCACATTTGCTCCAACCCCATTCTTTAGCCTTAACATCAACAATTCTCTTACCAAAAAGGGTGAGATGCGGCCTTCGATAGACACAAAGAAATACTCCTTCTAGAATGAGATGTCTCATTGATTCTTTATGGAGTAGGTCAATAATACTTGTTAAGGGTAGAGATATAATCTTAGAAGCCAGGTGTGGTGACTCACACCTGTAATCCCAACACTTTGGGAAGCCAAGGTGGGCGAATCATAAGGTCTAGAGATCAAGACCATCCTGGTTACCATGGTGAAACCCTGTCTCTGTAAAAGTAAAAAAAAATTAGTGGGGTGTGGTGGCACATGCCTGTTCCCAGCTACTTGGGAGGCAGAGGCAGAGGCAGGAGAATCTCTTGAACCCAGGAGGCAGAGGTTACAGTGAGCTGAGTTCGTGCGACTGTACTCCATCGAGCCTAAGTGACAGAGCAAGACTCTGTCTCAAAAAAAAAAAAAAAAAAAGGAGAGAGAGAATCTTAGACCAAACCAAAGGGGAAAGTAGATAATCCTATTACCCTAATATATGATAGATGAAAACACTAATTTATGTTTTTCCTTGAACTGCTATATCTCCAAGTTGTTAAGTTTAATTGGAATGATGAGTAAAGTATGAGTTTATTCATCAGCCTCTGAAATTAGTCCTTAACTTTCTTTTAATATTTTTCAGCCTATGTTTCTCCTTGAACCAGAGAGTAATAAAGAAGCAATGTATATCAGACACTGTGCAGTCTCTTCAATAGAGAGTGGACATAAGAAAGTAATTACAGATATACACTGGCTGTCTGAGACGTTTGAGGTGAGACTTGATAGCCTTATACTTCTCTCCTGCTGAATTATATATTTTCAGATTTTATGCAAAGAAGGTGTTTCAAGTCAACAATTTATTTACATTTATATTGTGAAATAACCGGGAACTAAGCGTCAAAAAATTGGGTTACTGTTGCCAGACCAGTATCTGAGATGGGGGTAAGAATAAGGCCAATCTTTCAACTTGATTGGTTTCTAACTAAAAAATGTGGGTGGTGTTAACACTGGTATAATACAATAGTGGAGAAGATGAGGGCTTGATGTGTAAAAATGAACTGCAAATATTTTACACCCTTAGCATATATGAATTTAAGATTTATCATCTCAGATATTTAAGGGCAGAGAACCCTAAAGATCTGTGACATACCATGTAATTTTGCTGGGCACAATCTGGAATTGAGTGTGCTGAGAGGCTGGTAGGTGAAAATTTTATCACTTTTATAATACTTTGCAGTGAAATATAATACCATCTTCTCTGGTAATATGTAATTGCTTTAAGCTTCCTGTGAACTATAAGAATATGTTTAGTTTAGTATATAGATTCTATGAAAAAATGTCCACGGCACAGTAACTGGTCCACTTGTTAAGAAAAATTTATCCTTTTAAATATCTTCAAAGTTGATATTTGCAACTTTATTCCAAATGCAGTGCATGTGGAGAAAGAATCTAGACTTTCTTGTATACATTTTTCTCTTCTCCTGTAATTACCTTTCATTTTACCTGTGTTTAATTTTTAAAAAGATAAAAATGAGAAACCAAGTAAAACTACAGATATAAATATGAAAACGAAGTACACGGGAAAAAAAAAGGCTGACTGCCCAACTTCTGCATTGGTGTTTGTCTTTATGGTTGTATACTTACTTGACTATAACCTCACAAAGCATGGGTTTATAAATTTGGAAACTAGCAAGTTCCCCAAATGTTTTTCTCAAGGGCATAAAGATCTACTATGTACTTTGAATAATTAACAAGTGAAATATCAAGAATATTCTGATAAATTAGAGTTGTAAGAGGTGATTGTCATTATACCAGTTGTAAGAGGTATTCAAATGGATGATGCAAAGCAATAATACTTTTAAAAGTCATAATGAACCAAACTAAATGGCCCACATATAGTTTCTGTTATATATAAAAAGTTTACATATAATAATGGGAGTTGTAATATAAGTAAAGGAACTTCATATCACTTCCATTTCAACTCACACCATGCATGCAAATTAATTCAGATAATTTTAAATTTTAATGAAAACAAATCATAGAAAAATACAATAAATCAAAATAGAATATCAGACTTCTGGAATGAAGATAGTTTTCAAAGATGATTAATGTTGAAAGAAATCAGAAAGAAATGATTGACAGACTCAAAATATACACATATAAATTTCTAAATTAAAAAATAATGAGAGGCAAGGCATGGTGGTTCATTCACACCTAAAATCCCAACACTGGGAGGCCAAGGTGGGAGGATCACTTGAGACCAGGAGTTCAAGACCAGCCTGGGCAACATGGCAAAACCCCATTTCTATGTAAATTAAATAATGAGAGGGATGAAGAGAGATTGATTAATGGGTACAAATATACAGTTAGATAGAAGAAATAAGACCCAGTGTTTGATAGATGAGTAGGGTGACTATAATCAACAATAATCTATTGTACATTACAAAATAGCTAAAAGAGAATTTTTTTTTTTTTTTTTTAGACGGAGTTTCGCTCTTGTTACCCAGGCTGGAGTGCAAAGGCGCGATCTCAGCTCACCGCAACCTCCGCCTCCTGGGTTCAGGCAATTCTCCTGCCTCAGCCTCCTGAGTAGCTGGGATTACAGGCACGCACCACCATGCCCAGCTGATTTTTTGTATTTTTAGTAGAGATGGGGTTTCACCATGTTGACCAGGATGGTCTCAATCTCTTGACCTCATGATCCACCCGCCTCAGCCTCCCAAAGTGCTGGGATTACAGGCATGAGCCACTGTGCCTGGCTAAGAGAATAATTTGATTATTCCTAGTATAAAGAAAAGATAAATCTTAATATTTAAGGTAATAGATAGTTCAAATACCCTGATTTTATCTTTATACATTGTATGAATGTATCAGTATATCACATATACCCCCAAAATTTGTCCATCTGCTATGCATCAATAAAAAATAAAAAGTAAAAAGTCAAATAACAAAATGGAGGAAAACATTTATACCAAATATGGTAAATATAAAAATTTTTGATAAATAAGCAAAAGACATATAAAATGAAACAATTAGTAAATCAACATGAAAATCATTCAGCCTTTCTAATGTAAAAGAATTTAATAGTAAGGTGACAATAATGTGCTATTCTGGATTTATTTAATTTTTAATTAAAAAATTTGATTAATATGTTTAAAAGAATAAAGTGGCCAAACCAGAACACATTGCTGATTACAACATAAAACTATGGACTGCAGTTAGTCAATGTAGTTCTTAAGTCATCCAAATTTTCAAAGTATTTTACCAGTAATTCCAATTTTAGAGAATTCATACTAAGAAATGATCCAATTTATATCTCAAGATACAAAATTACTTGCAAAAAGCCATGTCAAAGTGTTTCCATGAAGGAAGACTGGAAGAGAATATAAGGCAGAATTATACATGATTCTAAAATATTCTGTTTTCCAGACTTCTATAATACTGTTACGTTTTTGGATTTTTAGTCATTGAAACATAAAACCACAGAGCAAGCACATCTCTGCTGTCTCTGACTTCATTATAGCAGAAAAGCCTCGGTAGAGGAGAGGTAACACCATGGGGGTTCTGGAATGAGTGGAAGTTGGTGATTCAGGCCACAGAAATGTCCATGAGGTTTGTGGTTGCCAGGCTTCTGGATGCCTGCAGACCACAGACCTGACCAGGGTGCCACCTATACCTTCCCCACCCCTATTCTCACCTAATTTCATTTGCTGCTAGAAGGCCCACCTTGTTTATTATTTTGCTCATCAGTTCTATCAAGAGGTTAGAGAGTTGGGGAAAGTCATCTATTTCCCTCTCAGTTCCAGAGTGGCATCTTCACAGGATGCCTAAAAGCCTGCTGCCACCTTTGAGAGCTAGTGGGTTGGAATTTTGGACCTTCTAGGACCTGAGAAACCACAGACACTCCTGATAATCCTCTCTGTGCATGCAGAGTTATGCCCATAATTACAGCAGGGTCGGGTCTTACAACAGTCATTGCACACTTAATATTTGGTGTTTCATTTAACACTTAGCCTCTTTCCCATTGATGTTACCTGCTTAGCAACCTCATAAAAGCACCTATGTTTGACTGTACAATTCAGCGAAAAACTGACAGAGCCTACATTTCTAATAATAATGGATAATGAAATGGTGGTACATGATCCGTATATTATAAAAGGATTAGAATAATTTATGAGGCCAGGCGCAGTGGCTCACGCCTGTAATCCCAACACTTTGGGAGGCCAAAGTGGGCATTTCACTTGAGGCCGGGAGTTCCAAACCAGCCTGGCCAACATAGCAAAATCCCTACTCTACTAAAAATATAAAATTTAGCCAGGCGTGGTGGCACATGCCTGTATTCCCAGCTCCTCGGGAGTCTGAGGCAGGATAATCACTTGAATCTGGGATGCGGAGGTTGCAGTGACTGAGATTGCACCACTGCACTCTAGCCTGGGGTACACAGTGAGATGCCATCTCAAAATAATAATGATAACAGTTTATGAATATATAGGTAAATGTTCAAATTATGTGGAGTGAAAAATCTCAGTATAAAAATTTATATGCTTCTAATTAAAACTAAGTAAAAATGTTTCCATGACAAAAAAACTAGACAAGATATATTGCAGAATTGTTTTTGATTTTAAAACCTATTTCCCAAACTTCTGAGATAGTTCTTTTATTAACGTTTAAAAAAAAGAAGAAAAAAGGTAAAAGGTAAATAGCTATGAGAAAAACAATGTTATTTCTCTTGCACTTTTGAAAAATAGATTAACAGAATGGGCTCCGTCTTTGAAAATCGAAGTGGAATATGCTGTCAGCTTGTCACATGTTCAGCAGATTGGTAAGTCTTATTTCAAACATTTCCTAATGTGTTTTCATACATGTTGTTTTTTCTTAGATGCTTCTAAAATCAGTGTCTTCTCCTTAATCTTTATTGTAGCAATTAAATCTAATATAACTAAATGAAAGAATGTTATGGATTGTTGCTGGTTTAAAAATTGTTTTATAGAGGTAAATATATTATGTAAAGAACTAACTAAGCCTTGTGGTTGATAATGTTATATAGCACTATCCATAGTTCTCCTTCACATTCTCATATTTGTAAATTTGTAATATATATTATTTTCATTCAATTTTATCTAAAAATTTTAAAGATTACAACATTTAATTGGGAAAGCTTATTTTTAAAAGTAGAAGAGTTTTAACCTTTTATTGTAGAAAGTGTTTTTATAAACAACTCAGTAGCTACGTTGAAGAATATTCACTTAAATAAAATTACATCTCCCAATTTATAGAACTAAGAATTCATAATGAAACAGGAAATATGAAGAGTACTATTATTTAGCATCCAAATGCTGGACAAACTTTCCTATTCCAAGCAGCTTTGACCCCAATGGAAACAATTACACCATAAGCTACAGAAGCAGCTGTGGAGTGGCAGGAGAAGGCACAAGTGATGTTAGCAACAGCCACAGGCCAGGGTGAGGGAGACATGATTAATCCTGTGAGCATGTATTGGGGAAGATTCTGTTACTACAGGCAATGAAAATTGACAGTGGCTAACTTAAGGGAAAGAAATAAATTTATTGAAAATAAATGTATTGGATATTTATACCAATACTCTACTGGGCGTTTTAATAGGTTAACTATTTTTATATTTGCAACAACCCTGTAAAATATTTATAGAGAGAAAATATGAGGCTACGTGAGATTGCACCATTGCACTCCAGCCTGGGAAACAAGAGCGAAACTCTATCTCAAAAAACAAAAACAAAGAAAAGAAAATATGAGGCTTTGAAGGCAAATTCATATTTCACCTATAGCTGACTAAATTAGAATGAATTATATATAATAGTGCTGAATGTCCTATATTGTAGCTAGTAAGTATGTTTCTGAATCAAAGGAAGAGCTGACTTGGGCCTTGGAAACAGCCCCAGGGATTTGGGTAGCAGAAACAAACGGCCAGCCCCTTTTCCCTGAATGGATCAGTGCCAATTATTGTGTTCTGTTGCTCAAGATTCAAAGTAACTGGAAGAGATTTGCTTGGCTCCCACTGTATCATGAATCCATCCCTTTGGCCAGGGAAGAAATGACAGACAACCTTGAGTGACAGTCCCAACCTGATTGCAGCAATGGACAATGGGGCGGTTCCCCAAAGAACCACTAGAATGCTCTTGCCAAAGAAAAGGGGGAAGTTGTCCACCAGGCAAAGACAATACGTCACCTATAGGGCCATATGAAATATCATGGAACAATTAAATTACATTATATTATGATTTCATAGGGAAACACTTGTGCTATAATGTTGATTGTAAACAACAGAATGTAAAACTATACTGGGAGAACGTTTAAAAGCATATTGACGTGGGTCCTGAGTTGTTCTATATAATGATGGCCATTGAGTTTGAAAGGAAGGAAAAAGGCTAGTTGGTTAAATTATTATTTTATATGATTATTATGTAAATATGGGAATATTCTGGAAATATTTCTTTCAAAAATTATTAAAGTAAGAAATAAAGTTGTGCTTTTAGAAAAGCTTTCAGTTACCTGGAAAAGTCCACTAGTCCTAACCTTTATACTTCAGCCATGCTAACGGTCTTATAATATAGAATATAACAAAATAATTTCCATTAATTAAGAATGTGTAACTGATTTATATAGAAAGTTGAACTGATGCTATCTGTATTTAGCAAAGCCATTTCATGAATGATGCTAATTAATGCTATAAGATTTAAGAAGAGCAATATCATTTTAAAAAACAATTTTAAACCAACCATAAACATGTTTAAAAACAGATCTTAATATGTCACTTGGGGTGTTTTCTCAAGAAATCGATTTGACAGTATAAAAATGATTAATATTTTTATTAATTTTAACCATTTATCTGTTATTTAAATGAATAATTTATATTGATTAAATTATATTTAAATTTGTTAGTGTTATTTGAGTTACTATTTAATACTTAAACCTATACATCTAAGTTATTTAATATATTCTAAATTTATCAGATTATATATAACTTTAGTGATAGAAATTATAGAGCTAATATGCATATTTTAGCCATTTTCATTGTATATTTTTATGTAAATGATACAAAGAATATAATTTCAGACTAGTGTAAATAATATTAAATACACATAATTAATATAAGTATCATTATAATATGTTGTAGTTTCATTATCAGAAGCATATTCCTCACAGGTTAATTATGAAAATCAAATGAGATAGTGTATGTGAACATTCTTTATAAAGTTTCGCATATAGAGGGTATTATTTTTGGTGCACTCTGTATATGTGTGGAACTTCTAAAAAAATTTTAAGATATATTATTTGATTTTTTAAAATTAATCTTTGGGGAAGAAGAAATAATGATAAATAACACTTGTCTTGGTGAGTGCCTACTGTGTACCAAGCACATCATATCCAACTCTGTGTATGTTATTTTCTCTATATTACTTTTAAGATTATGTCACTTTGACAAAACACCAAAAGCATAAGCAACAAAAGAAAAGTATAAATAAATTGGACTTTATCAAAATTAAACATTTTGAGCTTTCAAAGTCATTACCAAGAAATTCCAAAGTCATTACCAAGCATCCACAGAATGGGAAAAAATATTTACAAATTATATATCTCATAAAAGAGTTATATTCAGAATATATAGAAGAACTCTTATCATGCAACAATAAAAACACTGATGACCCAATTAAAAAGTGAACAAAGGTTCTCGGTAGATATTTCCCCAAAGAAGATAAACAAATAATCAGTAAGCACATAAAAAGATGCTCAATATCATTAGCTGTCAGGGACATGCAAATCAAAACCATAATGAGACCTAGAATAGCCAAAACAATCTTGTCAAGAATGAAAAATTGGGAAGACTCACACTTCCAGATTTCTAAACTTTCTACAAAGCTATGGTAATAGAGACTGATGTATTAGAACTAGTATAAGGACAGACACATAGATCAATGAAATAGACTTGAGAGTCCAGAAATGAACCCATACATCTTTGGCCAACTGATTTTTCAACAAGGATGCCAAGACAGTAGTTACTGAACTGGATAAAGATAATCTTTTCAACAAATGGTACTGGGACAACTAGATATCCACATACAAAATATAAAGTTGGATTCTTACCTCACCCCATATACAAATGTTTAAAATGGAATAATAACCTAAATGTAAGAGCTAAAACTAGAAAACTTGTAGACGAAAACATAGTCACGTGTCTTCATAACTTTGAATTGAGGGATGATTTCTTAAATATTGTATAAAAAGCACAAATGCAAATCAAAACTATTTTCGATGAAATACAACTTCATACCCACTAGGGTGTCTATAATCAAAAGACAAAAAGCAACAAATGCTGGTGAACTTGCAGAGATGTGGATAAATTAGAGTGGTTACACATTGCCAACAGAATGTAAAAATAGTGCAGTTGCTTTGGAAAACAATCTGGCAGTTCCTCAAAAGATTAAACACAGAGTTACCATTTAACCCAGCAATTCCAGTCCTAGATACACCCAAGAGAAATGCAAACATACACACATGTTCACTGGCAGCATTATTTATAATAGTCAAAAAGTGGGGGGAGGGGGCAGAATTCAAATTTATTTGTCAAATGTACTGATTGCATCAATTTCAAACTCAATTCTCATATATAATATTAGTCCCAAGATGAGGGAGGTTGTTAACCCAATAAACAGTTTAATTCTCTAAACTATAAAGTACAAAGCTGTCTAATTTCATAAAAATCTTAGTTTCAGATACATTAAAATATAGCCATGGTCACAATGCTACTATGTAGCAGCATTAATGGTAGTGCTGAGGCTGCACCTCTTGTTTGTACTTAATAAAAAAATAAAATATAAACTTTCTGTTTAGCACAATATGTTTTTGGGATATTAGACCACAGAAACCTTTAACCCCTCAAACAACAGAGAAAAAGAAGGAAGAAAGTATTGAAATTCCTTTTGATGTACCATCTACTTTTTTGCATCTAGATCTCTCCTGGAAACCTCTCAGTAAGGTAAGTAATGTGGGGTTTAGTCCATCCTGTTTGCATAATACGCTATTTACTTCGCATGCATAGACATACATATACACACACTCTCTAAAAGTAGAGCAGCTCAAATTAACACTAGACTGTACAATTTGTGTTTATTCAACCAATAAATTTCTTGATTGAGGTTTTTTAAGTTTTAGTTTATTTTTAATTGATACATGATATTGTATATATTATATAATGATTTACACAGATTTACTGTGAAAAGTTGAAAATGAAGAAGTATATGGTTGCTAATGTAGCTGATGTTTGTGATATACAGAAAAAGGAAGCAGAAAAATATTTCAGTTGTTCTATCTGTGCCAATAACAGTGATAGGTTTCAGAGTTCCTGGGAGAGCTTTAAGCTCTCATTATTTTTAATTATTATTTTTAAGAAATAATAATAAAAGAATTGGAAAGAGAATTGGGAAAGAATTTGAAAGAGAAGATTATAAATTTGGGGGACTGGGGTAGGATCTACTGAGCTATGAATAGTTCAAACAACCCCAAACTCATCCAAGATATTTTAATTATTTTTAAAATTATTTATTTTTATATTTTAATTATTTTTAATTTATTATTAATATTGAGGGGTACACATGCAGGTCTGTCCCATGGTTATGTTGTATAATGCTGGGGTTTCAGCTTCCGTTGAACCCATCATCCAAGTAGTGAGCATAGTACCCTTGAGGTAGTTTTTCAACCCTTTCTTCCCTTTTTCCCTTCCCCCCAGCAAGTTATTTTGATGCCTTTTTAGATCCAGGCAGAAATCAAAATTACCATGAACTTAAGATTGATATTTCTTTTATAAACAAGCCACAATTTGCAAATGATTTGTGTAACGATTATTCCATTGCATATCAGTTGCCTGAAAATTGGTTGGTGCTCAAGTTAGCCCAGAAAAGCTAATTTTCCTCCCTACTATAGCCAAAATTCTGCATGTTTTGCCTATCAGTAGAAGGAAACAATAGTGTTCCTTCTCTAAGTTTTTGGGATATTAGAGCACAGAAAGCTTGATAATACCTATGACCAAACAGAACTGAAAATTAATTGAATGAGAAGTTGTTTGTATTTATTTCACATGGCAGAGCTTGAAGAAAAGCAGTTTTAATTTGCAGAAAATGTGGCTATGGATGAGATATGTGTGGAAAATATAAATGGACTTCAAACGTTGGTGGCTCTCTTTTTTTAGAATGTCTGGTTTTAATTTTAAGCTTAACACTTTTCTTCTGATTTATAAGTATCACAATAATTATATTATTTTATATGTGCTCCCAATGGAAGAGAGAACATGGAGGAATAAGAATATTGCTGAGGTAACTGGGAAAGAATTGGAAAAAGAAGATTATAAATTTGGAAGACTGTGGGTAGGATCTACCGAGCTATGAAGAGTTCAAACAAACAACCCCAAACTCATCTAAAAATAATTGCATAGCATGTGAACAAACATCCTGACAGAGAAGGGGCTGAGAGAGCCGTGAGGGAAAACTGTGAAGTGTGACAGTTTCTCTTTCCAGCCACCAGGATGCAGTGCAGGCCCAGGGCCACTTCTGGAACTCCAGGGCATGTTCCTGAGAGGACTTGGAGGTGGCCAAGCAGATGCAAGGTCCCTGCCCAACTTTCTGGAGTTTCATTTAACTGAAAATTTAGGGAACAGGGTAACAAGTTATTATTACTTTATACTAAAACTACTAAGGATATATTATGGAATACCATACAAGACATTTTCTTCAGAAAGAAAATAACACACATGAGAATTTGGGATGTGGAAATGTGTCTCCGGACAAGCTCCTTTCTGTGGCTGGGTTTAGAAATGTGCTCTCCGTGGAGAAAGGCAACTAGAAATTTGAGGGCCAAAGGAAGAAAAAAAAGGAGGTGGGTTTCCTTCAATCTGGGAGTAGAAGGGAAAGGAAAGAATAAATTACCCAAGGATAACTTCTGGATATGTGGACATAATCTTTCCCATATGTTCTCCCAAAAGATAAGGCTGTCCAAGGGTGAAACAAGTTTAGACCACTGCCCAACCAGAATAAGCCTGAATGAAGACCGTCTTCTTTACAAAACAGAAGGTAACTGCCTTTATTTAAAAAAAAAATTTTTTTTTAGTAGTTTGAGTGTTAGTAGCTGATTATGACTAATGTGAGTTACCACTAGGATAGTGTAATTTGTAAAAGGAATACAGAAAATCAAACCCTCCAATGTGGAACTTTATAATGGCAATAGTAGCTATTGCCAACACATTAAAACTGCCTATACACAAAAAAGATTCAGTTCATTTCAGCTTCACAAATATTTATTGAGCACATTTATGTGTCTTTAGAAACTCATTACATTAAAAGAAAATGAAGTCCACTTAATGAATATGTTATGTGCTCAAATAATAATGCTACAGAATGGAACACATCTGAAGTCTAGCAGAACAAGTTATGAAGTATCAAGAAACAAATTACCATTCTCAATTAGAATATGATTTTTAAAAATAATATTTATATGGCACCAAGATAAAACTGAATAAAGAAAGAAAACTGACTTTTAAATCTATCTCAACTCAACCCACATATCTTTGTTGAAGTAATTGAAGGGCGTACATATAAGCTGTCAAAACTATTAAGATAAAGGCATGCATGAATATCCCAACTGGAGAACAATGCATAGTGAAAATGTTCGAGAATAACTAGCAGTTGAAATATTTTCCAGACATTTTATTTATCAAAAGGATTTCCATTTATAAATTTTTCAATGTTAAGTTAAATGATAGGATATCTAAGAAAAATATATTACATATAACTAATACCCAGCTTTAGCAAAATTTCACTTTGGAGCCATGTGTTTTATTAATATAACCCAAAATCTCCTGCTAAAAAAATTTGAATCACTAAATTTTTATAGATATTTTCAAAGCATTATTAAACCATTGCATGCTGTTTCTCTATTAGGGCCTGCTTCATTCTAGAGGGAATCTAACGTGAGTTTTCTCCTTCTTCACCTCTCTTCCTCTTCTTTCTTTTCCTCTTTTGTATTCAATCATTAGTTATCATGTATTGCATTCCAGCCGTGGCTCAGGTACTGTGCTACTATTGCATATGCTTTCATTCATTAAACAGATATTTATGAATTGCTTACTTTGTGCTAGGCCCTGGGTATACTATAGTGAGCAAAAACAGATGCTAATGATCACAACAATCTATCTACAAGCTGGGAATTTCCATTACTGTTTTATAATTAAGAAAATCAAGGCTGAGAGAGGTTAATGTAATTTGTAAAAAGGTAACTTATTAAATGTGCTAGTATTATTTTTTAACCTAATGAAAACAGGTGGCCAGGAGGATGTGACTACCTTTATCTAGTTTATAGAAAGGGTATCATTACCTATTTTAAAGTGTGAGGGGTTTTTTTTAATTCATTTTTAACAACCACATTGAGGTATAATTGACATACAATGAACTGCCTGTTGTCAAAGTGTTCAATTTGATATCCTTTGACATATGTACACACCCATGAAACCATCAACATAATTGAGATAATGAACATATTCACCACTTCCAAAAGTTTATTCAAACAGGAATTCCCTTTGGGACGCTTCCCTCCAGCACCTCCCTCACTCCCAGGCCACATTGGATCTACTTTCTATCACTATACATCAGTTTGCATTATCTAGAATTTTATGTAAGTCATACAGTATGTACTCTTTTTATTTATTTAAGAGATGGGGCCTTGCTCCATCACCCAGGCTGGAGTGCAGGGGCATGATCATAGTTCACTGCTGCTTCTAACTCCTGGGCTCAAGCTATCCTCCTGTCTCAGCCTCCTAAGAGCTGGGACTACAAGCATGCACCACCACATGCAGCAATCTGGCTTCTTTTAATCAGCATGATTATTTTAGAATAAAATCTAATTAGAATAAATCTAATTTTATTTTAGAATAAAATTCATTCATGTTGTCTGAATGAATCCTTTATTAGAGTGGCATTTCATTGTATGAATATACAACAGTTGTTTATCCATTCACCTGTTGATAAACAGTTAGATTGTTTTCAGCTTAGGCCTATTACAAATAAAGCTTCTACAAACATTCATATACAAGTCTTTGCATGGACATACACCTTCATATTTTCTTGGGTACATCCCTAGGAATAGAATGGTTGTATTATATGACAGGCATATGTTTAACTTTTTCAGAAACTGCCGAAGTATTTTCTAGTTTTATACATTCCCACTAGCAATGTATGGAGAGTTCCATTTTCTCCACATCCTTGCCAACAGTTGATATGGGTAATCTTTTTAGTTTAACCATTCTTAAATATACATGGTCATATCTCATTTACACTTACCTAATGACTATAGTTGTCAAGCAGATTTTCACATGTTTTTTGCCACCTTTTTATCTTCCATGGATAAGTGTCTGTTCAAATATTTTGCCCATTTATCAGTTGGGTTGTTTATTTTTATTTTTGAGACAGAGTCTCACTCTGCCACCCGGGCTGGAGTGCAGTGGCACGATCTTGGCTCACTGTAACCTCTGCCTCCAGGTTCAAGTGATTCTCATACATCAGCCAACCGAGTAGCTGGGATTTTAGGTGTGTGCCACCATGCCTGACTAACTTTTGTGTTTTTAGTAGAGACAGTGTTTTGCCATGTTGACCAGGCTGGTCTCAAACTCCTGTCCTCAGCAATCTGCCCAAGTCGGTCTCCCAAAGTGCTAGGATTATGGGCATGAGCCACTGGCCTGTTTGTTTTCTTATTATCAAATTCTGAAAGTTCTTAATATATTTTATATACTAGTTTTTTCTCAGGACTAGTGATATGTGATTTGAAAATATTTCTTCCTAGTTTGCAATTTGTTGTCTCATCTCTTAGCAGTCTTTTGAAAATTAGAAGTTTTTAATTTTGAGGAAGTACAGTTTATCAGTTTATTCTTGTTGTAGATCATGATTTTGTTGTTGAATTTAAGAAATTTTTGCCTAGGCTATAGTTGCCAATTTTTTTCCTAATTTTTCTGGAAGTTTTGTGGTTTTGTATTTAGATCTATGATTACTTTTGAGTTAATTTTTGTAAATGATATATGTTATGGATCAAAGTTCATTATTTTGTGTATGGCATTCCCACACCATTTGTTGAATACACCATCCTCTCTCTACTGAACTGCTTTGTACCTTTGTCAAAAATCACTTGTCCATATATATGTAAGTCTGTTTCTAAACTCTGTTCTGTTCCATTGACCTATCTTTAGAGCAATACTACACTGTTTTGATTATTCTAGCTTTATAATTAGTCTTGAAATTAGATAGCGTTAGTCCTCCAACTATTTTTTTTTTAAAGTAGCTTTTGACTGTTGGAGGTTTTTTCGCTTTTCCATGTGAATTTTAGGAAGAGCTTGTTATGCATAAGAAGCCAGCTAGGATTTTGACTAAGGTTGTTTTGAATCTGTAGGTCAATATTATGAGAATTAGCATCTAACAAAATGATTTTTAACACATAAACACACCATCGCTCTTCATTTACTTAGGTCATTAAATTCTCAGTGATTTTTGTACTTTTCAGTGTATAAGTCTTTCACCTCTTTTGAGAGGTTTCTTTCTAAGTTCTTCATATTTTTTGGTGCTCTTGTTAATGGTACTTAAAAATTTTTAATTTCCGATTGTTCATTGCCACTGTATAAAAATACAATTTATTTATTATTATTATTATTATTATTAGAGACAGAATCTTGATTTGTCAGGAAGGCTGGAGTGCAGTGGTATGATCTCGGCTCACTGTACCTCTGCCTCCTCAGTTCAAGTGATTCTCCTGCCTCCCAAGTAGCTGGGACTATAGGCATGTGCCATCACACCTGGCTAATTTTTGTATTTTTAGTAGAAATGGGGTTTCACCATGTTGGCCAGGCTGGTCTCGAATTCCTGAACTCAGGAGATCTGCTTGCCTCAGCCTCCCAAAGTGTTGGAATTACTTTGGGAGGCGTGAGCCACCATGCTCGGCCTACAATTTATCTTTGAATATTGATTTATATCCTGAAATCTTGCTAAAATCTCTTACTAGTTATGGTGGCTTCTTTTAGACATACTGAGTTTTCTATATAGATGATAATATCGTTTGCAAATAAAGACAGTTTTACTTCTTTTCCAGTCTGGATGACTATTTTTTTTTCTTATCTGATTGTACTATGTAGAGCCTCCAGAATGTTAAATGAAGTGTGAGAGTGGACATCCCTTTTTTGTTCCTGATCTTAGAGGGAAGGTCACTATATGGCGCTGATCTGCCTCCTGTGTGGATGACCAGCTTTCAGGACTTTGAGACCAACTATGGTATTTCAGATTTCCTTTGGTCACACTGCCAACTATCCATCCATTCTGGGCACCCTTGGCCCTGTTAACTAGATTATACTCATAAGATTATAGATCACATTTTGATTCTTGATCCTGTGCTGGTTCTGCTTTGACTGTGTATCACAAGTCCTCGCTATCCCACCATTTTCTCTTGAGGTCTGTTCAGATTTCGTGTCAGTGTCTGGTACTCTGTTACTATTTAGTAGCCAGAAACTACCCACCCTTTGTCTGCCATTTTTGGTCCATGACAATCCATGCTCTTCTAAGTGGTCACTTTAAGAAATTCTGTATTTATTTTGATAAGGAAGCCCTTGCTCTGAATGGTTTTGGAATTTCTCTTTTGGAATAGCCTTTACAGCCTGAAGGCTATTCCAGACTTTACATATATATTCTTTACAGCCTTTATGTATATTCTTCTAAGCAATGTGGCATAGCAGCTAAGAAGGTAGATTCTGGAGTTGATGGTCTGGGTTTAAATCCCAAAGCCACAATGTATTATTTCACCAAGTCAAATTACTTTACCTCTCTGTACCTTAGTTGGTGGGGTTTTTTTTAAATCCATTTGAAAATAGAGTAAGGAAGATTAGGGGAGTAAATAATAAAGGGAACGACCTCATAGAGCATTGTGAAGGTGAAATGAGTTATACACCAAGCTCTCAAAATAGCACGTAGTCAACACACAGTAAATGTTAGATACCATATGTGAGACCTTGCATAAATTACTTAACCTCTCTGAGCCTCAGTTTACTCATCCTTGGAGGAGGATCAATGCATAACCACCTTGGAAGTTCTTGTGAGGATTGAATGAAATAGCTCCTATAAAGCACATACTTTAGTGCCTGGCATGTAGTAATCATTCAATAAATGTCAGTTGCTATTGTTATTACTATCTCAAAGGATGGGAAATCTGTGACCTATGAGGATGATTTTGAATCTAAGTATCCAAAGTTATTCCTGTCAATTCTGAATAAACGTAGTTAATAACATTTTTCCCTGACCTCACCTTCTTTGACTCTACCACAGCTGTCCCCAACCTTTTTGGCACCAAGGACCAGTTTTGTGGAAGATAATTTTTCCATGGGGTGGTAGGGGGAGGTGGTGGGGAAGGCATTAGCTTCTCATAAGGAGCGTGCGACCTAGATCCCTTGCATGTGCAGTTCACTATAGGGTTCGCGCTTGTGAGAATGTAATGCTGCTGCGGTCTGACAGAGGTGGAGCTCAGTCAGTAATGCTCACTCACCCACCTGCTGCTCATCTCCTGCTATGCTGACCGGTTTCTAATGGGCCATAGATAAGTATCTGTAGCCCAGAGGTTGGGGCCCCTGCTCTACCACATTAAATGCTATTAACTCAGCCTGTTTTCTTGGAGCTCACACTTTTCTTAGCATTTGTGACTTTTTTATCCTGCTGCTTCTTCAATTTTCTCTCCTCTATTTCCTTTCCTGGCTCCATTTCACCTTGCTGCCATCTACTCATGAATGTACCTTGAACTTGAATTTCAGCTGTGTGCCTTCCTCATTGGTAACACAGTCTACCTGCATGACTCTAACTTTTATCTCTGCTGAGAATTCTCCATCTGACTCTTGCTGTCTCCTGGGTTTAAACCCAGTCTACCCTATCAAAGTCAATGTGTCCAGAACAGAATTGATAACTTGAGTCCTTCCTCATTCTCTCTTCAGGCCTCCACATCCAGTCTCTCACTCAGGATAATCATGTTTTCCTTTACACGTATCTCTTCCTTTTCATTATCAGTTGTAGCCCTGTAGATCAAGGTCTTGTCTCCCCTTGTTAGAACAGAAGCCTTCACACTTTTAATCCTACACCCCCTCATTTAACATTTTTGAGTACAGATTCTCAATGTGTGTGTGTGTGTGTGTGTGTGTGTGTGTGTATATTTACAAATTACATACATATTCTACTCCCTAATATATTTGTGTACATGATTTAAAAAGAGAGGAACAGACATTGAAGTGAGAGTAAAGAATTTGAAATAAATATCTTAATGATTTTAATTATATATATTAAATGGATACAAAATGTCTTCTTGCTCTTCCTACATGTATTATAAATAATATTTTTAATAAGAACAATGTGATTGAATATGCCTAGTCATGTTTGAAATGTTGGTTTACACTGTATAATACAGATATTTAAAAATCTAGTTTGATGTTTGGCTCAGTTTTATATTGATTTTTGATGTCTTACTTAGTAGGAAAAGACACCTCTCAAAACATATAGATCCCAGACAATAAAAGTATTGGTTGACTGTGCCAACTAAGTCATGACAATCATTTTTAAGTTTTATCCAGAATCATGTTAAAGTTTTTTGAAGTGTAATCTGTCTTTTTGGTATAGCTGGTTTTCTTCTCCTGTTTTAGTTTTCATTTGTCTGTTGGTTGGTTGGTTTTATGGTTTTTATGGTTTCCTCCTGGGTAATATAACTCAGAGGACATATTGAGGAAGTGTGAAGAGAGGAGGGTTTTATGAGCATATATTTTTCAATAATCTTTCCCAGGAATTGATTATCATTATCATATTTTGAAAAACTAGTAAGTTACCTGGGAAAATGGTGAAGACATAGCATTAAGAGAACAGAAAACAAATATACAAAACTAAAATAGGATATGATCCAGTTCTATTTAAAGTTTATATATTCATAAGAAAAGTCACAATATTTTAATATTATCTCTGAGAGACATAATAATGGATGATTTTTGTTCTTTTTACTCACACTTTTCTCTATGCTCCAAAGCTTATATAAATACCATTTATTAATTTTAGAGTACAAAAAGATTTTTAAAACAAGGTAACATCAAATACTTCTAAAAAGAAACAGGTTGCCAATGATATTTGTGTTTCAGTCCCCAGATTAGTGATGCTATACACTATGTGCATG
Source organism: Callithrix jacchus (assembly GCF_049354715.1). Taxonomy (NCBI): domain Eukaryota; kingdom Metazoa; phylum Chordata; class Mammalia; order Primates; family Cebidae; genus Callithrix; species Callithrix jacchus. The sequence continues at coordinate 122,347,904 of NC_133508.1, forward strand.
TATAGCTAGAGCTATAATACAGTACAATTATTGATATTTGGTTTGGAACAGAAAAGCATTCTGCTGCTAAGTTGGAAATCTAAAATGCTTAGACTTATGCCAACTACATTGGGAAGGGAATGGGGCAAATGTAGGTGGCAAGGGGCAGAAAGTGTAAACTGTCTATGTTTTAAAAGATGTTTCACTGTAAATATGTACTTCTTTTACCCATACTCCCCTGAAAGACAAAACGTTAACACAGAGCAAAACAGTGAAGGCAGGAGAAAGGAATCCATACCATAATCTAGAAAGTGGGATGGCCAATCTTCTCAAGCCAATAGATGACTTCTGCACAAAGTTCTTTGTGGGAACAGAGGTAAATTGGGATTATTAGCTTTTAAAATCAATAATTATTAACACTGAAATATATTATTACAACATCTTATTGGATATTTTTGCTGTGTAAAGACATAAAAATTATACCATTTACATACTTATTATGTCTGTTTTCATTAAATATTTTTAACTTTGATACCTCATAGATTCCCCTTTAAAGTGTTCCTGAACAGATGTGGAAAAATCTATAAAATTGCATCCCTTTTTAGCTAATAATGTATTGTTCAGTCTGCAAATATTCATCAAATACTTTTCTCATTTGGAAGAAACCATACTAAATGTTAGAGATTTACTAAGAAAATATACTGTTTTGTTGGGCTAACACAGTCTAGTAAAAAAGACGGTAAAAAACTCAATTCAAAAGATGAATAACAATTGGATATAATAATGACAATGGCTGCCATTTTCTAAGGACATATTATAATAATAACCAAAGTGAGCTCACATTTACTTGATACTTTCTGTGTATCAGTGTCTGTGCCAAGTTATTTTCCAAATTATATCCCATTTAATCCCAGTAATCCTGCAAGGTTGATATTATTATTGCCATTTTATAAATGAAGAAATGAGGCTCAGAACTCTACAGTCATATGGAGGCAGAGATGCTCTTTTCTCTCGTGACCCCCTTTCCTGAAATACAGACAGAGTATCTCTCCCAGGCCAAGTCACCATGGGAAGATGCCATAGCTCAGTCTCACCAGAATGCAATCTGTATCCACACTTAGGTATGAAGAGGAAAGTAATCAGTTCCACAAGCTCTGGAGAACGTAACTGTGTCTCAGGCACAGCACTGGGTGCTGGAATCGGAAGTGAATATCATGGTCCCTCTCTCCTCAAGGCACTCTCTGCCTAGTCAAGGAGCAGACACATGATAAATACCAACACCAGTCCAGAGACCATTCTAATAGGAAGAAGGAGCTTGGGGAAGGTGATCCACAAGCAGGTTGGACGTTGGAAGTTGAGAAGGACTCTCAAATAGCAAGTTACTTCCTGAACAATATTTTGGAGTTATGAAAGTCCAGAATTTCTCTGGACATAGTGAAATAGTTTGGTGTAAGAGAGAAAGGTGTGCCTAGAGTGCTTGGTTGGAATCCAATACTGAAGGGCCTTTCCTGCTATGTTAATTTGTAATTTGAGTTTCATTTAGTAAGCAATGGGATACTACCAAATAAATATGGTAGTATTTATAACTTCGTTTTCAAAGCAAAATTTAAAAATACTTTTTAATTGTGGCAAAATATATGTAACATAAAATTTATCTTAAATCATTTAACATGTAACATAAAATTAAAATTTATCTTAAATAAGTCATTTATAATAAACATAAAATTTATCATCTTAACCATTTTTAAATGTACAGTTTGGTGGTATTAAGAAACTCCTTCCCCAAAGGAGTTCTATAATCTGTTGGAAAGGTACATTCATGTTGTATAACCATCACCACCATCCATGTCCAGAACTTTTCCTCATCCCAAACTGGGACTCTGTACCCACTAAATAATAACTCTTTATTCCTTTCTCTCCCCACCCACTGGTAACCACCATCTATTTTCTGTGTCTGTGAATGTGACTATTCTAGATACCTCATATAAGTGGAATTGTACAATATTTGTCTTTTTTGTACACCCAAAATTTTAAAGCAGGGGAGTGACACCATCAGACCAGATTTAGAACAATTAATGACTGCAAGATCTTAAAGCAGAAATTAAAGCATGACAGACCCCGCTGCTCAAACTTTTCAGTAACAACTCGGTAAAATTGAGTTGAATAAAATCCAGACTCTTCACACCATGGCCTATAAGATTCTGTACCCCCCTCCTTTTTATTTTTTGAGATGGAGTCTTGCTCTGTTGCCAGCCTGGAGTGCAGTGGCATGATCTCTGCTCCCTGCAACTTCCATCTCCTGAGTTCAAGCAATTCTCCTGCCTCAGCCTCCCGAGTGTCTGAGACTACAGGCACACGCCACCATGCCCATCTAATTTTTGTAGTATCAGTAGAGATGGGGTTTCACCATGTTAGCTAGGAAGGTCTCAATCTCTTGACCTCGTGATCCACCTGCCTCGGCCTCCCAAAGTGCTGGGATTACAGGCATGAGCCACTGTGCCCAGTGTCTCTTTCCTTTTCTTTTCTTTTTTTGTTTGAGATGGAGTCTCACTCTGTCACCCAGACTGGAGTGCAGTGGCACAATCTTGGCTCCCTGCAACCTTACCCTCCCAGGTTCAAGTGATTCTCCTGCCTCAGCCTCCTGAGTAGCTGAAATTACAGCTGTGTACCACCATGCCCAGCTAATTTTTTTTGTTTTTTAGTAGAGATGGGGTTTCACTATGTTGGCCAGGCTTGTCCCAAACTCCTGACCTCAGGTGATCCACCTGCTTTGGCCTCCCAAAGTGCTGGGATTATAGGCATGAGCTACCACGCCCAGCCTTTTTTCTCATCTCCTAATACAAACTCTTGCCTGCCTTTGGAGCCCTTGCCCTGCTTGGAATTTCTTTACTCATCACTCAACAGATACTCACTGTACATTTAATATATGCCAGGCATTGCTCTTGGCTCTGGGAATATAGCAGTGAACAAACAGACAAAATTATCTGCCTCATGGGGTTGGCATTACAGTGGAAGATTCTACCAACTTTGTTTTGCATTTGTTTTGGTTAACAGTCAGTCTGAGCATGTGAGTGTGAGGTCTTTTGTCTCCTAAGTTGTCATTGTACTCATCAGGAACCTGTAATAATTTTAGGATGGTGAAGTGATATACACAGATTGGAAAATGGAAAAAGACCCTGAAACTGGCCGACTTATGCGTAAGTTTTGTGATTGTCCTGTTATTAATAAGATGTTCCTTTTAATTTAAACTATCCAAGGGAATCGTATGCAGTACAGAGTCACCCTGTTCTTGCTAATGGGAGGGAGGGCTAATGACTAATAAGGTGGAGGCCTTGAATAAGCAGCATAGTTGTCACCTGGGAGCTTGCTGGAAATACACATAAAAATCTTAGATCCTACCCCAGGCCTACTGAATCTGAATGTGGATTTTAATAAGATTTTCCAGGGTATTTGTTTTCACACCAAAATTTGAGGAGCACTGACCTATATGTTGCTTAAATGACTCAGAAACTTGAGTGATTTAATTTAAAAATAAAAAGCTGTTTTGATAATTCAATAACCTGGTAATTCATCTATATGTAAAAGCTGAGTCAATGTGAGATTATAAGCAAAATGTATGATATCTAGAAGACCCCAGCAGAGTACAGGAAAAGGGACTGCAGGCCCCTCCTTTGGGGCTAGGACAGGTTGTGTCTTAATGTCTGTGGCTCCCAGAACCTGGGTCTTTGGAGAGCTGAACTTCTGTCACATCCAGGTGTGAGAAGGAACCATAGTCGGGAGTACAGGCACCCCAATAAGGAAAGCTCCGTCTCTAGTAGGCTCAGAGCCTTGGGGCTCACTACTATTGTAATTACTCATTTTAAAGCTTTGAATTTTGCCATGGCGTGAAAATATATTTTAACTGCGTTTCACAGTTTGGGATAACCATAAACAAAGGAAGAGGTAGCTCCTAGGATGGCTAGGTAGACAAAGACTGGCAAGAAGGCTTCAGAACACTGTAAGGGAGCAGTGTGGTAGAGCATCTTGACTCCTTGCAGAAGGGATCTGGTCAATCATGAGAGTGGAAGTGTGAGTGACTAACGGGCGAGAGGTCAGAGCCACAGCCTGTAGGGGACAGCTATTGGAGCTCAGGTCTTCGCCTGTAACCTCCCAGCCTCACTCCTACTGTGGTTCCAGAAATCAGAGTCCGTCTTAAGATCTGAGAAGACTGTCAGCTGTGCCTTCAGGGTAACCATTTAATCTTGCAGCCAAAATACTCCTACTTTATTCCCTGACTAGAACCTCAAATGTGTGTTGTTGACAACAGTAGGGCATTGAGAGAGGATTAGATTTTCCACTTTCCATTCATTCCCAATTTCATGATTTAAAGCTTAACTCAACATTAGATATTGGATATAAGAATTACATTCAACTTCTTTTATGCTTACTTCTATATCTATGTATTCAACAATTAATGAATGTTCATTGTGCACGTACTCTAATCTAGGCATTACAGAACATGACAGCAGTCTTCACCACACCCCTGAGACATAAGCTGATGCCATGACTAGTTTATGCATAGGGAACACTGATTCTTCCCCATCTCAGAGATTTTCTTGGGGCACCACTTCCTCCTAGACTGCGTAAACTGCTTTGGAGGGGGCCCATGACAAACAGATTTTTAAGAAGAAACTTCTAAGAGACAGATTACCTTAATTGAGATGTGTGTGATAAGGAAGCCCAAATCAAACAAACTTTCCAGATTATCTAAGTGACAAGCCAAGATAAATGCAGGCTGAATGATGGCAGTTGACATAATCATGTCATGTACTGTACTCACAAATCGATACATATCATGTGCTAGGTACTTTCTATGGATAATTCGTGTAGTCCTCACAGCAGCCCTATGGGTAGCTACTGTAGGTGCCCTTGCCAAAATTTGAACACAGGCAGTTTGCTTCCAGAGTCTTTGCTCTATATTGCCTCCAGCATTAGATAATGACTCTGAAAAATGGCTTTTTCATTTATTGTAATTTGTTTATAATAACCTGGCCTGGAGACTCTGGCAGTCCATTTAATAATTTAAGGACAGTTCCATTCATTACTAAATGACACTAAGGTCTTTCAAAGGAAAAAAGAATGGAAAAGTTTTTATAGGCTGAGAACATCTAATGTTATTTTAAAGTGCAAACCTTACGATTGTCAACATCACTATCATCGGTCATCATTTCAGTCCTTAGAGGGCCCTGCTCCACGGAGTGAGGTGGTGTCTAGGGAAGCCTCACTAACACAGAGGACAAACCCAGGTTCTGAGAAACAGGAGCAGCAGCAAGAAGAAAGCTGCTAGTTTCTAGAGGTCTTGGGCCTTACCAGGAATCTTCTAGATCACTTCAAGATGGCCTCAGAAGTGTGTCTTCTGTGCTCTCTTTAAGTAAGGGGTTTGGTTGGAGGAAAATTCACCTTTTTTTTTTTATCCAGAAAAGCTACATTTAAATTTTTACTTATTTTTACTTAAAAAATGTTTTAAATATGGTAAAATACACATAAGCATAAAACTTACCATCTTAACCAATTTCAAAAGTATAGTTCAGTGGTATTAAGTATACTCACATTGTGCAATCAATCTCTAGAATTCTTTTCTTCTTGTAAAATGGAAACTCCATACCTATTACATACTAACTCCGCGTTTGTCCCTTCCCCCAGCCCTTGGCAACCACCATTCTACTTTTTATTTCTATGAATTCAACTACCCTAGAATCATGCAGTATTTGTCTTCTTGTGACTGGGTTATTTCATTTAGCATAATGTCCTCAAGCTTTATCCATGTTGTAGAATGGATCAGAATTTCCTTCCCTTTCAAGACTGAATACTATTCCATTGTATGTGTAACTACATTTTGCTTATCTTTTCATCCCTCAATGGATACTTGGATTCCTTCTACATTTTGGCTATTGTGAATAATGCTACTATGAACTTGAGTGCAAAAACACTTGTTTGCAACCCTACTTTATGAGCTTCTTATAAGATTTAGTACATCTTTTTCTGCCTAATATGTCATGAATGTTCTGGGGGGAAATACCCCATCTCTCACATAGCAATTAATATGATAAAATTCAGAAGACATTAGTATAATGTGGTTGGACATTGTGGTTTGGCCTTGACAGGCATATGTTTTTTATGGTCATCCCTGGGGCATAGCCTTGTAGGCGACAAGATATTTAGAGGATTCAGTTCTGCAGCCAACCCTCAGGAAGAGGAAACTCAAGCAGAATCCTCCTGTTATTTGAGTAAAGAGACCAGAGAAGCAGGAAGACCCTGGGGCCTGGGGTAGAAATGAACTCTTGATCTTAACATTTGAACCTGTAAGGCTTCCCACTAGGAACAAATGGAAGTGCCATGGCTCTTATCAGAAACCTGGCTGTCATTCTCAGCATTTCAGCTCTATCTTCAAGCTGTCTCCAAGTCCTGTCAATTCTAGCTCACAAATATTTCTTCTTCTCCATTGCACCTTAGTCCACATCACCATCTCTCTCACCAGAACTGCCACTGCAGCTTCCTCTGCTTTTACCTGTATAATACATTCTCCCCACAGCAACCAGACTCTTTCAGAAACATCAATAAAATTGTCTCACTTGGAGACCTAAAGGACTCGTTACAGCACACAACACTTACAGTGTAATCTGAATTCCTTTCTTGGAAGGCCCGACATGGCCTGTACGCTCCTAGTCCCCGTTTGTTTCATGTCTCTCACTGAGATGACCAGGTTGCAGTCAGGGTGCCTTCCTCAAGTGTATAAAAGCACTAAACACTTCTGTTCTTAGGACTTTGGTTTATGTTTCCACTGTCTGGAATGTTCCTTCACGCCAAAATCTTCCTGTGTTGAACTGCTATTCAGGCCTACGTGACACATCTTCACAGAAGCCTTTTCTGAGTTCAGTCTAAATTACAAATCCCCTTGTATTTGCAATATTTTTTCCTTCGCAACACTTTTCACACTTTTTAAATTGTATACTTTGGGACGTGTTTATTGAAATTCTATCTTTCCTACTGGACTGTAAGCTCCTTAGGGGCAGGATCATGTTTGTTTACTAACCATTGTCTACGCAGCCAGCTACAGTACTTGGTATTACATATAGGCAATCTATAAATATTTATTGAGTTAATAAATGAGTAAATGAATAACACAAAGGATTCCTTTGAGCTTGAAAAGTGGCCTTGATGGGACATTCCCTGGACAATCCATAATAAGAGAAGAAGCCATCCCCTGACAGATCTGTTCACTCCAGCTGACCTCTAGTTCTGTACTTCTGGACCCCATTCGTGGGGCTCTGACTGTCCATTGGAGGTCTTTCCATTCTTCACTGCGGGAATGCAAATAGTGTTATTAAAGATGAGATGGCCGCCTTTCACTCCAACAGCAAAGAAGCCAGTGAGCATCCACACCATTCATGATGGAACTGTCCACACTGTTCAGAGATCACCTTTCTACAATGACATTATTCTCACAGTTGGGGGGTGGAACGTGGCCATATGGAAAGAAGGTGTCACGGTAAGTTGCCTGCAAAATGGAGGTGTGGGTGTGTGGTCCTTTGTTATTGAGAAAGACAAGAGGAACTGTTATGTTCTGACAAAAATGCCTTTGGGACACTTTTTAGAGAAATTAGAACAGATGGCCAGGGCTCCAGCTTGTCAGGAGAACCACTGTAATCCTTTTGAAAACACATTTGTTTGTTTTTCCTTCCTGAGGGAAGAAAACAATTTATAAGCTCCTTGTTCTCCAAAACTTAACAGTCTTGGAATATCTACTGTGGGCATTTTTGGGGGGTGGGGGCTAGGGTCTCACTTTGTTGCCCAGGCTGGAATGCAGTGGGTGATCCTGCTCACTGTAGCGTTGACTTCCCAGGCTCGACTTCCCATCTCAGCCTCCTGAGTAGCTGGGATGACAGGTGCACGCCACCATCCCTGGCTAATTTTTTTTTTTTAAATAGAAACAGGGGTTTCACCATGTTAATGTTGTTGCTCAGGCTGCTCTCGAACTTCTGGGCTCAAGTGATTCACTTGCCTCAGCCTCCCAAAGTGCTGGGATTACAGGTGTGAGCCACCACACCTGGCCTTGACTTGCATTTTTTCCTCCCTTGAAAATACAAGATGGGATGCCTAATTCTGTATGAAGTGCAAGGAGAAACACTGGGTTTGTCATCTTTCCCTCTGCACCAGGAATATGTTAGCGGGTTCAGAAAGTGGGAGTGAGTAAGCTGAGGGTCCGTCAGCAGGCAGACCCTCGCCTGTCCAGAGACATACAGTGGTTAAAGGGAGGCAGCAAGAGTGTGGTCAGAATTGGGAGAGGGACTGGATACAAGCAGATAAGAGCTAAACTACCAAAAACTAGAAAGATTGATAAAATCCAGTGAAGCAAGGGTGTGGGGAAATTAGTATGCTTGGTGGGATTATAAATTGACATGTCTCTTTGGTGAGCAATTTGAGATTATCAAAACCTGAAACTATGTATATGTATATATGCATATAATAAAATTATACACAAACACATATATATTTCAAAGTTTGTATACATATATATGTATATAAATATATATATATTTAATCTAACAGTTCCACTTCTGAAACTCTAACACATACAAATACTCAAAAACTATATTTATCATTGAAAAGAATTTAGAAACTACTTAAATGGCCATCAACAAAAGAACTTCTGCTTTATACCAGTGTACTTCTGTATGTTTGATTTTTTTTTTTTTTTTAGCAAGTTTTGTAGTTAAAGTAAAAGGAAATTCAGGCATGATTACCCAAAGACTATGCCAGGGTCGGGAATCTGGTTATAGAAATTCAAGGTGCTGGGAGAAGTAGACAAGGAGAACAAGTTTGAAATGTCGCCTCCAAGGAGTCCATAAATCTGCGACATTCTTTCTTCACAGGAAAATCTCTCCTAAATGTATTGGAGAGTGAGAGGTAGCTCCGTGGTTTAGTTTAGTCCCTGCAGATGTAAGTAGGGAAAGGAGCACCCCTGGTCAATAGATGAAGCCTGAAGTGGGTAGAAAGCACATTCTGTTATCACTTTTGAAAACCTCCCTAAGAAGGCAGATTACCCCATGGTAAAAAAAAAGAGAAGATGATTGCATGATGCTTAGATGGTCTAAAAATCTCTTCTTATTGTATTTATAGGCTATCAACTGCTTCCATCTGAAGTAACTTTAAATGAGAATTTACCAATTCTGTTGTTGATTTTCAACATGCAGTGCCTAGCTGGAACTGGCAGACTTTTCATTTGTTTTACTGCCTACTGTTTACTGAGCTGTTTCCATGGGATGTACATATCTGATAGCAAAATAAAGGCATAAACAGAATGTCTTTTAATCTTTACTTATCTGATGTTCACCAGTCTCCACAGAAATAGTCACGAGGTTAGAAGCAGTAGTGATTTTAGAAGCAGGATTATTAGAAACTTCAACAACTTAATTGGAAGGTTTAATCTTTTCTGAAAAGCAACTAAAAATGGCTTATGAAAACAAACAGAAAGAAAAGCTGGTATTATAGAAAAACCCTGCAACAAAGAAAAGTAAGACTTCCTAGTGGCCATAATTTTATTGCTATATGATCATAGCCAGCTTGAGTTGTACTTAACATACATTATGGTGAATTTCTCTCAGATAATAACAAATCTTTCTTATCTTTTAAAAAATTTGTTTAAAGACCGGACCCCTCTTTCAGTCATGCTGTGCACCAAAAATGTATACCTCAGGCCACTGGTCCCTGACTCGGCCCGGAGTTTTCTATATCGGCCGAGAAGATGGATATATTGATATCTGGGACCTTCTGGAGAAAACCCATGAACCGGCCCAGTCTCAAAACATTTGCATATCTATGATCACCTACATCAAACCCTGGATCTTTTCTGGTATGTTAATTCTAACTAAATAAGCTAAGTCATTTTGGGTAACTCGGGAACATCTTGATGTTCATCTGAAAAGCCTCCAATGTTTCTTAGTTTTTTGTTTTTCTTCCTGCCCCATCCCTTTTTATCCCTTCCCTTCTCTTCTTTCCTTTTCATTTTTCTCTCTTCCCTTTCCTTCTCATCTTTCCTCTTCCTTTTCCCTCTCTCTTGGTCTCAAACCTTGGACGCAACCTGAGCTCTTGTCACCATATTGCCTCATCAAGGTGGGTGGATCACGAGGTCAAGAGATCGAGAACATCCTGGTCAACATGGTGAAACCCCGTCTCTTCTAAAAATACAAAAAAAATTAGCTGGGCGTGGTGGCGCGTGCCTGTAATCCCAGCTACTTAGGAGGCTGAGGCAGGAGAATTGCCTGAACCCAGGAGGCAGAGGTTGCGGTGAGCCGAGATCACGCCATTGCACTCCAGCCTGGGTAACAAGAGCGAAACTTGGTCTCAAAAAAAAAAAAAAAAATGATTTCTGAGACATGTCAGGCAGAGGCTGGTTTTGAAGCACACAGTGGGAAACATCCTTCTCCTTCTCTGGGCAGGCAGGGTGAGCCCTAGATCTTTGTTATCCCTTGCTGATTTTTTCCCAGATAGAATAAATTTTGAGTCTTTAATTTTCATTACAAGTTGTATTTTTTAATATTATATCACTTTTGTGATTCTCCCCTGGCCAGTGTCGAGCAGTTCCCTTCATGAGATAAAATGATTATCTGGGGTTATATATCTATTTAAGCTTTAACCTTTGAACCAATTATGAGAAAAAGTAATATATAACAAAGCAAGCATAAATTCAAGTATGTGTCTATAGAAACATGATGTATGTCCTTTGTCTCCATTTTTTTTTCTGTTTCGTCCAAGTAGTAATTTCCATGTACATCCAGTATGTTTGCCTCTTTTATTTTATTAATTTTGCAGTGAGGTCTTACTCTGTTGCCCAGGCTGAAGTGCAATGGTGTGATCAATTCTCCTGCCTCAGCCTCCCAAAGTTCTGGAATTATAGAGGTGAGCCCCTGTAAAAAGCCACCAGCCTTTTTTAAAAAGAAGTTTCCCTTTGTTTCCAAAGGTGGGCAGGCATGAAATTGTCTTTCTATCCATTTCTCAGAAACATTAGATTTGGAAACTCAGTCTTCAGCATCTTGAGTGTCATAGTCTCTTAGCCATATGTGCCACCAAAGTATCTTTTCCCTCTTTGGAGTAAAACATTGTCTTTGTACACCTAGAGGGATTATGAGACCAGGATTTTGCAATTTGAAGCAGACCTAATAAAAATGAAAAGAACACACACACAGTGAGATAGAAAATTAAAATTCTCAGGCTGGGCATGGTGGTTCACACCTCTAATCCCAGGATTTTGGGAGGCTGAGTGAGATGGGAAGATTGCTTACATCCAGGAGTTTAAGATCAGCCTGAGCAACATGGCAAGACCCTGTCTCTACAAAAAATACAAAACAAAAATTAGACAGGCGTGGTACTATGCAACTGTAGCCCCAGCTACTCAGGAAGCTGAGGTAGGATAGTTGATTAAGCCTGAGAGATTGAAGCTGTAGCGAGCCATGATCAAACTACTGCACTCTAGCCTGGGCCGCAGAGGGAGAACCTGTATCATTTAAAAAAACAACGAAGAAGAAGAAGAAAGAGGAAGATTAAAATTCTCAAGCATTTTGCATATTATACCCATTTTAAATGCTCAAGGGACACTACTTTTTACAATAAGACTTGTGGTTCTGGCTATATCTTTGAAATTCTTCTGGATAATAGTACCCTTTAGTCCTTTCTGTGTTTGGTGAAAATCTACATCATGACTTTTCTTTGAAAATCTTTCCATGTGTTCTCCCTGCTTTCTTCTCAAGAATGCCCAGTGGGCCCAGCCACAAAGAGTGTCAGCTTTAGCCAGGAGCCACATTCCTTAGACAGGCACCAGAAATACAAGATTTGAGGCAGCAGGGAGGCCGACAAAGGCTCAGTCTTGGCTTTCGTTTCATCAACTGGAAAAAATGACTTGTACATGTTTACGTGGTCCAACCATGAACATCTGATGAAAATGCCAAGGTCACTGGAACCACAGTGGGTCCTTTGGGAGAACACAAAACAAAAACACGTTTCATGTTTAACTGCTTAAGACGGTTTTCTGTTTGCTCATTTTTTCCTTTTAATTTATTTTAAATCTTTCAGCTAAACAGCAATTTATAGCCATAGCTGATTATTATGGAACACTGCATATATTAGAAATTCCTTGGACATTAAGTCGCCCTTCCACCAATGAGGTGAGTAACTTATGGCTTAGAGAATTAATGTGACCAGATATTTCTAAGATATGTCTTTAGAAAAAATTTACAAATGACAGCATTTTTGCTCTATTAGGGAACAAAAGACTCATACAGTAAATAAGAGGATATATTTCTGTTGCGTGAGTTAAATTGTTTGAAGTTTTAAAAAAAAAAAGCCCCAAACATGAGATGGGAGGGAAACCAAGTAAATGAAGTCCAGAATCTGAGAGAATAACCTGGGAATTCTTAATCATAAAATGTCATTTTTCCATTGTAACCAAAGTATGGGACACTTATTTCAGTGATACCCTTCCCTGAGGTCCCAGTTGACATGTTCATGCATCTCTTCGTCACTCACCCCTACCGGCTCCCAATCCAACTTGGAGTAGAGCAGGCAGCACATCTGAGCTGGTGGTGTTCTGCACCCCCAACCTTGTATCCACCACCCAAGTGTTTCAATATTAATAATGAGCTTTAAAAAGATCAATGAATGGAAATATATAAATGTATATACGACAAACATTAAACATATAGATTGCAGTCTGCTACAAGTCCCAACATCGATCTTGTTACTAGCAGGCAAAAGGCTCTCTCTCCCCTGGTTGCTTTCCCCAAGGTCTCTGCTGACTTTTCTGCTTCTATTCTATGCCTACACACTATGCCTTCCAGGGACCAGGAACCCAGCTCTGCTTCCAGTCCCTTTAGGGTCTGCATTGATATCCTCATCTGGGGTCTCCAAGTTTGACTGATGATATGAAACTTCTCTCAGTTTTAGAAGAAGGAAGAAACAGGGAAAAAAGCAACCTCTGAATATTTCTACTACAAAATTGCAGCTTTTCACAGCTCTTTCCTTTCAACCCTACTTTAGAAACCTCCAAGGCACAGAGCCCTAAGTGTTAACACATTAGCCCCTGAATTGTGCTAGCTCTTCTGGTAGGGGGCCTGTGAGTCCAATTTCCAAATTATATTTACCTAAGAGATTTAAAGTATTGCAAAATAGATAATCTACATAACAATCAGGTAGATGATCATTAGGTAATGATCAGGTAGATTAGGGAGGTAGATTAGGTAGGTCGTCTATGTAATTATAAGTAGCAGAAATTCTAACAGAGCCTTGTAAAGGTCATGGGGTCTTCCTGCAGATCACCCTCTCACGAGCCTCTGTTTCTAACAGATGACAAGTGTTAACCACTACTTTGAAAGAGAAGTCAAGCATCTGGAATATGTAGAACAACGCAAAAATATTCGTGAGCAAGAAAAGAAAGAAATGGAACTAGAAATGGAGAAGAAAAAAATTGTAAGTTACATTTCAGAAATGAAAGATGTTTTTCTCGAACGCCAGTGAAAATATATTCATTTGGCTTAATTCACAGTTATACTTTTTCATGTTCTTCTGTTGTGCTCATGAGAGGCAAGAGGGCATTTCTTTGATTTCCTAGCTCACTATGAGTGAGAACTGGCAGTTAGATACCTAGTAAGATTCTGTCCAATTTAAATTTCTGAAATTTTCTATAATTTCAAAGTCCTATAGTACAGATACGTTAATTCAAAATTTGAATGCTTTCATTATAAAATTTTAATATCTGGCAGATAATGCATGAAAGAAGGTAGTGCAAAAGAGTTGAATATGAATCAAGACGTGGGCTCAAATCCCAACTCTACATTTACTAGCAAGTAAAGATATTTGGAGCAAGGCTGAGCTTCAGGTCTCTTATCTTGAAAATAGGAATACTAATAACTGGGATTACTGTAAAGTTGTCAGTTAAAGAAAGTGAAAAATAAACTTTCAGTAAATAGAGCTATTATAAGGTCAGATGTGGTGGCTCACACCTGTAATCCCAGCACTTTGAGAGGCTGAGGCAGGCAGATCATGAGGTCAGGAGTTTGAGACCAGCCTGGCCAATATGGTGAAACCCTGTCTCTACTAAAAAATACAAAAATTAGCCAGGCATGATGGTGCCCGCCTGTAGTCTCAGCTACTGGGGAGGCTGAGGCAGGAGAATGGCTGGAACCTGGGAGGCGGAGGTTGCAGGGAGCCCAGATCGTGCCACTGCATTCCAGCCTGGGTGACAGAGCAAGACTCCATCTCAAAAAAAAAAAAAAAAAAAAATAGAGCTATTATAATGATAGATGATTAGATAGATAGATAGATAGATAGATAGATAGATAGATAGAAAGATGATTGATAGATGATAGGTAGATGACAGATAGATATGAGGGGGTGGAGAGAGGTGAATTTTGCTGTATGTAATACACTGAAGCTATGAAACTTTAATAGAGGAGAATTTGGTATACGGCACATCCATCTTAAACTCTGCCAAAAAGAACCTAAGCTCTTAAGCACCCCATGCTATTCTTTCTCAGCTTCTCCCTGTTTGATATGAATTCTGTGACTCTGCTGGTCTTCCCTTGCCCACTGGACTTTGGGGCTTTTAAATACTCTGTGAATTAGGCTCTTCTCTCTTTCTCACTTGAGAATACCTCAGTCTCAATTTCTATTTCCCTCTTGCTCCCTCTCGCTTTTGCTCTGTTGTCACCAGTATTTCATCATTGATCCCATCTGCAGGTTCCGTACAGCCAAATACATACATCCTCAAACACAATTATTCACATGAGGCCCACAGTCTCAAAAGCACCAGCATGTGGAAATGTTATAATGTGCTGCATTAGCAAATAGATTTACATTATCACTTGTTGGTACTAATTAATGCAATAAAAGCAGAGGATCTCATTTCAAAAACATGTTTAGTGACAAAGTGTAAAAGAATGTCAATTAACTTTTCATTGAGTTCCACTGCTATAAACAAATTGATCTTAGTTTTGTTCTTTTGCACACTTAACAAAAGTTGGTTTGTTGAGATTCTAGTGTGGGAGATAATCTGCCACCCTTTCCCTACCCCAGCAATTATCCATGATCATTATGAGTGTTTAAATACCATGGCAACAGCTCCTAATTATCTACATCAGTGGGAGCAAGTAGAATTGTGGATAATCCAAAAGTAATTTGCATGTGAAATACTTTTCAAACACCTGTATATTATAATAATTATATCTTAAATTGTATTATACTTTTCAATTTCCATAACGTTCCCAACTTTTTATAACTTCATTTCTATTTGAAATAGTGCCTCTCTTTTAAGCAGAGTCACCACTTCTCAAATTTTCTCTGGACCTGCTGATATATTATGGATATGTGAATGAACTTAAAAGGGTTCCTCTGTTACATTTAGAACATGAAAAAGTCTCTAAGGAAGAACAACTAATGTTAGTCAGAAATGTCTCCTTATAAGCAACTGATGATAAAGAGGGAAATGGGAACAGTAACAACCTCAGAAGATTGCAATGGGGATTAAATGAGTTAAAATATTTACAGCACTTACCCACTAACTGGCACATAGAAAGTGTTCACACGTTCGTCCAGCAAGGCTGGCCTTTATGAGTCTCACCAGGTGCCAGGATAAGGCTGTACAGTTCAACTCAGATTTCAGGAAAATCATGTACCTGTCTATTTGCAAACATAAAATCTGGATACAGCTCACTCCTCAAAGGATAATAATAATCACCACTCTAATCGCATATGAAATGGGAGTTTTCCTAACGAGAATTTCAGCTGGAGACTCAGCCTGGGGAGAGTAGTCATTGCCATGTGATCCACAAGCTCTGCCATCTATATGGGACTTAGAAGAGGGAGATTTCAAAAGAATTATGCAACCTCTAGGATATTAGTCACCCTCCAGTCTACATAAGGGAAATAAGAATTATAGGAAAAAAGACTGAACGAAGGGACTGAGAGAGAGGGAGGGGGTTGGAGGGCCATATTTCCCCCACTTCCTCCTTTCCCAGCACATGTGACTGCTTCCCACCCACCTGCCCTCCTGCCTTCCTGCCCTCCATCCAACCCTTTCCAGAAACAGCAGCCAGGTCAAATGATCACAAACAGCCCTTTCTCATTCTTTGGTATTTTTAGATATCAGTGTTTTATAGGGATGTCTTGTTTTCCACCCCACCCCTAGAAAACATATCAGAAGTCAAAAGAACAAATGGAGGCTGAGTTAAAAATGGACTACGAGAGTTATCTGGAACTGGAAAAGACTGTTCTTATCAACCTTGGCCTTCTGAAAGTCACAGAGAAGGGGCCATACCTGGATGTAGTGTAAAAAGCTTCCTGAAGGGGTTTTGGGGACTTCTTTCTTCTTTTTATTTGTTATTTATATGTCAGGTGAACTGGCAAGCTGAACATATATATAATGGCTTATTTATAATTATAGACTTTTATTTCTCTGCTATTAAAACTTTTGAATTTTAACAATGAGATCTATTTCAATTTTTGTACCAAATATGTATCGGATTTTATACTGAATATGAAAGTGTTCTGTTTTAATGAATGTTTTCAATAACAAAATTTTTATTTTCCTATAATAATAGAAAACTTTGGATGTCCCTTCCATCCCAATCCTTGCCGTTCACACAGAGGCCTTCATCCCAGGCAGAAGGGGAAATCCAACTGCTCCTACTTATCAGCTTGCTTCTGGCCACCTTTCCAAGAAAAGTGCTTCCCCTGGGCCACTGTACAA